>NC_071511.1:61458007-61761037 GCF_027887155.1 Malaclemys terrapin pileata | reverse complement strand
AGCATCTGTCACTGGACAGACACCAGAGCTCTTGTAAGGTGAGAAAGGTGGGTCCTTCAACCAAGAGGGTTTGAAGCCTCTGGAAATTGAATGGAGATGAGAGATCTGCTTAGGCAAAGATCTCTCACCTAGGAAAACAAGGGAAACCAGCACCTTGTACTTCCATGGACGGTCTTCACTGAAAGAAAGTCAGTCATGGCTGGAAAGAAAAAGATGGGTAAGACATCTACCTTGCCCCAAGGCTGTATCTGGTTGTGTTAAGTCTTAGCTGATAGAATGTGTATTTTTACTTTTATTTGCTTGTAACCATTTTTGTCTTTATCCCTTGTACTTAAACGTAAATGCATTATTAAGAAAAGAGAGAGGTTTTAAGTGTATTCGTTTTAATCGAAACCAGCCCAGTGCTGTGTTTGAAGTGATTGTTAACTCTGGTTAAAGCAACTAGCTGCTGTGCTTTGGCTCTTTAAAGGTGCAACAGACCTATTATTCCTCTGAATGCTCCAAGAGAGGGGTGCGCAGTTCAGGGCAGACAGTTTGGGGAAATTTGGGCCTGGGGGTGTGTTGGGTCACTTGGCTGGTAGTAACCAAGGCTGGTGGAGACCAAGGGTTGCTGTGGTGTAACAAGCAGGCTGCTGGAGTCTCAATTGCTGGACCAGGGCTGCTCAGCACAGACACTCAGTGCATGCTTGTATGCTGGCTGGGAGCATCCAGACAGGGAGCTACAGCAACAGAGCATTTTAAGGCACTCAGGGGTTACAGGACAAGTCATCAACCTCTCACTGGTCTGGACTGAGCCTCCAAAATGTGACTAAGTTCCCCTGTCTCTGCCAGTGCCCAGCACCCGTCACCTCCTTCACATCTGCCAGTGTGAGACACCTGCAAGCAAAAGATGTGACGAATGACCAAAAGGTGACCCACTGGTGTTTTGGGGTATCACTCCGTATCTTTCAGAGTATCTTGTTTTTAAGGGGGGAAAAAAAGCTGTATCAAAGGATGTGAATTAAAAACCTCCGTTTTAAAAAAGACATTCCAACACATGAAATTATAATATTCTCATTCTATCCATCAGAGCTGAACCTCTCAGTTCTTCAACTCAGACCCACTAGTGCTGGTACTACAGAGTAATTGTTAACGTCTTTATGGGCCATCTGTAAGCAGGGGAGTCAAAATACACTTCCCCAGTGGGTTACATCACTACTGACTAGACAATAGTAGAAAATTGGAGATCAGGAATCCCAGATTTGCTCCTTGGTTAAGAGAAGGTTTGTGCTGTACCAGGGAGAGAGAGGATAATCAAAGCATATATATGTGGAATAATCAATCTGAAAGGCAGTGTGGCTGCTTGGCTAAGAGTTGGGGTTATCATTTTAGAGTTCTGTTCCCAATTGCTCCCATAGTCACCTTATGTAACCTTGTAACTTAGAAGCAGGTGTAGTAGTTCGTACTTGGCTGCTATCTAAGACCGAGGTCGTCGCATCGGTTAGTAGTAAGGGTGATGAAGTGCATGGAAAGCACAGTCAGCAGCTGGGAGACTTGACACTATGACTTCCTGGCTCCTGGTTAAGGAACGTTTTTCCTTGCTAAAGGATATTTGATGAGCAAGTCTCATTCTCCAGGCTGTGTAGGAGCAGCTGGAAATATTGCGACATTCAAAGTTATTTGCAGATGGTGGGTGTCTAGTGTTGACAGTGTAAAATACATCAGCAGAAAGAAGTAGTAACATTTCTCTCTTTTGTTTTAAATGTTGTTGCCCTACTTGTAGTTGTAGCCATGTCGGTCCCAGGCTATTATTAGATCAACTGTTGGTGAGAGAGACAGGCTTGTCTCTCTCACCAACAGAAGTCGGTCCAATGAAAGATATTACCTTACTCACCTTCTCTCTAATTCTCCTGCTTGGCACATGGACAATGTGTGAGGCAACAGTCGTATCCCAGAAAATTACACACTTCTGCCAAAAAGGGAGTAAAAAAAAAAAAAGTGAAACACCTAATTGAATTTTTGTTGAAGTAGTCACTTTTGATGCCGCCTTATTGCATGTTCCCCGTACCAGCTCCACCAAGCCAGCAGGAAAAGTTCCAATACTGTGTGGGTGTTAATTCCTGCGTTTGGGGGTTCTGCCACTTTTACAATATAGCCGATAAATGAAGGTTTAACTCCCATCAAAATTAAAACTCTACTACAACCTTAACTCTGGCATCACTACTGCTCCACCATCATTTTATCCTCTAGGCCAGATTCACCAGCACACCATGGCTCCTTCACCTCACTCTGACTAGTGCAAAGCAACAGCCAGACTCTACTGGCCACATTCCCTCAGCTCTGACCCCACATTCCCCATATAGATGCACACCCCCTCCCTCCTGTCCTTCAAACTTCCTTTGCACTTTCCTCCATTTCCCCACCATTGTCTCCTCTCTGTTGAGTAGATCGTCTCCCATTGTTCCCCATGAGAATGAAGCCAAGCTGTCCTCAGAGAAGATGGTGACCCTCTATGCTGTCAAACAGCCACCATCTTCCCTGAGTGACAACTTTCAAAGAGGGCTTCTTTGCTACGGCACTTTTAGTCTCTGTTCTATTGAGAACTACAGGACATGGCAGCCATTTTGAAAGAGGACAGTTCCTCATGGAATTCTCTATAGAAGAAAAGTATTCCCCAGCCCCTGATGAAGATATTCTTCGTAACTGAAAGTAACAGCAAAACTGGCCATTAATCTTTTTTAAAGTCTTAACATAGCCAGTGCATGAGATTTCAGTTTGATACTTCCCACATAGCTAAAAAGAGTCCGTTCTGTTACTGAGATCATTTGGGACAAACAATGGCCTGACTCAACATGTTACAATTCATTTTAAAATGTGTCCTTTAAAAAAATGTATCTTATAATCTCAGTAGTGGATTTACCTGTATATTTTCAGATAATTAATTCTGCACGCGGAGTAAGTGCTGTAAGTGGGGGAAAGATGTGCTGCACTTTCCATAGAGGAAGAAAAGGAGTTGATTCCTTGCTTTGAGTCAAACTTGGTTTCAGTTGTGGAACCACAAACATGCTTCTATAATCCTGTAAGACTGACTCAATTATTCTGGCTTCAAGGCCATAAATTAAATCCTTTCAGGTCACATTGTATATCTACAGGAAGCTACAGGATCCCTTTCCAAAGACACCTGGCACAGCTTGTGTGTAAGCCGACCGCATCATTGTGGCACTCTGTACCTCAAAGCAGTGCCCTGGAATCCTCATATTCACCACTGTCCTATAATTATGATAGGTTTTGTACAAAGTACAAGGTATCATTTTGAATGTTTTGATCTGTTATACAATCCAACAGGATATTAGTTTCTGTGCTATTGTTGTATGTGAAGATATGAAGTTTTGCTATGTGTGTGTTACTGAAATATGTTGTAAAGGTGGTATAGTGGGGTGGTTACCCACTCTAGCCTTTACAGGGTAGAAGCCAGCCCTGGGAGAGGGCTAGGGGCTAGGAGAAAAAGCCCAAGCTGATTGGGGAAGGAGCTATACCTGGGCCACGCCCCAATCTGGGCAGCTGGGCCTTATAAGAAGGCCAGGGCAGCCAGAAGCTGAGCAGCGTCTTTCCTCTAGTGCTGGAGGGAGACTCGCCTGGCTGCAGGGGAGTAAGAAGGTACCTGGGAGTGAAGCAGGGCTGGAGAAGAGCCAGAGGAGCAGGGGAGTTCCAGGCTGGCGACTCCCCAGGCTGCAGGGCCTGGTTCCAGGCCCATAGAGGTACTGGGTGGTAGAAGAAGGCAGCAGGACAAACCCCCTGGCCTGTGATGAGTGGTTTTTACACTGCAGTCTGCCTCAGTGAGCGGGGGCTAGGTGAGGACTGGCAGTAACCCAGACTGAGGCAAGGTGGGGGTAGTGGGAGGGGGTTCCCTGGGGAAGGGAGACCCACAGAGATTGTTGGGGTGTTGTGAGGAGGCAGCACCTAAGAGAGAACGGGCACTGGAGTCTGGGAGGGACACGGGAGGCCAAGCTGCGGATCACCGGCCTGCAGAGGGTGCTCCGGGCTGGAAATCAAGCTAATTCCCTGAGAGACCAGCAGGAGGCGCTGCAGGGGTGAGTCCGCACGCTTACAGATGGGAACACCCAAAACCAGCTGTTCAGGTACAACAATGGAGGAGCCAGATGCGCTGATGGCCCATTAAAGGGAATCCACTCTCCCAAGGACTATCCAAGGAATGTATACAATGGAGACATCTCAGAGATAGCACATAGACAATGGAGACTGCTTGACCACATCCTAGCAAAGGGTATTTCCAGCAAGCTGGAAGAAACTATAAAGAGGGGAAGTGACATCACCATATGGTCTCAATTCCCTCCACAACTCAACACCTGGAAACATGTCTGGAGGACAAAGACTGAAAGCGGGGAGCATGGTTCCGGGCTGAAGGAAAGTTCCAGCCTGTGTGTTGAAGAGCTGTAACCTGCTTGTACTATCCATCAGGGTGAGACACTGCTTGATTCCAATCCTGTTTAGTTTATAGAACTTAGACTGTGAATTTATTTTATTTGAACCAACTTTGAATCTCTATGCTTACTACTTAAAATATTTCTGTAGTTAATAAATCTATTATAGAAGTGATAATATTTGACCTAAAACAGTGTGTTTTGGTTGAAGTCTTGGAAAATCTCAGCTCAGTTAATAAAAGCTAGTGTGTGTCCTCTCCACATTGAGGGCGGGTGGACAGGGTAATGAACTTCCACTGGTCAGGCTTCTGACCAGTGCGAGATGGTACAGTTTTGGGGTGCAAGGCTGGGGATTAGGGGGAATTGGCTGGAGCTTCCCTAGTGTTAGTTCAGGAGTGTCTGGGAGATCATTCATGTAACTCATCTGGGTGTGTCCCTGCCTGTGGATGGCTGTGTAAGTGCAGCACCTGCCAGAGGTTTGTAGCTTGTCATAGCATCACAGTGTGAGAGGGAGCCCAGGTTGGTGGGACAGAGGGCTCAGAGGTCCCATACTTCAGGCTGCACCCCAGGAAAACCAGTCACGGTTATCCAGTAGATAAGAATACTAAACTGGGAAGCTGGAATAGAAGGCAGGTTTCTAAGCTGACTCTCTGTGATCTTGGGCAAATCAGTGAATCTCTGTTCCCCAGTTTCCCCACTTTTAAAGTATCAGACTCCCCATTTTATGTGTAAAATACAAAACTATTAAGCCAATCATTGGAATGGTGTGTGCCAGGGCTTTGCAGGGTGTTGGTACAACGCAGCTCTACAGCCTACTCCTGTCCATTTCAATCGCTGGAGCAATAGTTTTGCAATTGTTGTCAGAGAGAGCTGGTCTGTGTTTTTATACTCTTTCACACACCCCACCTCCTGAAACACTCCAGAGTTCAGTAACACACTTACGAGTTAAACCATAAATAACAGCAGAGGCAGAGAGACATTGAGAGGTAGGGGGAAGAGGAAGAAAGAACCTATTGTATGAGAAGCAGACAGCTCTCCTGACCTGAAAATATATTATTCTATGAAAGCCCAAACCTGGGTGGCTGTGGAATTTGCTCCCAATTCACCATGAAAACCCTGGGCTGGGGCAACTGCCTATTTAATGCGGGTGGTCCTTAATGCATGTCATAATTTACGCTTAAGGCACATCGGATCCCTTGAAATGCCTTTCTTAGAACCATAAAAACAGCTTTGCATATGGATCTCACTGGAGGTTTCTGGAAAGACCCTCATGGTCAAGCATAAACACAACCTATTATTCTAACACAGGTCAACATCCAATTGCCCCCCAAAGATCAATCAGTGCTAGCTAGTCTCATACTCAGAGTTAGCAAGGAGGAGTATTACTAATACCGCTAATCACCTTCAAGAGACATTGGTTTAAATTAAGCAAAAAGGTTCATTTACTCCAGATTTGCAGATTAATTAATAACATGATGTTATGGATTTATTTCCTAAGGATCTTAAGATGCTTTACAAGCACTGATGAAGTTTTACAACACCCCTGTGAGAAAGATGCTGAGAGTATCACTAGACCCATATTAAAGAACAGGAATCTGAGGTTAAGTGATTTGACCAAGGTCACACAGTAAATCCTTGTTAGAGCAAGAAATAATTGACAAGATTCCTGCCTTCCAGCCCTCTAATCTAACCCCCAGCTCTCTACATAGTTCTCATCCTGGAAGTACTTAGCTGGTAACATTTCCCATGGCAATGTAGGGGCTACAGATCATACACGGACATGCACTCTGCTTGGTATGTAATTATATGACCAACAGTACACGCTACAAACACCTGGGGACAGATTCTGTATTCAAGTTATATGTATTGCAGCCAGTGGCCACTGTGGCAGTGCCTTGAGGGAAGAAGCTCCCATTGGCTGGGAGACCGAGATGAGGGACAGAGAGAAGGATGCGTGCCGGAAGTGATATCCAGTTGTTTTAGCGGGTCCTTTTGTGTCTCCAACAGGGAGAGCTGTACCCTGGCCAGGTGTCCGAAATGGGCTGATCAGGAAACCGAGCCCACAGCCAAACCCCTAGTAACTAATGGGGGAGTCAGGCTAGAGTTTGGCCTGCATAGCAAAGCCCATGCCCAGGTTTGGGTCTGGGTTTTCCCAGAGTCTGGAGATGTTCTGAGCTGGAGGAAGGGCTGGGATTGTTTTAGAGATCAGGGCCAGTAGCCAAGTCTGAGCCGAATCTCCCCAAAGTTTGGCCATGTGCTAAGGTGTGGTTTGGACTCAAACCGCTCTGCAGACCCCGTGTGTGGAGATGCACAGATGGCAAGGTGATCTCAGCATGGATCTGCCTGGCAAGGAGACTTTACCCAAAGCACTGATCTGTTCTGCATGAACGCTACATGGAGTCACCAAGAGTTTGAGGCTAGTCTGTGACTAGTCCTTGTGCTTGTGAACTTTTTGGGAGCCTGTCACTTATGCCCCATGTGCAAGGGCCAGTCACAGCCCCTGCAATCCCCTGGGCACCGGGCTGGCCTTGTGCTAGTGCCCCTTGTGGTGCTCCCCGCCCCAGAATGGGCGTGGGCTTGGGGTGAAGGTGAGCACATGGCCGTGCTGTCCTTCTGCACCATCCAGGAAGAGGCGAATGTGGTGCCCAGCCTAAGGGGCTGTGCCCGGCCTGCTGCCCTGGGAGGCTGTGCCCATATTAGATGCTCAGAGCTCTTCCTCTCTGGCATGAATGGCCCTGCCCAGCTTTATTCTCATCACACTTCCAGTCTGAGGAGACCGCTCCCAGCGGGGAACTGGAATAAGCAGATAGCACCATGCAGTCAGAGGGTAACTGTTCATCCCATGTACCTGCAGGAGGAGGTCACTGAACAGCTCTGCTAGGGCACTGTAAAAAATATGTATCGTAAAGCTGAGGTAGCCTCTAACTGAATGCTAGGCCAGTGCGACACTGGGAGAGCTGTGATGCTCTGCTGTTGCCCTGGGGACCGTTATCTGGCCATTTGTAAAGCCTCCAGCAGCCGCTTGAGGTGGGAGGAAATGCTCTTTCCTCAGGCCTTGGTGAGAGTGACACAGCAGCTGTGGGCAGGAGGTGAAATTTCAGCCAATGCGCACAGCTTCTGAGGGGCAAGCAAGAGAGACACCCAGATCTCAGAGCCAAACTATGGGGAGGAGCCAACATTGGAACTGGATGGGATCAAGGATCACCCTCGTGTCCCCACTGTCTTCCCTGCGACCCCACATCTCTCCTGCCCCACATATCTCCACTGTCTGCCCCTTCTCCCTAACATCTCTGCTCACCCTTCCCTTCCTATATCCTCACTGTGTCTCCCTCCACCCCACTGACCCTTTCCTACCCCCAAGCCGCCTTAAGATGGAGTTAAGGCTGAGAGTACATATCAGTAACTTACAATGTCCCTATAATGCTTTTTACCTGTAATTATCTCCCCACCCAGCACTACAATCACTGAGCTAAGAAACAGCACAGGGATGTTGTAATTATCCCCCAAACAAAGTTTTAAACCCAGGTAATTCAGAGCTGAGGTTACACTCAAAAGAAATCCAAACACAAGGTAAGAAACACATAGTTAACCTTAACTCTGCCCTGTCGTGACACCGTGAAAGGAAAACAATATGAAAAAACACCTCTGGGCTCCTAGACGGATTTGCATGGAACCATCAAACACTGCAACGTCTTAATCATAATCCTGTAGCTCTTGCATGGCATCACGACAGAGCAAAGGCTGTTTGGGTGCGTATTTTGACCCATTAGGGTTACACTGAAAAGAAATCCAAACGTTGAATGTCCTAGGCTTATAACTCTTGGTTTGGAGATAAACAGCACAGCAATGCTGTAATTTTACCCTGAAATATCTGCTACTTACTTGCAACCTGTACTCCAGTTTGATGTGGATTTTGTCTGGATCTTTTATAACAGCCAATCAATTTAGGTTCTGGTTACAATTCTCCCTGTCAGTCCTACATTCATAGTTACCCATGCTGCTTTAAAAACATCATCTTGTCTGTGTGAAACTTGGCACAGAGGTAGGTGTTGAGTGGAGCTGGTGTAATGGGGAGGTGTTTATTTTTAAAAGGTGTTGGATTTAGGGTCATTGTTAGCTGCTGCTCACATTAAAATGTAGAACATTAACTGTGCACAGGAGCCTGGTTGGTGGATGGGCATTGGGTGCACTTAAAGCCTTCTCCATCGGTCCCACTCTTGAAAAAAAAAACCAGGCACCCCTCTTTCTCTCCCTGCTCATGGCATTCTCTGCACCTGAAGAAGACAAAGGAAGCATTCGTTGGACTCTAGGGGAGGGGTCCTAACCTGTGAGTTTGGACAGTTATCTGCTGAAGCATGTGGTGAGCAACATTGCTTGCATTATATATAGTTTAAGTAAGGCATTAGTAACTGCCTATCTTTCTTTATCTTGTAACTTTCCTGACCTTTATGCCTCACTACTTGTACTTAATTAATAATAAACCTTTTTTTTACTATTTGAATAATTAGCTACAATTTAAACACCCTGGATTAGATAAGACACTATTTGAGCAAGATCTTCTCTCTTTGAAATCTGGTATTTAAAATCTATTATTCCTTTAAGGGAATATTTTATCTGTACCATGGGCTGGGCAGAACAGGACATACAATTCTGAGGGAAATCTAGGGGACTGGAGGTGTGTTGGGGTCACCCTGCAGTACAATCCAGGCTGGTGAGAGCCAGCGTGTAACTCAAATGTGGCAGGCAGACTTCAGTTACACACAGACACTCGGGGTTTGGTTTGCAGGCTGGAAGGCTGTTTGTAAGCAGCTCAGGTGGGAGCTACTTTAGCAAGGCATTGCAAGGCACCCGAGGTTGCAGGGCAGGGGTGACACAGCCCTCTGTTGGTCTGGACTGTACCCTGGTGTGTCACACCACATGCCACCTCAATTAAAATTTTGTCATTATATGGAACTAACAGGGCACACATTAGATGGATTTAAAACTGGCTTACAGAGAGATTGTAAAATATTGTTGTTAATGAGAGAACTTCTTGGTCCAACACTGTCTAGATCTTTACCAACAAAGATTTTATATCATTGTCTAATATCTCCCCATGAATATTAAAGTTTGCAGATGACACAAAGGTCAGTGGGGTACAAATAACAAGGAGGATAGGTTACTGTTAGAGTGATCTGAATTGCTTGGTTAAATGGTCACAATCCAATAGAATGTTTTTTAAATGCAGCCAGATGCAAAGTAATACCTCTGGGAACAAAGGATGCAGGTTACAGCTACAGGACGGGTGACTCTGTCTTGGAAAGCAGTGACTCAGAAAAGGACTTAGGATCATCATAGATAATTGACTCAACATGAGCTCCCTTTGTGATGCTGTGGCTTAAAGGGCCAATGTGGTCCTTGAATCCTTAGATTAGACAATGACGTAATTCTTCAAGTAGAAGTAGGGAGGTGATTCTACCTCTGTGCACAGCGCTGGTAAGAGCGCTTCTAGAACACTGTGCTAAGTTCTGGTGTCTGCACTTCTGGTCCCCACTAACCCCCCACTTCGGACTAAGGTACGCAAATTCAGCTACGTTAATAACGTAGCTGAATTCGAAGTACCTTAGTCCGAACTTACCGCGGGTCCAGACGCGGCAGGGAGGCTCCCCCGTCGATGACGCGTATTCCTCTCGCCGAGTTGGAGTACTGGCGTCGACAGCGAGCACTTCCGGGATCGATTTATCGCGTCTAAACCAGATGCGATAAATCGATCCCAGAAAATCAATTGCCTGCCGCCGGACCCGGAGGTAAGTGTAGACGAGCCCAAAGTTGTGGAAATATTGGAGAGAATTCAAAGGAGGTCATGGAAATGAGCCAGGGGCTGGAAAACAGCCTTACACTGTGAAGCTAAAGGAGCTCAACTGTCAGCTTATCAAAAATTAGGTGAATAGGTACTGAGCCAAGGAAAAGAGCTCTCAGACCAGGGGACTTTGCAACCTTGCTGACAAAGGCAGAGCCGGATCAAATGGTTGGAAGTTGATGTTGCACAAATTCAATTTTGAAATCAAATGCAATTTCCTAGCCAGGAGGGTCAACATTAGAGTGGTTTATTGGGGAGCAGGTGGACTCATCTAGTCTTGTCTTTAAAACTCCAAGCAATGGTATCTTTCTAAAGAATATGCTTTAATCCAGTTTCTGGAGGAAATCCTATGGCTAGAGCCCTGTGTGGATACAAAATCTGTATCTGCAGATGCGGGTATCTATGGCTATAAAGTGGATATCCACGGAGCTGCCGGGCTCTACCAGGAACTGCAGCAATGAAAGCAGCAGCATGTGGGCCGCAGCTCGCAGGAGCCAGTGCCCAGCCCGGGCAGCTTCTCTGGCATGGCTGTATCCCCCCAGCCCCGCCCACTGAAGTGGGCACCAGGCTGACTGGCAGCTGTCCCTGGTTGCACTAGTGTGTGCAAACAGCTCGCATGCTTCCGGACAGGAGATGCATATGATGAATGGGGCTACATCAGCAGTAAACAAAGCAATCTGCTACAGGTGGGGATGGGAAGAAGACTTCATTTGCATTGTAAAATTGCACCAGGAAACATCCCATGGGAAGGGGACACTTGGCTCAAGATGGCATTAGCCTCCTGGACGAGAGAGGAGAGCGTGTCTCCCAGGAGCCCTTCCTGGCTCTAGACACCAGGACAATGAACTTCGGGTTATCCTTCACCTGAGCAGATGATGAAACCGAGCACTGTGGGCTCTGTGCTGGAGTCTGGCTAAAGCCCCCAGTGCTGGAAGAATGACTGAGGTGAGAGAAGGACTTTGAACAAAAGACTCTGGCTTGTTACATTTGATTTTAGCCTCAGAAGTGTATTTTTTTGTTTGGCTGTCACCATTTCTATCCCGATTCCTTCTCCTTGGTATCACATAAATCTAGGTCCTGTCGTTAATAAACTGCTTTTGCTTTTACAAAACCGTCTCCGTGCCATATGTTACACTGAGGATTTTACCCTCTTGTTTATCTTGCAGGTTGCTGTGTGTTCTGTCTCTTTGGAGGCAGCGAACTTGATCACTTCTGCGAGGGTCCGGCGAGAGGGACTGGACGCTGCAGGGGAGATGGTTTTGGGGAGGACTGGGGGGCTGGAGGGGCTGTCGGTGTCACCCTGCAAGGAGGAACCAGGCTAGTGGAAGCCAGGGTGAAGCTGTTGTGCTGTGAGCAGGCTGCTGGGGCCAGGGCTCTGAGCACGGCGCAGAAGCATTGAGGGTAACAGGGGGTGACAGAGACCCCCTTACTGGCCTGGGTGATCCCCTAAAGCCTCATATCCACACCCGACATTTATGAAAAGGAAGAAATCAAATAATTTTCACAGGAAATTTTGTGGGGGAAACCTCAACATTCCCCCCCCCCCAAAAAAAAATAAAAATAAAAATAAACTGGCATTTTGCAACCTGCCCTAGGCCTGGCACAGATTCTAAACAGGGTGACCAGACAGCAAGTGTGAAAAATCGGGACGGGGGGTAATAGGAGCCTATATAAGAAAAAGACCCAAAATTCGGGACTGTCCCTATAAAATTGTCAGGGCTGGCTCCAGGCACTAGCTTGCCAAGCAGGTGCTTGGGGTGGCCACTCCGGAGAGGGGCGGCACGTCCAGCTATTCGGCGGCAATTCGGCGGACGGTCCCTCACTCCCACTTGGAGCGAAGGACCTCCCGCCGAATTGCTGCCGCAGATCGCGATCGCGGCTTTTTTTTTTTTTTGCCACTTGGGGTGGCAAAAACCCAGGAGCTGGCCCTGAAAATCGGGACATTTGGTCACTCTAATTCTAAACTTCTTAAAAATTAATTGAAACAGGTCCTTTAAGGCCTAAAGTAATTCAAAGATTTACTTGAAAATCCATTCTGTGCTCAGAGAGCTGGTACTGTACATTTGGGGAGGATCCACTGTGCTCTCCTCAGAGAACAAAGAGCTGAGATCCCTGCTTTCAGCGCAGAATTCAGCTCAACCTTAACAATGGAGCCACCTCCATAACAATGCATTCACATGTATGGCACCTAACCAGCTGTATATTCCTCTGTGTGTGTGGATACAAGGACATGATATAATTTAAGTTAATATCTCTAGGAGTGGCCAGGAAAGGGTTCCCGGGGAAAATGTGGGGTGCGTGACTGGGTGTACTGCTGGAACTGGGAGACCAAGAGAGTTCTAACCAGTGTGCTGCACATAATACACTTCAGCAGAGAAAATCCAGTTCCTAGGCACTGAAATCAATGCCCTCCCCATCACAGAAAAATCCCGGCATATAATATTTACTGGGCCTCTGGCTAGTTTGACTTCTTGGAATTTAAGAGCCCTTTGCATTATCTGAACAGTACATCTATATAAGGTGGCTTACAGTCTGGTGGGCATGTCATCTGTTAATAAAAAATATGGACCATTATCTGACTATTGTGTGCTGATAAATGAGTCAGTGTGTATCCCCTTCACCCCTTATTTGTGGCTTTCCAGGTCTTGCCTCGTTTCCATTGGCTCTCACGGTGCATTTCAACTGGAGCTTTTCACGACAAGTTCATGACTAATAGGCTGGCTTTGCTGACTGAAATATAGCTCATGTTTCCCGCCACGTCTGTCCTGTGCTGAGTGAAATCCAAAAAGGCAAAACGACACGCTGGAAACTGTTTATTTGTAGGGCTGTCCGGTCTCGCCTGATTTAGACCCATCCTTCTGTGGAATCTCGGCTATTTCCCTAAAGAGCTGGGAAGCTTTTTATGATCCTGGTGGGAAATAAAGGGTCATTGCTGTGCCTGAGATAAGAATCAGGACTCAGCTGGGTGCAGTGGAAGGAGCAGAGCTATTACTGTGCTGTGTGATTTAGTAGTAAACAACAGAGGCGATAAGGAAAAGCCCCTGCATGAAATCTATAGACGCCAAGTCAAAGGTGAGACAATGCTCTGGTATTAAGCTGGTATAAACTCTGTATTTCTGGGGGAAAATACTGGCTCAGCAACTAAATATCTCATAGGGTCAGATTCTGATCACTGCAAATCTGGAGTAACTCCAGTGAAGTCAGTGGATTAATTCCAGATTCAAACCGGTGTCAGTGAGATCAGACTGTGCTGTGGCCAATGTCTAACTTTGCCATAGTTGTAAGTGAAAGAAGAAAAGCAGTGTGTGCTTATGGGTACATGAACAAGTCAGTCCTCTGGACCATTGCCCCATATATCCCACTCGTGTGTGTCTACAACAGGGGTCGGCAACCTTTCAGAAGTGGTGTGCCGAGTCTTCATTTATTCACTCTAATTTAAGGTTTCGCATGCCACTAATACATTTTAACGTTTTTAAAAGGTCTCTTTCTATAAGTCTATAATATATAACTAAACTATTGTTGTATGTAAAGTAAATAAGGTTTTTAAAATGTTTAAGAAGATTCATTTAAAATTAAATTAAAATGCAGAGCCCCCCGGACCGGTGGCCAGGACCCGAGCAGTGCGAGTGCCACTGAAAATCAGCTCACGTGCCACCTTTGGCACGTGTGCCATAGGTTGCCTACTCCTGGTTTACAAGATGCTTTCTTCTGTTGAGCCTCACAGAGCAGAAAAACACAGTGCAAGCTTCTCCCACCCTTTGCCTTGCAAATATGACTTCACCCTGACTTGGAGGGTCCACTCATGGTGAACAAAACCATTGTCCAATCAGCAGCCTCGCTGGTCATCTCGGCAGAGCAGCTCATCCCGAAAGAACAAACCCACTCTGGGAATAATAAGACTGACAGCCAAGGAGCTGTTTTTTGCACTGAAGGGTGGGACACCTGTGGCTGTGACCTCCCCTTGCAGTGAGCAGTTCAGCTATCGACTCTGGACATTTGGAGCTATAGAGTTCCATTTCTAAGTGTCTGGATCTCAGTAGGACTAGTGACGTTCAGAGATCTGGGGACTTGAATTGGAAGGGTGGGAGTGTGTGTGGCACTATGGATCTCCGAATGTCAGCTTTAGTTAGAAAAGATTGCATCAGTTACACTTGCTTCACATTTTGAAGGTATTTTACAGAGACATCTGCCTGAGTCTGCACACAACCTGAACCAACAGCTCTGGAAGTGGGGAACTGACCTGTGAAGTGTTCTTGGAGATAATGTAAATGCCAGCATTAGCAACTAAATAGTTATTGATCAAGGCACATGAGAAAAGAGAAGAAAAGTCAAATTCTGAAGATCTCCAGTATCTAGGCTCAGTGAGCACTCATGGCATGAGTGGGTGGGGCTTAAGACACACCACCAGCTATTTTTTCCCTGTCCGTCAAGAAGGAGCCACACCTAGAGCAGTCAGGACCTTATTCTGGCCATTGGCACAATCTCAGGTGGGTGATGTCTCAAGTGGGCAGAGCTTGGAAGATTACTGCTCCTCCCTCTGCCTACCTGGCCTCTAACTGTTCTGTCTCCAGCTGCGGGAGTTGTGTAGGAATCTGACAGAGCTGAGACAGAGAAGCAGAGAAGGCTGAACCTGCTGTGATCAAAATCACTGACTTCAGAGAAAGCAGCATCAGCCCTTGAATGGGCAATTTCTTGCCATCTCAGCGTTGTTATTGGCATAGAAAGGGGCAGTCAGAGATCCCTGCCTAAGATGGATGAGATGGAGGGCTTGCCTACATTTGAAATGCAACAGCTGCAGCACTGCAATGGAGATGCTCGCTACAGTGGTTCTCCTGTTGGTGTAGGTAATCCACTTCCCTGAGAGGCAGCAGTTAGGTCAATGGAAGAATTCTTCTTCCCAGCGCTGTCTAAACCAGGGGTTAGGGCAGTTTAACTATACCACTTGGTGTGTGGACTTTTCACCCCATGAGCGACTTAGCTGGGTCAACTTAAATTTTGAGTGTAGACCTGGCCAGAGAGTAAATCCTGGGTCAGACACCTGCATCTGGTGTCCCTGAAGCAGCGTGGAGTCCTTTGTTTTATGGGAAATGGCTGTGTCAGATCTGTCTGATGTGGAGGACTCTGCTCCTGGGATCTTAGCCAGGGGATGCCCAAAGGAGATAAACCCTCATGCGTCTAATAACATGTGGTAACTTGTCACTTCACAACATGGTTCTACAGGGATCGGTATGGGGTGAACTGTCCTGGAATGTCTGTCTGAGCGAGTATGTATCTTTCAGAAAGATGTCTGATCCTGATTTAAAAACTCCAAGTGATAGAAAATCCACCCCCTCCCTAGGTCAGTTATTTTTAACATTGAGGTTATTTAACCATTGGAATGTGTCCTTTCTAGTCTGAATTTGTACGGCTGTAGATTCCACCCCCTGGATCTCGTTCTGCCTTTTTCTGCGAAGGAGCTGTCTACTATCAGAAAGCTCTTCCCTGTGAAAGTATTTATAGACCATGAACAAGTCACTTTTTCTGAACCTTCTCTTGGATAAATGAAATAGACCGAGCCCTTTAGTCTCTCGCTGACGGGCAGCACAGTACTCAGCAGAGAAAGGAAACAAACTAGTAAGTCTGGGGGGTCTTTTAAGAAACTGGCTTGACAGTAATTAATACCTGGCCTAGGCCTCTTTGCAGCCGTGCCCCACTCAGGAAACCAGGGCTTTCTTTAGTGCTGCTATGGGCTAGTGCCGTGGGATTAATCTTCACAGGCTTCCTTTGCAGTGAGTTGCTATAGGTCCTGAGCTGTAATCACAGCCCACCATCACTGTCAGCGTCAGGAGCTCCGCCAGCCTCAGCAGCTGCCTCAGCAGCATCAACTGGGGCTGGGGAGCCTCCATGTTTATCTTGTGATATATCAGTGCTTCCTACCACCCCAAGGCACAGCCAAATCCCCTCGGGGCTCAGTTTGCACACTTGCCAGCCATGCTGAGAACACCTCTGTCCCGCACGCATGCTGTGAGCAGGGCAGCTAAGATGCTTCTGCAGCTCTGATCTAGATTGTCTCAAATCTTTCTGCACCGAAGCTAGTAGAATAGCATTCAAGGCAGCTCTCTTAGTGTCAATCAGCCATTGGCCATACCTAGGGTTACCATTCGTCCGGATTCCCCCGGCCATGTCTGGCTTTTTGAGCTGAAAATAGCGTCCGGGGGGAATTTGTAAATGTCTGGACCCCCCCCCATGCAGAGCACGCGCGGCTAACAGGGCAGCCGGCCGGATGGTGCCACTTACATGGGGCTCCGACAGCCAGAGAGAGCCCCTCCTCCACTTCCCCCTCCTCCCCCCTGCAGCAGAGATCACTCCCTCCCTGTATTCGCAGATCGCCTCCGGCAGTCTGGAGCTCCTCCCCGCCCCTCCTCCACTGCTGCCCAGCCTGCCGGGACGAATGGCTCAGGCCGTTCCCGAGCAAGTTCACAGAGACATTAGGCGAAGGCCAACAACAAGGGGGCCAGGGGCTCGGAGAAGGGGCAGGGAGGTTTTGGATGGGGCAGTCAAGAGACGGGGGGCAGGGGGTCGGGAGTTCGGGGGGGGGCTTTCTCAGGGGGGTGGATAAGGTTTTGGTCAGTCAGGGTACAGGTAGGGGGTAGGGTCCTGGGGAGCAGTTGGGGGGGTTCTTAGGAGGGGGCAGTTAGGGGACAAGGAACAGGGAGGCTTAGGGGTCCTGGAGGGCAGTTAGGAGCAGGGGTCCCAGGAGGGGGCAGTCAGGGGACAAGGAGCAGAGGGAGGGTTGGGGGTTCTGAGGGGGGGAAGTGGGAGGGGCAGGGGCGGGGCTAGGGCAGGATGGGCGGGGCTAGGGCGGGGCTCCTCCTGTCTTCTTTTTTGCTTGCTGAAATATGGGAACCCTACCATATCACCAGTCAGGGGCAGTATGTTGCGAGCTCACAGACTTCTTTGTCTCTGAGTGTCTGGAGAAAACATGATTTTAATATAGAGACTTTTAAAGGACAAGTTAGAGGAATAAAATCAACAGCAGAAGGAAACAACAGCAGCAAGACCCAAGACTGGAGTCCCATTGTGCTGGGTGCTGTTTGAACCCCAACTGAGATTGGGCCCCATATTGCTAGGTGCTGTACAAACCTTGGCTGATGTCAGGGTCCCAATGTGTGGGGCACTATACAGACTAGTGGTAATGAGAAAAAACTCATTTCCCAACTTTTGTTGAAAATGTTTTACAAAATTTTGGGGTTTTCATAAAAGTAGCAACCTCCCCACCCCGAACATGTTGTCTTTTGGCAACCAAAATCTGTAAATATTCAGTTGCCAACAATCAAAATAATTTTGGTTGCTGAAAACAGGTTTTGGGGTTTTTTGATGACAACCTGAAATATTTGGACTCTAATGGAATTTTCTCACACACACACACACACACACACACAAATCACTTTTTCCCCCCATGGGCAATACATGCTGACCAGCTTCAGTACATGCACAGAGCGTGAGACAGTCTCTGTCCCAAAGGTGCTTCCAATCTAACTAGTCAAAACAAAGGGCAGGAGGGGAAACAGGAGTGAGCAAACAGAGAAGGCTGAATGGGAGTTTGTAAGGGGAGTATGGGGATGGAGGTGGATGGTAGTGTTTTTGTTTCCTTCTTGACAGTAGCTTAGGCAGGAAGACTATGACAGCTCCAGAGGCTGCAGTGGTAGTGACCTGAAGAACGGAAGAGACAATGAAGATGACCAGATGTGGAAGTTGTGGGATGTACATTATCCTGGAGTGGGTACCTGAAAGGTGCTTCACTTGTAAAAAATGCCACCTGATAGATCTTCTCTTCCATCCTAATTGAGATTTGGAGATGCATCTCGAAACTGGTTGAGTTTTGAATAGGATTTGAGTGGATGATGGAGGGAAGGCAAGAGGAGGCTGAAGGGAAAACTCAAGACTTGCAGTTGCGAGCTGGACCAGAGAATTGTGAGGATTGACTGCTGGATGAAGGAAGTGGCCAGTGGAAGCATGTGACTATGAGAACAAGGCTGGCTAGCAATGGAGATATATAGCTGAGGAACAGGCTTGTTGAGTTGCAAAGTGAAGGGGAGAGGCAGGCAGCAACAGAAGATGGAAGAACAAGGAAGAAGAGAAGAGTGGCTAGTCCTACAAGAAGAGGGGAAGAGTCAATGCAGTTATCCTCTATCCTCCTGGGGCTCTGAACTCTGGCTGACTTGCAGAAGATTGCGAATGAGAACAGAAGATGGGAAGACTTGCAGCCAGAAAGAACAAAAGGATGAAGGCCAGAGAATCACACCAACAACACAAAGAAGCAGGTCTATGTGAGTGGAGGACTCCTTATTAAGAAGAACAGATGGGCCTGTCCCCAGAGCTGATCCGGAGAACAGAAAAATGTGATGTCTCCTGGGAGCTAAGATATGGGATCAGAGATTTATACCTGCCTCTGGAGATTTCCATTACTTGCATCTGAAGAAGTGAGGTTCTTACCCACGAAAGCTTATGCTCCCGATACTTCTGTTAGTCTCAAAGGTGCCACAGGACCCTCTGTTGCTTTTTAAAGATATGGGATGTGGACCTGAGGCTGAAGAGGACCCTAATCGGAGCAGGAAAGAATCCAGTGATTATCTTTCATGTGGGAACAAATAATACTGCTAGATTCTTGCTGGAAGACTACACCAGGTTGGGGAAGCTGCTTAAAGAAATGGAGGCTCAGGTGATCTTCAGCTAGATTCTACCTGCCCCTAGAGGAGGAGAATGAAGGCAAGACAAGATTACGATGATCAACAGATGGTTCAGGCAGTGGTGGTATAAGGAGGACTTTGGGATGTTTGACCACAGGGAGGCATTCACGGACAGAGGACTGTTCTCAAGGGATGGACTCCACCTAAGTAAGGAGGGAAATAAACTTCTGGGATGGAGTTTGGCACAACTGATTAAAAGAGCTTTAAACTAGGAATTTTGGGGAGATGGTTGGGAGATGTTCATGTAATCTCCATGCCTGATTCTAATAGTGAGCGGGAGGAAAATCAAGTAAAAGAAGTTATAGCAATGGAGAAAGGAACAATAGAGGGTAGGAGAATGGATAATAAGAGAAAAGATAGTGTCATTGGTATTGGCACTAATAGTCAGGTGGGCAATACTGGCAGTAAAATGACTGTACCTAATCAGGTGAGGTATCTGGGTGTAGCTGAGGAGAAACAACTAAGATGTGTGTACACCAATGCAAGGAGCTTGGGTAATAAAATGGAGGAACTAGAATTACTGGTGCAGGAAGTGAAAGAGATATTATAGGGGTAACAGGAACATGGTGGAATAGTAGTCATGACTGGAGTACAGGTGTTGAAGGGTATGTGCTGTTCAGGAAAGACAGAAATAAAGGTAAAGGTGGTGGCGTAGCATAGTATATTAATGAAGAGGTAGACTGTAAAGAAATTAGAAGTGATGGAATGGATAAAACAGAGTCTGCTTGGACCAAAATCAATTTGGGAAAGAAAGCTATCAGAGGCTTCACTGGGACAGTGCTTGCAGGGAGGGCAGTGCCAGGGTGGCTAATAGGAACAAGGACCTGGATGTAGAAATGGCCACATGGTGGAAGCAAACCTCAAACAGCTTAATAGGAACAACAAAGCAGAAGGGGCTGGATAATTTCCATCCAAGAATATTTAAGGAACTAGCACATGAAATTGCAAGGCCCAAAGCAAGGATTTTTAATGAACCTGTAAACCAAAGGGTTGTACCCTATGACTGGAGAATTGCAAATATAGTACATATATTTAAGAAAGGGGAAAAGGTGATCTGGGAAACCACAGGCTTCTTAGTTTGACCTCAGTTGTATGCAAAGTCTTAGAACAAATTTTGAAAGAGAAAGTAATTAAGGGTATAGAGGTTAACGGTAATTGGGATAAAATGCAACATGGTTTTACAAAAGTAGATTGCGCCAGACCAAACTGATCACTTTCTTTGAGAAGATAACCGATTTTTTAGACAAAGGAAATGCAGTAAATGTAATCTACATGTGTCAGGGTTCCTTCCCCACTCTGAACTTTAGGGTACAGATGTGGGGACCCTCATGAAGACCCCCTAAACTTATTTCTACTAGCTTAGGTTAAAAACTCCCCAAGGCACAAATTCTTTCTTATACCTTGGATTAAGTAATGCTGCCACCACCAAGTGATTTAAACAAACATTTAGGGAGGGCCACTTGGAGCCCTACCTTCCCCAAATATCCCCCCCAAGCTCCTACACCCCTTTTCCTGGGCAGGCTTGAGAATAATCCCCTCACCAATTGGTACAGGTGAACACAGACCCAAACCCTTGGATCTTAAAACAATGAAAAATCAATCAGGTTCTTAAAAGAAGAATTTTAATTAAAGAAAAGGTAAAGGAATCACCTCTGTAAAATCTGGATGGTAAGTACTTTACAGAATAACAAAAGACTCAAGAACATAGAGGATCTCCCCTCTAGGCAAAACCTTAAAGTACAAAACCCGGGATAAACCTCCCTCCTCTTACAAAGGAGAATCACAAGCCAAAATAAAAGTAATCTAATGCATTTCTTTGCTAGTACTTACTAATGGAGTTGGATAGCTTGCTTTCTTGATGTGTCTCCGGCAAGCACACAGAACAGACAGACAAAGAACAGACAAAACAAAGCCTTTTCCCCCTCCCCAGATTTGAAAGTATCTTGTCCCCTTATTGCAGGTCCATCTTTAGCAAGTGCGGGGCCCGATTCCTGGGGCTTGTACTCACCGTGTGGCACTCCCAGTCTTCGGCAGCACTTTGGATTGCCGCCCAGGGGAGGAGGGCTGTGGGGCTTGCTGCGCTCTGGCCGGGGGAGCGGGGCCGTGGGCCTTGCCGCACTCTGGCCGGGGTCGTGGGGTTGGAAGCTCTGGCCGGGGTTGCGGGGCTGCTGCCCTCCGGCCGGAGCTCCAGCCTGGAGAGCAGGGCCGCAGGCTTGCCGCGCCCCAGTCAGCGCTCCGACCAGGGGAGCTGGGCCGCCGAAGACCCCGGAGTGGACTGCCGCCAGGGTGAGTAAAAAACATTAAAAAGGTGCCTAAGGCGCAGGGTCCTCTTAGGCGCGGGGCCCGATTCAGGGGAATCGGGCTAAAGCTGGCCCCGCCTTATTGGTCCTTTTGGTCAGGTGCCAGCTAGGTTACCTGAGCTTCTTAATCTTTTACAGGTAAAAGGATTTTGTGCCTCTGGCCAGGAGGGATTTTATAGGATTGTATACAGAAAGGTGATTACCCTTCCCTTTATATTTATGACAATATGGATGTCAGTAAGGCATTTGATACAGTTCCACGTGGGAAATGTTTAGTTAAATTGGAGAAGAAGGGGATTCGTAGGAGAACTAAAAGGTGGCTAAGGAACTGATTAAAGGGTGAAAGGTGAACTGTCAGGCTGGAGGGTGGTTATTAGCGGAGTTGCTCAGGGATCGGTCTTGGGACCAATCTTATTTAACATTTTCATTAATGACTTTGGCATAAAAAGTAGGAATTTCCTAATAAAATTGGTGTATGACACAAAGTTGGGCGGCATTGCCAATACAGAGAAGGACTGGAATATGATACAAGAAAATTTGGATGACCTTGAAAACTGGAATAATAGAAATGGGATGAAATTCAAAAATGCAAAGTGCCAGACCATATATTTAGGTACTAACAACAAGAATTTTTGTTATAAAGTGGGGACTTATCAGTTAGAAGTTACAGAGGAAGAGGAGAGACCCGGGTATATTGTTTGATCGTAGGATGACTGAGCCACCAGTGTGATGTGGCCAGGAAAAAGGATAATGTAATTGTAGGATGCATTTGGCAAGGTATTTTCTATAGCAGGGGTATGCAACCTATGGCACACGTGCTGAAGGCAGCACACGAGCTGATTTTCAGTGGCACTCACACTGCCCGGGTCCTGGCCACCAGTCTGGGGGGCCTGGTGTTATGCCCATGGGGTCCAAAATGGCCACTGCGCTGGTCCTTGCCACTGTGCAGGCCATAGCCCTGCCCCCACATCAGGCCTTCCACGGCCTGACCGGTGCCATCCAGCTCTGAGTATCTAGACCCAGTCTCTGAGTCCGACGATGGGAACCGGAACTGTGATGGTGAGTGGAGCTGGGCTGGGGAGCGGTATCGAGACCTGGAGCAATGCTGAGGGCGGGGTCTGCACGGGGATACTGACCGGTGCCAGGGTGACCGGTGCTGGGAACAGGACCTGCGCGATGGGATTGGCATGAGGATCGGTGTCGTGATCGGGAGTGCTGGCACAACCTGGAGCGGTGCCACAAGTCTGAATGGTTCCGCGAGTGCCACCGGTGCCGCGAGTCCGATCGGTGCCGCGATTATGAGCGGCGCCAAGACTTCGAATAGTGCCGGGACTCCGCCAGCGGTGCTGAGGGATCAAGCATTGCCAGTGTGCCCCGAGATGGTGCCACATGTTGTGGTACCAGAGGCTTGGCGCAAAGGACCGGGGACGCTGTCATGGCAATCAGGTCCCTCGTGGCCTCAAAGGTGTCTGGGGTGGATGGCAGTTGCACCTCCTCAATCACCTGGTTTGGGAAGTCCAACGGCACCGGACTCGACAATTCCTCTTGCGGGGCTGAAGTCAGCGGTGCTGGCTCCAAAATTTTCGGCACTGGGTGCTCCTCTCTGGGATGCAACCCATTGGCCGGCTCCAAAGGGGTGGGTCTTGGAGTCAGAGATCCACTCCTCCCCTACTTCTGGTGTCACTTCTGCGCTGGGGAGTAGGACTGGTGCTGGGTCGATAGCGCCAGGGTCTCTTCTGGGGTCCTTCCGCAGTGCCACTTCTACCAATGCCGCCGGGGCACTGTGCACTGATGAGCTTGGTGCTGGGTCTTGTCACGCTGATGTGGTTGTGGTCTAAGTGCTGCCTCCATAAAGAGCTGCTTTAGGCGGAAATCCCACTCCTTTTTTTGTTCTGGGGCGAAACCCTTTACAAATCCTGCACTTGTCCACTTGGTGTGCTTCCCCAGACACTTTAAGCAAGCATCGTGGGGGTTGCCCTTTGGCATGGGCTTGTTGCAGGACTTCCAGGTTTAAACCCTTGGGACTTAGGCATACCCAAAGTCCCCAAGGGAGAACGCGGTCAGGGTGGAGGGGAAATCCCCCGCTCCCAACAACTAACTGCTGTAACAACAGAAAACACTTAAACTAAACTTAACTAGACTAGGAATAACTCTAAACTGTACTAAACTGAAAGGCTAGGGAAAAATGAGGAGAGCTTGCTAAGCAAGTCACCACAGTTTCAATGACCATCACTGGTGGTAAGAAGGAACTGGGGAGGCACCGGGTTGGTGGGGTCATTTATTGAGCTCCATGTAGGCGTCACTCCAGGGGGCTCCACAGCTGACCCAACGGGTGCTGCTAGGGGAAAAACTTTCAGACAACTGTGCACGCGGTGCGCACACACCTAATTGGAATCGATATGAGCAATGACGCGAATAAGAATTCTGGTTTCCCATGGTTAAGATGAACTCAACCCGCACAGGTTCAGAGAAAGGCAACTAGGATGATCAGAGGAATAGAGAACCTAATTTATGAGAGGAGACTTGTGGAGCTTGGCTTGCTTCGCCTAACAAAACAAAAGCTGAGGGGACATATGACTGCCCTCCATAAATACATCAAAGGGATAACTTAACTCCTTTTGCTCCCTGATGTTTATTTAAGGGTCAATGTGGGCACAAGAACAAATGGATATAAATTGGCCATCAATAACTTGAAATTAGACGAAGGTTTCCAACCATCAGAGGAGTGAAGTTCTGGAGCAGCCTTCCCTGTGGAGGACGGGGGGGAACTTAAACTTATCAAGCTTAGCCTTGAAACAAATTATGGAAGCAGTGGTATGATGAGGTTGCCTACAATGGCATATATCCCATCCACAACTGCTATTAGCAAATATCTCCAATGGCTGGTTATGGGATACTAGATGGGGAGGGCTCTGCGTTACTACAGAAAATTCTTTCCTAAGTGTCTGACTGGTGGGCCTTGCCCACATGCTCAGGGTCTAATTGATCACCATATTTGGGGTTGGGAAGGAATTTCCCCCCCAGTCAGGTTGGCAGAGACCTTGAGGGGGTTTTGCTTTCCTCTGCTGCATGAGGGCATGGGTCACTTGCTGGTTTGAACTAGAGTAATTGGTGAATTCTCTGTAACTTCAAATCTTGATATAAAGACTTGAGGACTTCAGTAACTCAGCCAGAGATTATAGACCAACTACAGGAGCGAGTGGGCAAGATTCTGTGGCCCACACTGTGCAGGAGGTCAGATGATCATGATGGTCTCTTCTGGCCTGGAAGTCTATGAGAGGCATAAAGCCTTGCCCAAGTTACAAGCTGATCCCTGCAATGCCAGAAATAGAATACAGATTCCCTGAATGCTAGGCCAGGGCCTTCTGTTGCAGATCAGCATTTCCCACTACTTAATGTCTTTCTCCTGTCTGCTGATGTACACAGTTACAGAGGCTCACAATACAATTGCTCAAATGTTACCTTGTAACATCTGTTTCCCATATTATAAGTGAGATGAACACCGGCAGCAACTTACAAGCATTTCATAAAGTCTAAACACATTCTTATAATTCTAATATCTGTTTTAACGGTACTGAAACACGTGAGCCAGGCTGATTCCACCTTGTAATTCTCAGTGTTCAGTGGAGACATGGGGACCTGGCACCTTGTCTGCCAGTAGGGTGACCAGATGTCCCGATAAAATAGGGACTGTCGATATTTAACCCTTTGACCCGCGTCCCAATCAATGTACGATCGGGACGCCATTTGTCCCGATATTCAGGTAAGGAGGTGAGTAGGATGGAGGCACTGACCCTGTGGGTGCTCTGGGGCTGGAGCACCCACTGGGAAAAATTGCAGCCAAGCTCCCCCCTCCTCGCCTCCTTCTCTCCAACTTCCCCCAGCGCGCTGCGTCCCCACTCTTCCCCCCTCTAGCTCTTCCCACTGCCTAAAAGCTGTTTGGCGGCGCTTAGTGCTTTCCAGGAGGGAGTGGGGAGGAGCAGGTATGTGGCGTGCTCAGGGGAGGAGGCTGAGAAGAGGCAGGGCAGGGGCGGGGACTTGGGGGAAGGGGATGGAATGGGGGCGGGGAAAGGGCAGTGTAGGGGCGGGAAGAGGCGGGGGGTGGGCGAGCACCCACCTGGCAGAGGGGAAGTTGGCGCTGTAGGGGTAAGTGGCGGGCGGAGGGGTGAAGAGGTGAGTGGCAGGTGGGTGAGCGAGTGGGTGGGGAGGTGAGTGATGGGTGGGGGACTGAGGAGGGACGCAGCAAGCCAGCGGCAGGCCAGGAGATGAGGAAGGGCGCAGTGGGGGGGCCAAGCGGGGAGGGAGTGGGACCTGGGACCGAGTGGAGGCAAAGCCTAGGAGGAGCGGGGGTGGACTGTGGGTGGGGCTGATGGCACCTCAATGTGTCCTGATGATTTAGTGTGGTGATCTGGTCACCCTATCTGCCAGCATCACACCATCCATATTACAATAGGACCTGCTATGATCTTTGCAACCAGGTGCCAGCTTGTGCCAAGGTCCCCATGTCTCAGCTGAACACTGACAAATACAGAGCTGGGATCAGTCTGGCTGATGTGTTAATATGGTTAAAATAGGTAGTAGAATTATAAGAATGTGTGTAATGCATGTGGCAACTCACAAGCATTTGATAGAGTCTAAACAGTAATCTCACTTAAAACGTCGGTATCCCATATGGTAAGGTAATATTTGAGCGGTTGTATTGTGAGCCTCTGTGACTGTGCAAATCACCAGACGGGGGGAGACATTGTTATCAATTAGCGTAAAGGGCTGATCTTCAACAGATGATGTAACACCCTTCCCAAAAGGAAAAGTCCATCAACACCAGACAGACTATTGTGGGACCCATTGCAACTGGAATTTCCCTATATACAATCAACAAGGGACAAAAGACTTTAATTGTTCTGATCCCAGCGAAGATGAGTCATGCAAGTGGACTCCTCCCCTCAGCTGAGCTTGCAGCTCAGAGCACGTGGCAGGAGAGGGATAAAACCCGCCACAAAAGGAACTTGGTATCTCTATAATGCTTGGACTCTGGGGAGCAAGGTGTTTCTAGGCATAAGCAAGAGATCCCCAGCTGCCTAGCCTGGGTTAGCTCTAAAGGACATAGAGAGCTTGCTGATTATAGAAGCTTCTATTACCTTTTGAAACTTAAGATTTTAACTCATTTGTGTATCTGTGTTTACCTGCTTTAACCTTGTAAATAACTCTTATTTCCTTTTCCTAGTTAATACATCTTTAGACAATGTATTATAGAATTGTCTACAAGTGTCTTTGGTGTGAGATTTAAGGTGCAATTGTCCTGGGGTAAGTGACTGGCCCTTTGGGAGTAATCTGAATTCTGCTGTGATCCTTGGTGTAAGGGACCATCTATCACAAAGGTAGGCTCATCTGAGTGGCGAGACAGACCCGGAGTACCCAAGGGGACTGTCTATGACTGCATGCTAAGGCTGGTATAGTGCTGGAGGAGTTTACACTTGATATTTGGTTGGTGAAATCTAAGTATAGAACTTACAGCCAGTCTGGGGTAGTGCCCTGCTTCCTAACAGTCTGGCCTTTTTGGTTTTGCTTTTGGGTCTACTGACTAGAAAGACTTCGTCGGTTCACAATGCAAAATTGCTCATACCCCCTCTGGGAGCATCCAGGGGTCTCGGGCAGAATCTTGGAGGAGAAAAGAGCCTCATGATGTCATCTCCTGGTTCAGGAGGGTCTGAGAGGCTCACCTCATGGAAGAGCTGTGAGACAGGTGGGGTGGGAGAACAGTCATCTCTTCCAGATTAGACTCTCTGTCTAGAATATGAGCAAAAAGGACAAAAGAAACAAGGAGACCTGGGAAATACAGACATGCCCGGTCTTCATCGTCTGTTCCAGTGATGTATGGAAGTAATAGAATTGATGAATTTCCATTGTCGGCTCCTGTGTTGGCTCTTATTCCAGCAAAAGCCACAGTGCTGAACTGCAGTGTGAAATGTAACAATGATTTCCCCTTGTCTCTGGTTCAAGGCTGCAAAATGAAACGTAACCCAGAGATGAACTCGCCATCTTGTGTCGAAACCCTATATGCTAAGGAAAATAATAAGCTCACTTGCAATAATGTCAAAACCCAGGAAAGCAGCTTGGGAGGTAGGCTGCCTACGGGGCCGTGTATATGTGATCTCCAAACTTTGAGAGCAGGGCTGAGTTTAATAAAGCTCTTGCAGCAGCCAAGCTAAGTGAAGGTGAGCCATCTGCATTGACCTGCAAGACGTGTGTGCTCAGCAGTTAGGTTCCAGCTGCTCCAACTCAGCGTTACAGTCGAGATGATGCAGCGCAAATAGAGTCGCGATCCAGGTGAGAGGTGGCGGGTTAAGTACATTGCTGCAATGACCATGGAGCTTAAGCTGTTTGCAGTGCAGCAAAGAGGGTGACAGGGAAGCCAGCACCGTAGCTCTGGCAGCGGCAGAGATCTTGTTGTTGAGTGTGTCTGAATTCCATGCGAACTATTTTTAGCTTGGCTTGGCTTGGCTTGGTTGCTGAGGATGCTTAGGGGCATTCTGGGATGACTCATGGAGAAATCCATCACTTAATTACCCTCTCCTGCCTCCTCCCTTCTCCTGTCAGAGCCATCTTGTTGGGAAGGCTCTTCTGTGAGAGAAATTCCCAATGGCCGTGGCTCCTCCTCGGTTCCTCTGGGATGTCGTACATGGCACCTTAGTGGTGTCCTGTCAGCTCCTTGGTCTACGTCTGAAGCAGAGCTGGTCAGGAAATAGCTTCATTTTCCCTGTTAAAAATGTTGACAAAAAAGAAAATGTTGCCATTTTCATCCAAAAAAATGTTAGATATTTTTGGTGTTTTCTTTGAAACATTTATTTTTCCATTTTTTGGCAAAAAAAAATATTTTTTTTTAGAAAAAAGACATTTTTGATGAAAATTTCCTTTTTATTTTTTTTAAAAGGGCTGTTTCTGTTGGAAAACCCCCATTTCGATGATGATTTTCTGACCGTCCCCACCGTCGAGGGATTTTACATATTTCCAGGCTGCGTGTGGGGCAGATCAGATCTCAGAGTGAGGGGATGATGAGCTTTGTTGTTTGCAGTTCTCCATTCAGGTCAGAGCTGGGGGTGGGATGGGTAGCACAGTCCCAGTGCTAATGCTGAAATGAATGTAGCCCCGTCCTGGAGCACCCCGATCCCATGCATGGCCCCCTGGTTACTCCCTCCTACACGTCTCTGGGCCCCACCTTGGGCCAATGGGTTCTGGGTTCTCAGCCCTGAGCTTGCAGGTCACTGGAACTGAAGTGGATTCTCACAGGACAGTGTCTCCCCCTAGTGGCTGGGTGAATACGTTAATATGCAGCTCTTGTGACCTCTTGGGCACTAGGATGAAAAGTACTCAGGCATGTTTAAAACAGAAACAAATGCTTTATTAGGCGAAAGGATGGAGCTTATTTACAAGGACCTGGGGAAAGGGAAAAAGCAGGGGAGCCAGAGGGAGCAGATAAATGAACAGGCTAAACTCCACCACAGCAAATAGACCCTCCCTCAAATCAAGTCCCCCCTGTAATAACTAACTGGAGTGCAAATCCCACACAGGGTATAAAAGCAGGTGGGTGCAACCCGGAGCCAGCCTGCAGGTCCTGGTGGTCGGTGTGCGTCGGTTCTGCGTCTCTGGGGGGCTGATGGAGCAAAGGTAAATTGGAGCAATATAATACTCAGGTGCGGGTGTGCGGGGTGATGCCACACCCACACACCCTTTTAAGGCAGGATGAGCCTGCCCTGGCTGGGCACCCTCCGCCCAGGGCTTTCCTCACCCCAGAGCCCACGAGGTGTGGAGGGCAAACGGTGCTTCCTGTGGTGAGCCCCACTGCAAGGCAGGTCGATCCCTCCATGGAGCAGGTTCTGGGGCACTCACCCCTCCCTTGGCTTCTGGAGCAAGGGGGGACCCAGCAGGTGCGGGGAGTAGCAATCCTCTCTCTCCAGGTGTGGAGCCTGGGGGTCCTCCTGTGTCCGGCTTTGGGGGAGCTTCATCCCCTTCCCTCAGTGTCCTGCCTCCCAACACTGTCTGTCCATGTGCAGGGCATGTCCAGGCTGTCTCAGCCATGCGCCGGCTACCAGGGCCTGCCGTTGGTTGCCCTGGCATGTCAGTCAGGCCCAATAATGCCTCCTCTTCTCTGTCCCAGACAGTGACACTGTTGGTGGGGTCTCAAGCAGAGGTAGGTGGCTTCAGTTCCTCTGTGCTGCTCTGGCTGTGGGATCCGCATCCCCCAAATAGCCCGGGGGCTGCACTGACATAGGGGCAGCAGGCCCTGACCCACCACGCAGTGTCTGGAATCATGAGCTGGGTCATCAGCCTCTCTCGTTGGTTCTACCGGTCACTGTGCCATGCCTGCGGGGACAGCTGTGCCGTCTGGCTCTGCCACCAGCTCGCAGCAAGCCAGCTGGGCCCGATCAGCGGAGAGGAAAATGGCAGGCCTGGAAAAGCTGTTCTGTATGCAGCTGTGCATTCCTCCAAATGCCTGGTCTGCCTAATGACCCACCGAGCCCTGCGGCTTCAGCGAGCGCTCCCTCCCAGCCATGGCCCAGCATGGCAGCTTTCACTCTGCAGAACATTTTATGGCTTAATTATGTCCTCCTGCGACTGGGGCTTTACAGTGGAAATCAGGCTAACACCGGGGGGATGCAGCTGCTGGGGCCACCCAGCTGGTTTTCAGCCAGAGCAGCCGGTTATCTTATAACATGGTGACCAGTTGCTGGCTGGGCCTGGCATGATCTCAAAGCCGCATTGAGTCTCTCGTTGCCTGACGACGGAACTTCAGTAGTAACTGTGGTGTGTTCACTGCGTAGCTTTGTGTCCTGCACCTTTATATCTCTACGGACTTTGCTGGCTGCAGAGAGAGGCTGTCACTTGGGTAACACTGCGCAGGCCACAGAAATCCTGGAAGCTGCATAAAGCCTGCCCCATGAGCCCAGCAGGAGATGAAGAGATCTGCTGGGCTCTCCAGCCCGAGCGACCTTCCAGAAAGAGGAGGAGAAAGCAGAAGGCTGGGCTTTGCTCTCCCCCTGGATTTCGGAGAAGTTTTTGTTCATCCACAACACCTCAGGCCCAGCTGAGAACTCTGGTGTGGATTCAGCCAAGTCAGATTAAACCAGGCATGAGATAAATATATCATCTCAACAGGCCATCTTCCCCCAGCCTCTTGCATGCATGTGGGGGTGGGGAGGGCACAAGAGCCATGGCCCATACCAGACCCTGTGTGCTTGTCAGCATGCCTCTGTTAGCACAATCCCTCCTGGAGCTTCCCATGGAGTGGTGCAGCTCTGTTCCATCCCCAACTGGGCGTGGGCTTCAGAGGCACCGTCTGGCCTAATGCCATAGGTGAGATAAGCCACATTCTTACCTGGGGTGAATAATTCAGTCTTCTTCTAGTGTTTGCAGTGCTTGCCGAGCCACCCGGCAGCAGCTCCAGCAGCAGAATGAAGGGCCCTTCCGCTACCATGGAGTCTGGTTACCCGACACTCATTGACAACATGCACTGTTGACTGACGGAGGCCATGCTGCCAAACCGGGTCGTTGCGCAGACCCCGTGTGTAGAAGTTGGCTGTGGATATTCCTTGGCCAGTTTGGAGCCTGTTCAGTAGAGTCCAAAGATGACATGGCAGGTCAAATCCCGGCAGTGGAATGGCCAGATCAGTGATCAGGAAACCATTCCAAGCATCTTTAGCCGACCACTCACCGTGCTGTAGGGTTGCTGCCGACAGGTTCCGATTTGGCGATTGAGACCACAGTGGATGCCTTGATGTAAGTCGTGCTCTGGGGTGACTGCAGATGTCTGTGTACAGTGGGAGACCTGGGCTGGCATGTAGCTTTTCTGCTAGTCTGGCTGTAGACTCTCTGCAACCAGTGTGTGGAGGAGCTATGTTGAATGCATTGGAGTTCCATCCATGGATGGGCACATCCAGATGAGATCACTGTAGTGGCTGCACCCGAAAGCCAGCGGAACTGGAGGCTGGCACCGAACGTGGCAGAGGTCTCCGTGGGAGCACAGGATGCCAGGACTCTGGGTTCAGTACTGGCTGCCTGCTGGTTCCTGGAATAGAGGTTGAGGTATTCCTTAACTAACTTGGCATGAGAGAGCTGGCCAAAGAACTTGCGTGGGAAATATCCAGGTTGGGAAATTCTGGAAATTCTGGTTCTCTTATGGGAAAATTTGAAAGCATTGGACAGTGTGGAAAAAGCTCTCTTTTCCACACGCTGTTACTGGACAAAGTTGGGAGGGGAAATTTTTCCATATGGAACCTGCCTATGTAAGAGACCACCCCCGGTGACAGTGCTGCAGCTGGAGTTGGCCAAACTGCTCAAGTGGGGATGCCCGTCACACATAACAGAAGGGGCTGATGAAAGGCACTCTCCAGTATTGGCTCTTCCTTACTTCTCACTGTGGTCTGAAATAGCCTGGATTTGCTGATCATCAGGGCCCATGGTGCAGCCCCTCTATTTCGGGAGGGTTGAGACTTGCAGGGGGCAGGAGAGGCTGTGAATTTTTGTTTGGGGGATGAGGGTTTGGGAGCAGACTCCTGCAGCGGGACTGGGATCCTGTGTGTTCCGCAGGGTGGGTAAATTATACTTTGTTGTGGGCGGGATTGGGTGGGCAAAAAAAGCAGACCTCGTTAATTTGCAGGAAAACACTTAAATTTAAATATTAAAAGGTTTAAGCAAGGGATAGAAAGATATTCGACGTCTATTATAACAGGAGTTAAGTATTTTTACATGGCTTAAGCAAGATTTGTTTTATTCTTTTAGTGGTAAAATTGTCTGAATTCCATTTATATTTATATACAATATATTAACCAACTTTTTTTGTTTGTATTTTAGTGGCATGGGAGAATCTGTCTCTCTTGTGGGATTTGTAGGATCTAAGGCTTTTGTGGGTTGCAGCAGGATAAAAATGCAAGAAATAATGTGGAAGTGGGTAGGAGAGGAAATTGTGGAGTGGGATGGGAGCAGGATTAAAAAAATCGTCCGGCGCAGGGCTCTATTTTAGAGTAGGTGAGGGTTGGCTATTTCACATCTGTGGATAGGTGTGTCTTGGATAGAGAGAGGCTATGGATTGGCTGTTTTTGCTGTTTATATTTCAGCTGGGCCGATCTGTCAAACCTCCATGGACAGCTGCTCTGTTGTGTGTTGCATGTTGGAATCAAAATAAATAAATATGTAGCATGCGTGCCTCTTTCTGCATTTGTTACCAATCAGCCTTCACTGGTGGCAGCATCACACTACAGCTGGTCTCTGGCTTTTAGCTGTCAAAGCTTCTGAGTTGTCATCAGCTCTTTATGGAACGAACAATAGCCGAATTCTGCACAGGAGGAGAACTGGGGAAAAAATATTGCTCATGTTATCTCCTCTGATCCTCTTTCCCCCAGCCCCTATTAGTAAGTGTCTCCAAAAAAATCAAAACGGTTCCATTGTATTGCTTGTGTATCGGGATGATTCATTGTGAAGTGTCACATTCATTTGATAGAGGCAACATCTCTTCATTTTAATACTGGCTGCAGTTAGAGGTTGAGGTGACTTTTCCTTCCTTACTCTTATATCCCTGGAGTATAGTTTTTGTATTTCTTGCATCTGTTAAATATGAGCCCAGTCTGCTAAGAAAGCACTTTGTCAAAGGCCAATTCTTGTGTTGCAAGCCAGAGTGGGACGCGGGGTCAGATCAGTTGTCAAAACACGTTACATCTTAATACGCACTGTAACCCGATACCTGCAAGTGGCCATAAAAGCAGGCTCCCAACATATCCCAGCACAAAACAGAGAGCTGAGCAGAGCTTGCCGCCTGGCTATTAACTGGCAGGGCTCTTGATAGCGATACATAATTCAGCATGTACTTGTGTCTAATGAAGACAAGTGCATGCACATGTGTACCCTGCCATGCACACTTACCTGTGCGCATGCACAGACCCAAACATACACTCTCATCCAGTCATACTCATGTTCACACTTCCTCACTTTCTGCGTACCATGCATGCCTGCCCTCCCCTTTCACTGCTCACAGACCTAATACACGTGCTCCCGCTTCCAGACATATCCTTAGATTGTCAGGCACACACGCACACCCCCTCACTGTCTCACACACATACATTGTTGTGCACCGCCACACACACATGCACCCACGTTACATGTGCCTTCACAGTGTGCAGTTTTACTGCATGTATCTCTGTCTGTCTGGATCAGCCCCTACAGTACAATGGTATTAGGAATGCCCTTGAAAGTAATTGAAACTTTGCAGCATTTGTAAAGGACAAATATTCCTGAGCAACCAACCAGGCAAGCAGCATGGAAACAAGTGCCAATGTGCTACCAATCTACAGGGCTTCCTCAGAACCAAGTTCGGCCCAGGTGGTCTCACTGTTTTCGTAGCAGGTGGTGGAAATAGCCAACAAGGACTTGAGTCTTGTTTGCTCCCAAGCCCACGCTGCACTGTCTCTGCCCTACATTCTAGCTAGACTCCCTGCTATTCATGGGTGAGCTGCAGAGCAGAGAGAGCCAAGTTTACTAAGCCAGGAGCTGCATGTTCTTTCTCCAGTATGACTCTGCTTAGCAGAAACAGCCTGGTGAATGGACCAGAAGAGCCTTTTAACCCCAGACAGAGAGGTTTGGGTCTGCTAAGCTGGGAAAGAGGCAGAAAGGAATCACGTGAGACTGTGTCATGTGTTCCATGGCTAAGGCCGGTAGGGGGGATAGCATCAACTGGTGGAAACTGTGATTTACTGGAGCGATGGCAATTCACATCTTGCTATTCCTGTGTTACTTGCTGTTCAACAGCTAATGCTTTCCCTCTCCTCCCCCCTCCCCTCCCTTTGCTCCAGACTCAGAAAGGCACCTTTTGACCTGAGCCATTTCTCTTTGCTGGGAAGTGTCACTAGCAGATTTTTTAAATTCCAGAAATATATAGAAGTCACACCTTGATTTATGATGATCAATCATCAGTCATCATAGTAATCCCCCTTTGCTTGTCCCTTCTCGATGCCTTGCACCCAGTGATCTCAAAGCACTTTCCAAAGGTGGCATGTGCCATACAGTTATCCTCTCTGTGCCTCTGTTTCCCATCTTTAAAACAGGGATAAGGGAGTTTCTCTGGGTTACACAGCAAGTTAGAGGCTTGGGAGTAAGTGAAGTAAGTTCTCCAACTAGATCAAGGAGAATCATGGGGTCACTCAAGACAATCGGTTTAAGGAAAGGGTACCAGAGGTCAGATTGCATCCAAAGCTGGGGAAGGAACGGGGAGTCAAACCAATTAGCCCCCTGGATGCTTCGTTGTGTCAGGCAAGAGATGCTGCTGAAGGAATCTCTTCTTCCTCTCCCCTTGCCCGGGTTCTCTCAACAAACACAACACTATTGCTTCCTGGTCTCTCAGGGCTGCTGAAGACAGAGCTCCACCATTTGCAAAGACCTCTCTAGTTCCACATTCTGAAATGCTGGGGCACCGACATCGTCATTCCTTCCCTGTTTGGCCAGCGGCACTGGGAGTTGTGTGCACTGGGACAGGAAAGGACAGACCCAAAGAGGTGATCTCTAAGACGGGATGCCCACCCCTGGCTTTCTGCCATCGCAACCGCCCATTGAGAGCTGCTCAGAGCGTTGCTGCTCCCAGACATAGCGTCAAGGCCTTGTCCGGATGCTTGAAGCAGTGCATCGAACTCGCCTTACCTTCCTGGTGAATGGAGCTCTGAATGGAGCTGGCTGGGAAATGCAGTTTCTGTCGGGTGGGAAATTGTGATACATTTTGTTCCAAATCGGGAAGAAAAGCTGAAATGTCAACAAGTTTAATAGACCGAAACGTGCTGAAAAGATTCAATTTGGGAAGGTCGAAATGGAAAAATTTCCCATTTTCACCGCAAGAGGAGAGTTTTCATACCAAGTTGTCTGTTTGAAAGAAAACATTTGGGTTTCAGTCGACATTTTGAAATGAATATATTCATTTAATTGAGAAACGATGGCTCAGAATGAAAATATTGATTTTGATTTTCCTGACAAAACATTTCCTCCAAAATGGGACTGTTTCCATTTCAATGAAACCACATTTTTCAATGGGAATTTATTTCAGTTAAAACATTCCAACCAGCTCTAATCCTGCACTAGCCCAGGGAGCCCAGCTCAGCTTTACTCCCTGCAAATGCTGTAATTATGTACAAGCCCAGGGCAGGGTGCAGCCAGGCTCTTATACAATGGGGCATGCTTTAAACTGGGCTTATATATTCCGTACTATGGCAAAGATCAAGTTTTTAAGATCATGAATATGAGACCTAGCGCCTGGCTCCCTGAGATGCTAATGGATGGCACCTGACTCCATGGGCTGGCCATTCGTCCTGTCTCTCCTTCTGAGGGTTTGACATTTGAGTGACTGTGTTTTTATTATTGACTGATTCCTCCCTGCACTCTAACTGCTTTTGGCAGGGAAGAATCCGGCACCTTCCATCATTGCACTCCAGGTTCCGAGTGGTGTTTGCAGAGGGAATAAAACCTGTGTCTGTTGGAAGCTGGGACATTGGAGGCTGATTAGGGAACCCCGTCAAGATGATGATTAATATCACTAAACCGTGCTTTCCTGCCACTGTTTATATGGAATAGGCCAAATCCAGCAGATCTGACTTATGCAAAACTCCCATTCACCCAATGGGAACCCTACTGTAAGATATGAACAAAGAATATTTAATTATAGTAATACGTTCGAATGATACAAATAGAGAGTGTTGTGGTGTTTGATTCTGTGAATGTAGCCAGAGAAGTGAGCCCATCTGATTCTTCATATCTGCCACCTATAGGCCAGATTCAAGGCATACATTTTTAGCAGTGAAGGTAATTAACCACCACTGAAACAAGGAGGGTGGTGGTGGATTATCCGTCACTGACAATTTGTAAATCAAGACTGGATTGTCTTTTTGGAGGGAGAGAGAGATCTGCTCTAGTTCAAACAGGAATTGTTTGGGGAGAGTTCTCTGACCTGTGCTGGAGGTGCTCTGGAGCTAGATGATCACAATGGTCCCTTTTGCCCTAGGAATTTAGGAGCCTCCCAATGAAATCAATGGAGGAATGTGGCACTTGTTACGATGCCCCAGGATGAAGATTGAACCCTGGACATCAGAAGGCGGAGGTGTTGCTTATTGAGTTTTACACAGACTCCCCAGTCTTGCAGTGGCTCCTCTGAGAGACTGGCTGATGACATGGAAACGAAGTCCCATCTTTCTGGCTGCCTGTGAGTTCTCCTAGTGAAAATCCATTGGAGGAGGTGGGTGCTGAACCAAAGCCAGACAGTGATTGAGTTGAAACCCTCTCGTGATGCTTTGTCCAGGTCCGTTAAGGCCACTAATTAAAAGATCCATAGTGACAGGGCTCAGGTTTCTAGTCTCAACACATGGAAAATGAAAACAATTGGAGAGCTCCGACAGCCGCCTTCCCCTGGGAAAAAGAGACCATGTGTTATTCCCTAAAGAAAACTTCCTTCATGGATCCCCTGCTGCAAGGTCATGTCCAATCTACTCTCCATTAAGTCAATATTTTCCTTGCCTCTTATCATCGGGGCTCTCTGGTTCTGCTCAATAACAGTGTCTTAGTTTCAGAGCAGTCAGAGCTGGAAAGCCGTGCTTGATGATGTAGTCTGGCCCCTACCTCATGGCATGATTGTTCCTTGCAGTGTCCCGGGTTATTGGGTACTCCTTGAATAAATGCCCCAGAGCTTGGCAGTAAAGTAGCTATCAGATGCAACAAACTTGACTGGAGTAGAAGGTGTGATCCTGGTCCCCCATTTCCCCACTGCCCTTTTCTTTGCAGAGGAGAGGTGGACGGAGTCGCTGTGAAGTGTCCCCCCTCCCTGGCACACGAGGGCCCAGCAGAGTCGGAGTGTTTCTGTGTGGTTTCCCTTCCCTCTGGTTGCAATTACATAGAGGTCTGTCAACACCGGCAGAAATCTATTCTCTCTCTCATCCCAGCAAAGAAACATGATCCTGCTGCAAATCCCGGAGAAGAGGCTCAGTGCCAGTCATCCTGCTGTTTGGAAACAGAAATGATTTCCAATATAAATTGTGTAAGCAGCTTGGCCTGCATTGGCAAGTCTATGAAACAATCTGAGATCAAGTCCTTATCACGCTCTGGCTTAACTCCTTACATGGCTGAGCGATCACAAATTTATGGGCCGGTACGGTATAGAACACAAGGGGAAACTGAGCCCTTCTCCCCTGCTCAGAATGTTTCCACCATCTGCTGCTGCAACTTCCTCATTGTTTCTATTTCACCATCTAGTTTGCCTGCTTTTGGCAGGGAAGAATCCGGCACCTTCCATCATTGCACTCCAGGTGCCCCCCTCTGTGTCTCCCCCTGTGTGGTGGCCCCGGCTTGAGCTGGGGCTGCGCAGCCTGCCCTCCTGGCACTCTGGGTCTGGGGGGCGCTAGCCTGGGGCAGGGCCAGGTTGGCAGCTGCAGTGGGGGCGGGCGCTGGTGGGGGGCAGAACCACAATGGTGAGAGGAGCAGAACACGGGGCCCTTCCATGCACAGTCTCCTCCATCTGTACAGCAGCCAGCCCGGCTGGAGGACAAAGTTGGGGACGGGGCTTGGGGGTGGTACAGCCATGCCGGAGGAGCCTGGTGGCCCCACGTTCTGCTCCTTTCCCCGCTGTTGTTCCCGGGAGAGCCCTGAACCATAGGTGTCTTCAGGTCAGCAGGACCTCATGAAATACATCCTAGAATACTTCAGGAACTGGCTGAAGAGATATCTGAGCCATGAGCGATTATCTTTGAGAACTTGTGGAGGATGGGAGAGATACCAGAGGACTGAAAAGGACACATATAATACCTATCTATAAAAAGGGGAATAAGGACAACCCAGGGAATTGACCAGTCAGCTTAACTTCGGTACCTGAAAAGATAATGAAGCGAATAATCAAACAATCAATTTGTAATCCCCTAGAAGAAAATAAGGTAATAAGCAACAGGCAACATAGATTTGTCAAGAACATACAATGTCAAACCAACTTAATATCATTCCTGACAAGGTAATAAGCCTTGTGGATATGGGATATATAGTGGATATGATATATCTTGACTTTAGTAAGGCTTTTGATACTGTCTCACTTGACCTTCTCATAAACTAGGGAAATATAGCCTAGATGAACCTATTATAAGGTGGGTGCACAAGTGGTTGGAAAAGTGCATTCAGCTGGAATCAAGCTGGAAGGCCATACTGAGTGGGATCCTATAGGGATCTGCCCTGGGCCTGATTCTGTTCAATATCTTCATAAATGAATTGGATAATGGCATCGAGAGTACCAAACTAGGAGTGGCTGCAAGCTTTTTGGAGGACAGGATTAGAATTCAAAATGCTCTTGACAAACTGGAGAAATGGACTGAAATAAATAGGCTAAAATTCAACAAGGACAAATGCAAAGTATTACACTTGGGAAGGAATAATTAATTTCACAAATACAAAATGGGCAATGACTACCTAAGAAGGAGTGCAGCAGAAAACGATCAGGGGTAATAGTGGATCACAAACTAAATATAAGCCACCAATGTAACACTTGCAAAAAAAGGGAACATCATTCTGGGATGTATTAGCAGGAGTATTGTAAGCAAGACATGAGAAGTAATTCTTCTGCTCTACTCCGTGCTGATAAGGCCTCAATTGGAGTATTGTGTCCGGTTCTGGGCTCCACATTTCAGGAAAGATGTGGACAAATTGGAGAAAGTCCAGAGGAGAGCACCCAAAATGATAAAGGTCTAGAAAACATGACCTATAAGGAAACACTGAAAACACTGGGTTTGTTTAGTTTGGAGAAGAAAAGACTGACGGGGCACATAATAGTCTTCAAATATGTAACAGGCTGTTATACAGTAGAGGGTGATTAATTGTTCTCCTTAACCATTGAGGACAGGACAAAAAGCAATGGGGTTAAACTGCAGCAAGGGAGATTTAGATTAGTTCAGAAAAACTTCCTAACTGTAGGGTAGTTAAGCACTGGAACAAATTACCTAGGGAGGCTATGGAAACTCCATGACAGAGGTTTTTAAGAACAGGTTAGATAAACACCTGTCAGGGATGGTCTAGATAATAATTAGTCCTGCCCCTGTGCAGGGAACTGGACTAGATGACCTATCAAGGTCCCTTCCAGTCCTACATTTCTATGATTCTATGAAAGAGAGTTGGTCCAGGTGAACGGTGCATTGTCTCACACTTCAGACAAGTCCCTTATCAGTAGCTTGGCAGAGGTGGGCACTACATGAAAAGGTGGAAAGATGTGTTGGTGAAGGGGCTGATTACAAATCTGACCCACCCATACATTCCTCCCAACATGCATTTGTACATCTGTTCGGTATTTTCATGCCTCTTTTTGTGTGGGCATCGCTCAGACATCCAAGCAGGTGAGTCAGCACTTAGCCACGAAGGAGAAGAGTTTACCAGAGAGCTAGGTTTCTGACATGTGGCAGTATAAATTCAAGGGCTGACTGAGCCTGCCCAGAAACATGGGATATCACCTTCACCCCCCTTTCCCTTGTAGTTTTTGTTGTTGTTGTTTCTACGGCAGCACTTACTAGATCCACTGGTTCATGTTTTGCAACTGCGGTTCCCTTTTCTTTCAGCAAACAAACAGGAATCTGTTCCTGCTTCAGATCCACAAGAGCTGTAGCAGCTAAATTTTCCCCAAATCCATCTCAAAGCAAACGCAACCACTCCCTATATTTCCCTTGCTGGATGGTTAGAACAGCATGTAGCTGGTACTCTGGTTTTTGCCTCCAGAGATGGGACAGTTTGCTGGCTGCAAACCAATAGCCTGCAGATTATTTGTTTCACTTGGGCCACCTCTTTAAAGGGAATTTCCACAGACTACATTTGTAAGACACCTTTCCTGGCATTTAGTACACAATTATTAGCCATAACAAAATACAAACCAATTAGTGCATAAGCTAATATCTGGGTTATCCAGACTTCTTGCTCAACTCCAGAGGTCCAATTTTCAGATCCAGTTTTCCCCATTTTGGATGGGTGCACACATTCCCCAGTCACTGTCTCCACTTGAGACCAAGTAGGTGGTTCAGTTTTGGATCCCCTATTCCCTGGCCTTTTTACCATGTCTGGTCTAATAACTGTTATGTCTGAGCCAGCGTCCACTATCCATGTGCATTTCACAGATCCAATTACACATTCAACAGTCAGCTAAACAAAAAAGTGTGGGGCTGATCCTTGAACCTCCAAATTTTGCCCCTTCAGCTTGGTAATCCCCCTTTCCCAAACTGGTTGAGGGACTTTCCCTTGGTACCTGTGATTAGGGTGACCAGATGTCCTGATTTTATAGGGACAGTCTCGATTTTCATATATAAGACTCCTATTACCCCTCACCCCTGTCCTGATTTTTTACACTTGCTATCTGGTCACCCTACCCGTGATATCCTCTGTAGTATTTACCAGAGGTGGTTTTTACCAGGTAAAATCATGGTTTTTATTGCTCTGATTAAAACTACAGGTTGAACCTCTCTAGTCCAGCAACATCCGTGGTCCGATTTTATTTTATGTTTTTTATGCTTTATCTACTTATTTCCTTGTGCCAATACAGTAAAATTGTGTAACACCACTAGCACTTTGTTATGAAGAGAGACAGTAAGCCTTGGCTAGGCAGCATTGCAAGCGTTGTTCCGTTTATTTGCCTCGGTGAGATAAAAATAAAAAGAGACCCACTTGCTACAATATTGATGTCCTGTGGTTCGGCAAATTCTATGGTTCGGCACCGGTCAGGTCCCCAGGGTGCCGGACTAGAGAGGTTCAACCTGTAGTTAGTTCCGGTTCAAGGCATTTTCTATTCTGAAACTAAGTGTAACGTAGTATACGTTAATGAAACAGTTTTTAGTTGCATATTCAAATTGTGGTTACATAAGGCAGTAGATTAGGAGGTTAATTTAGGGTTGTACAAATAAAAAGTAAAATTGCAGTAGGCAGAATACAAATGTGAACATCAGAATGTGTACATTGTGGAGCAGTGTTTTCTCCAGGAAGTTATACATGTAGTGACTCATTTCGGTTTTCAATATTATTATATACTGCAAAACTATGACCAAATTGCTAAATATTTTTCAGTAATTTTCATTAGTATATTCTAATAACTTTTTCCCTGGTTTCCCAGTTTAAACTGAGTTTAACCCTGTATTTGCCAGTGCCCTGTCCTAAACTAGTTTTTCCTGGGAAATTGCCAGGCCTGGTTGCCTTATATTTATAACAATCCTTCTTTGTGTGGCTAATTTTTACACAGTACTAGCATTTAGCTGAACTGCTTTCCTTAATTTTTGCATTATTGCCAATCTCCCTGGTTTCACAAAATTAATTTAACAATTGTGCCATTCGTTCAAAAATGTCATTCCGAGATAAGAAGCCCCCTCTTCCATCATGCACATTAGACACAAAGCTGTACTTTACAAGACTCATGGTGATCAGTTTCTATCTTCCTTACTCTCAGCTGCTGCTTTTTGTGGTGGGCTGCTGCAAAGAAAGATTCAAGGCCTCATTGTATGGTCAATTGCCTTGGGCAGTAGCTTTGACTATTTCCAGCTGACTACCTACATGAAGGGGCTTAATTGCGCCTTCCATTTCTCCTGAAAGAAGGGTGTGGTTAGCTTTTACAAGTTCAGTGATTATTTTTGGATCAAAGACTCAGTGGCTAGCAGCCAACAGAGACTTCCAGCATGTCAGACCTGATTCTGTCTCTGGGCGCTCACCAGATTCCAGATATTGCTGTGCATAATTTATGGTGCTGTCTGACTTTTGAAATGGGGGATGCCTCATGACTAGGCAAAGTCCTTATGACAAGAAAGAAAAAGCATGAAGTGTTTGTCCTGGGGGCATAGCGGTAGGCTTCTGGTCTATGGTGGAAAAGATCTTCAGTTCAAATCCTTAGAAAGCCATAGTGGAGGAGATGATGACTTTAATTTTGTCACATAATGACGATCAGGGCAAATGAACCAATTCCTTGATCTGACCAATCAGTTGCTGTTCCTGTAGTAGCAGACATGGATGGCTTCAGTTCGGGAGGTGGTGGGTTCTGTTCCTTACAATGGCTTGTGTGTGATATGAAAATATAAGCGTTTCCTAAGCTGTGAAAAAGTGTTTGGTCTTATTTCAGTGTACTAGGGGCAGTGCCACATCACAACCCTGTGCTGTGTTTGGCCGCTGCGGGCCTGGGTTGAGTTGATGCATGTTCTCCTGAATGCTCGGCGAGGTTGCAAACACAAAGGCAGCTTTCACAAACTGACATCCTGGATCTTTTGATGAAGACAGCAAAACGAGTGTGATTGTTGTTCTAAGGGCCTAGCAGCATTGCACAACTCAACCACACTCCAGCTGCGTCTGGCGAGGGTCTGAGCTGAGTCGATGAGCTTGCCACTGAGTGCCAGCTAGGCTGCAAACACAAAGGCTATCCTCCTCACTGGGAGATAAAGCTCATGTGCAACGGGAACTCTTGTGGTGGAGAAAAAAGGGGCATGCTTGGAATTCTGTGAAGGACTCTGCCATGTGCACGTGGACCCATCTTTAAGGTGAGTATAGAAAGCCACACCCAACTCACTGGGCAGAGCAGTACCTGCTTCTTAATGATTGTATATTTGAAATGTAGATTGAATGAGCACAGGCTGTTTTACAAAGATACATTTGCAAGAAATGGAGGTATCTCAAAATCGGATACGAAACGTTATTTAAAAAAACAGGGAGAGCAGAGCTGAACTGTAAAGAAGTAAAATCCAGACACTTGTCTGTGTGTTTGTGCAGGATTGAAATGAAGAATTGTTCTATAGCATGCAGGTATATTTCCCCTCCCAGACTATGCTGCAGCACATGGTAAATGGTCACTGGGACAGAATGGCTCCATTGCACACAGCTTTTACCCTGAGTAACCCAGAAAAGAAATTGCTTCCACTGGGGCTCTTCAAAATGCCTGGATTTCTGTGCCTATTATTAGCTGCTTTGCTGACAGACCCCTACCTCTCATTGTTCTCACTAATGAAGAGTTTATGTAATAACAGCCGAAGGATATTTGCGTTCTGGAAGCAGGGAGATTTGGGAGTTCTGTGGCTGTTGAATCCATTCTCACGATTGTTTTTCAGAGACCTTCCATTGCTGGCTCTAGAACCAAAGTGCTACAAGTTTTATAGAAAGATATAGTGCGGGCTGCAGCAGTGCATCCTTTTCACTCCTGTTCTGGGGAGATCACAGGGAAGTTTAGTCTTCATACCTCTTCAGTCTTTGGCCTCTGCAGAGGGCCACCGAGGGGTAATTAGTGCCTGTTGAGACGTGGCCCTGTGATGGGTTGGGCTAATTTCAGGCTGTGATGACCCCCTTCCATACCATGCCACCCGTACTTCTGTGCTGCTGCTGGGGGCAGCGCTGCCTTCAGAACTGGGAGCCAGGCCAGCAGCTGCCGTTTGTGTGAGTCCCCTACAATAGTCTTGCGGCCCCTTTTTGGGTGAGGACCCCCCAGTTTGAGAAACGCTGGGTTAAACCTTGCTGAAGTTGGTGGGCGTAACAGCTGCCTTCCACTCAGGATATGTGTAAAAAACAACTGAGCTCCTTTATGGAACCAGGTAGCTGAAACAAAAGGAGCCTCTACCCAAAGCACAGGCATGTAGCAAGGCTTGAATAGAAGCTGAACTGTATGGCCCAAAGCGGTTTCCCTGAGGACTGATTTAGCAAATGCAGGGGCTAAGGCACTGATGAATGAAGCTGTGTGTATCTGTGTGTGTGAGAGAAGCAGTGAGAAAACACAAGAGAAGCAGCAGAAAGCCAAAGAGAGCCACAGACGCACTGGTAGTGTGACCCTGAGAAAGAGCCAGGAGTTTTTGAGCAAAGTGCTGGCTGGAAAGGGGCTTGTAACTGTGAGCAAAGACACTGATTCCTGCTGTGTTCAGGGGAACAGGACTTTGATGCAATTCTGTTTATTTACAAGGAATATACAAAGGAATACCTGACTCCATCACCAATTTCTCCTCTTAATAGAAACACCCATCAAGACCCAGAATTTTGGCTAATTGCTCTGGTCAAAAAGGGGTAATTATTCTATTGTATCAGGAACAAGTGATAGGCCTTGGCTACCATGTTCAGATCCAAACTTCCCCAAGATTCAGGGGCTTTTGAATCCAGGTTCACATCCAGCTCTGCTAGAGGATGGATGGAAGTCTATTAATTCATTTCCAATAAATGACTATCATAGTCACTGCTGACCTGGCCTAGTTTCAAACCAGTGACCTGAGGCAACAGGCTTTGAAAGCCGTGATCAATAGTCCAAACCATCCAGTCCCCCACAATGGGTCTATTTATTGGGGTTGCCAATTGGTCACCTGGCAAACTGTGATCCCCCACTTTGCTTCACCTAATTGAGAGATTCCTTGGGAAGATGTCCCATGCCCAGGCCATGTGTCTCCCTTGGAGAACTGCCCTACAACTTAGCAGTTATCCCACTGACAATGAAGCTGAGAGGGGGCATGGAACCAGTGATGGCTGCAGCCTCTAAAACATCCACAGGACCCTCAGCAGAGTTGAAACTTTCATTGTCAGGGAGAAGGGCTCTCCCACCTGGTATGTTATATTCGTTGCTGGGCTGAGACACATGACGTCAAATGTCAGACCATGCAAGACCTCAAGTTACATATCTGTGGGAGGAAATGCTGGTCTGGGGACTTGTGGAGAAGCAGAGGAACCACTCCCCAGCACGGAAGGGGTTAAGGAGGTTCTTTGGGCCCAGCTATTCCACCCCATTGCAGCCAATGCCAGGCCTGGAGGGGAGGAAAGGAGGGAGCCTGGCTCAGTGTGGGGCTGACTAGTGAAGAGGCAAGAGTTAGCTGGCTCCCTACCTGAGGGAAGGATTACTCGCCTGCCAGCTGAAGCTGTCACCAGGGACCAAGCAGTGTCTTCCTGGCCAAAGAAGATGGAGAAAGAGGCCTAGGAGCACCCGGCCTGAGAGGAACCTGGGTGACCAGAGCGTGGAGACCTTGGGGGGTTCTGACCCTGTCAAATGTATGGCTGCCCCACCTGGAGGAACCTGGGACCATAGCAGGACACCAGCCAGGGTCCATGATGGGGCACTACTAAGAGACAAGCCATCACAGGAAATTGGAGTATAGGGGCCATGCCTTAAACTATAGGGGCAACAGTAGGAAGTAGCCCAGGTGAGTGAATGCAGACTCCTGCTGAGAGGTCCCCCACACAGGGGAGACTTACACAGGGCCTGGGCTGGGACCCGGTGGAGTGGGAGGGCCTAGGTCCCCCTACTCTCTCTGCCTTAAAGACTGAGGCACCTCAACCACAGAAGGAGGGGCAGTATTCCAACCACTGGGCCGACTGGCCCTCCAAGCCCCCTGCTACAGGACTAAATAACCACCATGCATGCTGACCCTTGACATTGTGTTCCTGGTGCTGCAGCTCAGGAACAAAATTCCTTATCACCTCACTGCTTGTGAGGTTTTCCTGCCTCGGGGTTGCTCTGATGCCCATGGAGACCTTTTGCTCGTGTTGAGCTGGACATCCCAGCCTCCCTGAAATTCCGCAGATGCACATCGACTGCACTGCAGTGACACCCTGGGTCATGAGAACCTTCTGCAGCTGAGAGCAAGAGAAAGAACCATCTGTTCTGACTCACTGTGGGCCTGATCCAAAGTCCAATGAGACAGAGGATTTTCTGTTGATGTTAATGGGCTTTGGATGAGATCCAAAACAATGCAGGAATAAAATGGACATTTCTGCGCTGCACTGAAAGTGAGGTTCCTTTGGAGGCTGTTTGCTAGCTGTGTACCAGCGGGTGTGTCACAAAAGATCTCTTGTGCATATTTGCAATAGCATCTGGAGGGAAGTGTCAAATGTGACAACTGGTAGGTCTGGGCTTTCGGGCTACACATTCATGGGAGACATGGGCATGTTACTGGGATCGCCAAGAGGCACTCTGGCCAGCTAAGAGCTGTGCTGATGGGCTCATGGTGACGCTCCCAACTGTCTCTTGGTCCCTTGGCTGTTCCCTCCTAGACCAGTTCTGATCCCAGGTATCTCCCCATTCAGCTGTCTCTTGAACTGTGGAGAGGAGCGTGGGTCTGGAAATAAGGCCTGTTCTTTTGCTTCTTAGGCTTGGTCTACGCCTACACTTAGGTCAACCTAGCTACGTTGCAGGGCTGTGAAAAATTTCGTGCCCTGATCACCGAAGTTAGGCCAACCTAGTGTGTACAGGCCTGGTCAATGGAAGGCTACTGCCTCTTGGAGAGGTGGATTAACTACACCGATGGCAAAACCCTTCCGTCGCTGTTGGAACTGCCTACGCTACAGCCGTAGAGCCGCAGCACCACAGCTGTGCTGCTGTAGAATAGACATTAGCTTTCACGCTTCTATCCTCTCCCAGCGTCTCTCAGAAAGGAGTCTACGCACTAGTGCCTGTCTAAAGGACATTTAACTACATGGAAATTGCCCACAAGCTCTTAGAAAAGCAATGCTGTGAATTCTCTGTAATGTGCACTCTTTAAACCATGATTTGAGGAGTTCAGTAACTCAGCCAGCAGTTAGGGGTCTATCACAGGAGTGGGAAGGGGAGGTTCTGTGGCCTGTGATTTAGAGGAGTTCAGACTAGATGATCATAATGGTCCCTTCTGGCCTGACAGTCTGAGTGTCATTTTAGTTGTTGGGTTTATCTGGGTGTCATTGGTGATCTGTGATATACAGAAGGTCAGACTAGATGATCTGGTGGTCCCATTGACCTTAAACTCTATGGGCAGAGCTACACTAAAAGTGCTATATTGGTGCAGTTGCAGCAAGGTAGCTGTGCCATTGTAGCGCATCTGGTGAAGACTCTGTATGCCAACAGGAGAGCGCTCCACCTCCATCTCCTCGAGAGGTGGAAGCTATGTCAGAGGGAGAGCATCTTCTTCTGACAAAGCACTGGTGTGGACAGCTCTTAGGTCACTGTAACTTGTGTCACTTGGGAGGTGTCTTTTTCACACACCCCGAGCGACGTAAGTTAGCTCAACTTAAGCAGTACTGTAGACCTACCCAGGACTCTACAGTAACACCCTGAAACACTCTAGCATTGCTGTCATAAGCTTCTGTTTTAGAAACATTATCCTCTAGCCTAGTAGTGTTTTTTACATGGGATCTCCGTTTCTGATAGGGTGCCCCCACCAGGATGCTGAATGGATGCATCTGTACTGGACTGCAGCTCTCCAGCCAAGCACTGAGGCCCTTGTTTCTTTTCCTACCCAGTAATTCAGTTGTTCTGACACAGTGGGGTCTCAAGTGGTTAGCAGGTCCAGTTCCAGCACTTTGAGATGACAATGCAGAGCCTGGTGAGATCTAGTGTTTGGCAGGGGACTGGAAGTCAGGATGCCTGTATTCCATACCTGGCTGCATCATTGACTTGCTGTGTGACCTTGAATAAGTCCCTTCAGCCTTTATATACCCATTTCACTCTATCAGCAAAATGGGTTCAGTACCATTTCCTTTCCTTACAGGACAGTTGTCTGGCTGCATTAAGACTCATAAAGGTATTCAAAATGCTTTGAGATCCTCAATTAATATAGGAACACAAAGCCAGTGTGCGATTTTCCTTGGCTCTAACATTGCAAACCTGACAATCCCTGTGGATTTCAATATGAATGACGATTCAGCAGATGTCTGCATTAGAAGATTCGTCCTCTGGTGAGGTGAGCCTCGAGCCTAGCAGGCTTGGGAAAAAAGCTCTTTGGCTCCCTCTCGAGGTGAAGTGAGAGAACTGAGGAAGCGTTAATCTGCATACGTTGCACTGTGGTTTCCTCTATGAGCAAATGGGGAAGACTCAGGGTGTCTACACCTGATTTGCATATGCCTCAGGAGTTGCATATAATGTACCTAAAACTGAACAATCTGGAGTTTACTTGTGTTCCGAACCCCCAAACTGTGATATATTTGCTGGGTAATGGCAGATACCTGAAAGGGGAGAGGCACGTGAGAACACTTGGGGGTTGTCCAATGGTGGAAGTGGATCTGGAGAGTGCTGCATTCAGACTGAGCAGCCAGGTCACAGTAGGCACAAATGGATGGATTTTTATTTGTTTGTTTGAGACTTGTCTTGGCAAAGGAACTTGTATTTGAAATCTCTGCGCTTCTTTTGACAAGACGGGCTTGGGCTGGCAGTGGTGAGCTTGAGCATGTTAGATGGAATCAAGGACAGTCTTATGTAGGAAAGCCAATAGCTTAGGATACAGCAGCCAGGAGACAAGCCTGGAACAGTTCCCCACTGAGAGGGCACCCTTTGTGCCCACCTGAGTTATGAGGGGTGGACTGCCTTGGTGAATAAGTACTAAGTGGGTTTTTAGCCAGGAGGCTAAGTTCTCCGTGGGATTGGCTGACAGCCAGGTGGCCATTTAGTTTATAATTGGTTGGTAACCTTTACTCAGGAAAAATAATTTTGTTTAATGTAGACTCCTTGTGTGTGCAATAAGGGAAGACAACTGGCAATAAAGGGGATCAGGGGTTTAAATCTTTAATTCCTAAAACTTGAGAGGGCAAGGTTTTAGGTAGAGGCTTGAACCCGGGAGTGCCGCCAGCTTTTCTACCGCCCTAGGCGGCGGAAGGTCCCGCCGCCGAAATACCGCCGTGGTCGCTGCCCCCCAAATTGTAGCGCCCTAGGCGACCGCCTAGGTCGCCTAATGGGTTGCGCCGGCCCTGCTTGAACCATTTATTTTACTTACATTAGATGGCAGCACCATGCTTTGCTTGAAACTGGCCGTGCTACTGCTGATAACAGTGTGACCCTTGCCCACTATTCTCTGCTATTTACTAGTTGTCTCCTCTTTAAAACATTTCAAACCTTCCAATCAGGGAATAGGCACTGTGCCACGTGATTTAAGAGTCCAATCACATGACACAAATAATGAAAGGGGAATGGCTGCAGCGAATGGTTTTCCAACAATCTATGGTCTGAAAATTCTTCTTCCAATATTTGGGGAATCCTTATGAATTACAGACATGAAAAGGAAATCCGGATCAGATCACAAATGATTTGCTAACAAAATGAGTGTTTACATTTGTCACAAGTATTATTCAGCACAGACCAACTATACTTACGATCATAGGCTGCAGCTCAATTTCTCTCAATTACTCATTCAATTTGTTATCTAAAGGAGTTTGGGTAGCTAAACAGAATCAGATTGTTGGAAGGGAACCTTGTCTGGTTGTTAGAGATAGGACTTTAGGGTTCCATTACCAACTTTGCAAGTAATTCTCCAATCTTATCCAAATCACTTGGGACTTTACCTCTGTACCTGTTTGCCCAGCCATCATCTAATGGTATCACAGAACTTATTAATATCTGGGGCCTGGTTTCCAAAGCTGCTGAGCACCCACAAATCAAGTTGAAGTCCATGAGAACAGCAGGTGCTCAGTACCTCTAAAAATCAGTTCCTAGCCAGTAAAATCTGACGGCCTGATTCTCTGTTGCCCGGCCCCTTGAGTAGGCATTTACACCAGTGTGAAGTGAAACGTCTGATTTAGTAGCATTTGCACTCCCTTTGCACACTGGAGAATCATGCCCAGAGTGTATCTGTAAGGGACTTCCAGCTCCTCAGGTGCAAGTCGCCATGTCAGTAGTACAGAGTACAGTGGTTGCTGGCTTTGCCTTTTCACAAAGCGAGGATGCGAAGCTGCTAACCTCAATCCCAGGTAGGAAATTGGAGAAATGCCTTGTGCTAAACCCTTTTGCTTTGGCTCGCATCCAAAGAACACAACACTAAGAGCTGTTCTTTTAGCAGAGAAGCAACTCAAAATACAGGGGAGGGAATAAATTAAAGCTTAAAAAATAAACATCTGGCCATAAAAGAGCTCAGAGCAAGCCTGCCCTTTGCTTTTCCCGACAGCCTGGGGGTTCTCTGACAAATCGCCCTTGCTACCTACCACCAGTCACTACTCCTGGCTTGTCAGCTTGGCTAATTGTTTTGGAGGGGGTGTAATACATCTCCTGCCAGAAGAGGTTTGCAAGGCTGCCCACGCTGTAATTGATCTTCTGTTTATCTAATCTCTTCCCTTCCTTGCTATCACTGCGGGCAGATACAAACTCCCTTTATGGCTTCTCTGCCACCGCTCTGGTTACAAGCCCAAACAAACTCTCTTCTCAGTGCTAGAGGCTTATTTAGAGAGGTGACTGGAACATGCCATGTTGTTCTGTTTCTGGCTTGGCTGCCTGTTGTCTGTTTTCCACACTCAGGTAATGATCTCACACTGGAAACTTCATTCCACTGGAACAAATTATTGACGGGCAGTTACCAAGCACGGCTGATTTTCACTTATTTCATGGATATATTTGATGTGTTTTTCCTGTTGGTGGTGTTGTGACTGGTGTGTTGGTCCCAATCCTCATTTGATCTATCCTTCAGGAATGAAGCATCTAAATAAATAAAAAGGGCCAAGTTCTGCCGTCAGTTACATCATATAAATCTGGAGTAGGTCAAGTTGCAGAGTAGATTTCAGAGTAGCAGCCGTGTTAGTCTGTATCCGCAAAAAGAACAGGAGTACTTGTGGCACCTTAGAGACTAACAAATTTATTAGAGCATAAGCTTTCGTGGACTACAGCCCACTTCTTCGGATGCATAGAGAGTGGAATATGCATCCGAAGAAGTGGGCTGTAGTCCACGAAAGCTTATGCTCTAATAAATTTGTTAGTCTCTAAGATGCCACAAGTACTCCTGTTCTTTTTGCAGAGTAGAGTAATTCTGAATATACAATGATGTAACTGAGAGTAGGATTGGGCCCAAGAGATTGATCCTGATCTCATTCACCCAGGTAAAAATCAGGAGCAACTCACTAGAGCTACTCTGGTGCAAAATCGGAGTAAAATGAGAATCAGGCCCTATGTGTAGCACTCTTTTGTAATGTGAACACCTAAACCACAACAGTGCAAGAAGAATGCTCCTTACAGCATGTACTCTGACACCTCAAATTAACTTTTCTGTGTGTTGGCAAGGAGAAATATGATAACTATGAAGGTTTTACGATTGCCCGTAATCTCCCAAATCTCTGTGCGGTGAGTGATAGGACAGGCAATTACATTTTAATTGAAAAGTTGGAGGGGGTGGGGAAAAATCAGAAAAAATAAACACAAGAGTCAGAAAGTGACAGCAGCTAATTTTTCTGACACAAGCTTGAAATCCTGAGCCTGTCTCCAAAACCAACATACGGTGCATTGTTCAGGATGGCCTTAATTGCAGAGTATTTAGCCATCCGAGTAGTGTAAGCGCGGTCATTTATTTGCTCAGTGGCTGGATCAATATTAATAGGCTTTCTCAGTGGGGGAATACGTTTCACCTTCATTCCAGATGTCACCTAAGCTAAACAGTTTGAAATCTTCAGCTCGTCATTTGGCTTCCCTCTGCACAGAAGGAGCAGTGTCACACCGAGTCTGGGAAGGGCAAGTATGGGGTGGGTCTGTGGTGAGCCATGAATGGCGTTGTGGAATCTACAGTTATGGAGATCAGCTGATCCGACACCTGTGTGGCCAGCACCAAGTGTCTGCAGCTCCCGTTCTGCCCATAGTCTGCAACAGTGTCTACCATGGGCTGTGCTGCAGTGGGGCCAGGCCCTCTCAGAGGTCCAGAGAGGTCTGGGGCACTTCCAGCTTTTGAGGCCCCTAGCCATAATAAAAATAAAAAATAACGACACATGAAAACAAAATAAGGCACCAAAAAAAAGAGCGAGACATAATTTGAATTTTTTTTTATTTAACAAATGCTTTTCGGTGCAAACTTTTTCTGTGCAAATGCACTAATTATTGAGGAAAAATCTAGCTTTTGTGCAATGTCACAGTTGATATTAAGCATGGCGAGCCCTTCAAATGCTCTTGTCCCATAGTTGAACGGTGATAGTTCTTTACCTGCTTCAACTTGTTGAAGGTGCATTCACCTGAAGCCACTGATGCAGGCAAACTGATAAAAATATGCAATGCAATTGTGATATTAGAAACACCCCTGAGAGTCCAAGTTTGACTATTTCTTGAAGCAATTCCTTTGGCTTGCAATCTAATTTAAAGTTTGTGGAATATATTTGTTTGAGGAAGATGACCTTGTCACTGAGATCTTTTGAGATTTCTTTGTTGTACTGTTGCTGAAATTGTTCAGCTGCAGAAAGTAGATCTTCATTACTCAGTATGTTGAACTGCCAAAGAAACTCCAAAAGGGAACAAATTAGTCTCAGTGACTCAAATCGATGTGTAAGACCTGATTGAATAGAGTCAATGATGACAAGGAAGACATTGACCCTATAATGCTTCTCGGCATCGGATTCAGTAGGTAAATTGCGATTGGTGGAGAACTCTGATGAAATGTCAATATTCTATGCTATTAATTTGGACTCAGTCAGGATCGCATCCCATTGTTCATGAATCTGTTGAATGTCATTGATAAGACTTTCAGTGTTATCCCTCTCAACATCAAGTGTAGCACTGCGTGCTTTAATTACCAGATTAGTTTGGTGGATCATTGTATGTAGCTTCATCCACAAAGATGACATCAGAATGCATTCAAATCTGGACATGTGCTTCTGAATAGACTGAAGTTCAGTTCGAGCCTGTGCAGTGAGATTGAGAGATTCAAGCTCATTTAAAGCCTTTCTCACTGAATTCAAATGCTGCGCAATTGGTTGAACACTATCAATCCATGCAGACCATCTAGTTTTGGACATCCCATACAGTGAAACAGGAAGATATTGCTTCAGAATTTCCCACCTTAGTGGACTGCTACTGAAGAGATTGTACCTTTGCTGAACAGTTCCAAAGTAAGTAATTGCCTTCTTGTGTGATTCAGCACAGTCAAAACCTACAAGGTTTAGTGTGTGGTTTCCACAGCTGGAGAAAATACAGTTTGAATTATGCTCAAGCAGAACTGCTTGCACACCTTTGTACTTCCCAGCCATATTAGAGCTATTGTCATAGGCTTGACCAATGCAGATTTGAAAATCTAACTTAAAACCTTCTAGAATTGCTAGTACTCAAGCAGCAATTTCTTTTCCAGTTTTTCTCGTGAAATTATCAAACAAAATAAACCTTTCTTCAATTGAAAAATTTGAGCTGTCTACAATCTTAACATATCCAATAACCATAGTAGTCTGTTCCTTGTGAGAACAATCTGGAGTGGCATCAACGATGATTGAAAAATACTCGGCATTTCGAATCTCATCAAGAATTGCTGTTTGTACGAATGACCCATAGCTCAATAAACTTGTTTTGTATGTGTGTGGAGAGATAATGGACTTGCATGCGCTTTTGACTCTCTTGTGAATCTCGAACACGTTTAACATGTTCTGATAAAAGTGGGTCATATTTGCTGAGGAGCTCAGCTATGCCTAGAAAGTTTCCATTTGCACGATCACCAATACGTTGATTGGAAACAAAGGAAGCCAATCCCCGCTCAGAAAGAAAAAGGATGACATTCAGGATGCGCTCAAGATTTTTTTTCCCAGTTATTAGTTTCTGTAGAGAGTTCAGTCAAGAGTAAATTCTCAATTGAACTTTCAGCTGATGCTGCCCTGCTGGCTGCTTTCCATGCAACAAAGTTTTCTTTGTGTGACGTTGAACTCTCATGTGATGGTATTTGGTCTTTCAACTTCCTCCAACCTCTGTTGATGCTCCATCCTCATTGATCAGAGAGAAGTGATGCATTTGCAGCACTTTTGTTCAAAATAAAGCAGGGTGCACAGTACAGAGATTGTTTTTCCATACTCCAGCATAACCAGTCTCTTGTGCAGGTCTCACCATTTGGAAGAGTTTTTGTAAGCAGACAAGAAGGGAAAGCATGATTATCAGCATCTCATGGAATGTTACTTGGAATTTCAAAACAACTAATTTGAAGAAAAGATTGCATTTTGGCATCATTTTTCTTGTCAATAATTCCAGTGTCAGTCACAGTCAAACCTGTAATACTCATGAATTGCTCTTGCTGCGTAGGATCTACATCTTCTTGTTGAGTTTCTTGATCATACACAGGATCTTCTGCTGCATCTGTTTCTGTTGGCACATCTCCTTCTTGACTACTGTCCTCATGTTCAGGTATTGGCATTGAAATGTCACCTGTTGCAGTTGTGGAGTTTTCACTATCTGTAGCATTGTTTGTTGGGTAAGGTGTGTTTTCCAGTGGTTTGAGAAATGAAATTATTGGCTTTGAGCTCTTAGCTGCTGCTTCACTCCTGCTTGCACCCCTCAGAGCTGTCCATCTGACTACCAAATTCACACAGGACTTGCTCTCTGGCTCTGTCTACACTAGAAATGCTTTATGGGTATAGCTATGCCAGCACACCCCACCAGCAAAGCACTCCTAAGTATGGATGCAGCCTATATGGTCAAAGCTGTGCTTTTGCTGCTCTAAGACCATAAGGGATCGCTGTGATCATCCAGCCTGACATCCTGCAGAAGACAGGCCAGAATACTTCCCTGAAAGAAACCCTGTTTGGATGTTTATCTGAAAGAGATTCTCTAGTTCAATTGTGATTTTAAAATGGCCAGTGATAGAGAATCCACTACAATTGTTCCAGGAGGTAAGGCACAGATTTTTAACAGTAAGCATAATTATTTCTAGTCTAAATGTGTCTAGCTCCAGCTTCCAGCCTTTGGATCGTGTTATAACTTTCTCTGCTAGACTGAAGAGCCGATGTAGGTACTTAGACTGTTCACGTCACCCTTTAACCTTTTCTTGGTAAAGCAAAATAGATTGACTCAGGGAACTCCAATCACTACAGACATGTTTTCCCATCCATTCATTGTTCATGTGTCTGTTCTCTGAGTCCTCCCCCACTCCAAAGCAAAGCAAAGGAAGCTACACTGGTGTGATGCTCCAAACGGTGGCACAAGAGCGGGAGTACCAACCTCAGGGCAGACTGAAAAACCAGGGCACAAATCCCAAACTGGTTGTGAGTTCTCAACTTAGATTTCACCAACCAGCTGTACCAAGTGCAAACTCCTCAGGCACATTAACTGCCTTAAATGGAGTCATAGGCAGTTCCCTGGTCTGTCCAGTCACCCAGGTGAGCCTATCTCTGTTAGATGGCCCTTAAGACCAAGAGTCACTGCAATATTTAGCAATATCCTAGTCCCAAATCACCACTCACTTACCCCAGGTCAACTGCACCCTAGAACTCACACCAAGGACAACACTTGTATCCAATCCTATAATAAACTATATGAAGATTTATGAAATAGGACAAGGAAACTAGTGAGTTATTTACAAGGTTAAACGAAGTGAATCAAATGAGTTACAGTCTTAGGTTCTATAATCAGGAAGTTCTATTTGTCTTTTAGGGCTATCCCAGGCTAAGCACTGGGGCTCTCTTGCTTATGCCTAGGACACTTATTGTCCTTCCAGAGTCCCAGCAACATAGAGATCCATAGTTCCTTTTGTTTGGAGTTTTTATCCCCCTCCTGTCATGTGCTCTCAACTGCAAACTCAGCTGATGGGAAGGTGTGAAGTTCCCCTGGTGTTATCTGGACTGGTGATCAGCTAGGTCACTCCAATCCTTGACTCTGGAAGCCAGCCTTACCCTACTCTGCTGTGAGACCCCCCACTCCTGGGTTGTTCATGCATAGCCTCTGGCATGTAAGCTGCTCCTTGGGTTGTGCAACCGAATGACACTAGCCAATATCTCCGGTCCCAGACACAACCCTAGGAACCTCCGTCTTGCAGTGTCCAGTTATGCCCGTTTGTGTTTGTCAATTTAACAAAGAAATTGATATCTACCAGGCTTATTATCCCAAGGGGAGTTTCTGACACACTTCAAACCAAACACACTGCTTCAGGTAGAATAAACAAACAAATGTATTAACTACAAAGATAGATTTTAAGTGATTATATGTCAAAGCATAACAAATCAGATTTGGTCAAATGAAATAAAAGCAAAATACATTCTAAGCTGATCTTAACACTTTCAGTGCCCTTACAAACTTAGATGCTTCTCACCACAGGCTGGCTGGTTGCTCTTCAGCCAGGATTCCCCTGTGATCAGCGCTTCAGTCGCTTGGTGGTGATGTCTGTAGATGGAGGTAGAAAAGAGAGGAAGAGCATGGCAAACATCTCTCCCTTTTATCATGTCCTTTCTTCCCTCTTGGCTTTGCCCCCCCCCTTCAGAGACAGGTGAGCATTATCTCATCGTAGTCCCAAACTGACCAAAGGAAGTGGGGTAACTCACTCGAGAGTCCAACAAATCCTTTGCTGCTGCCTAGGCCAGTATCCTTTGTTCCTGTGAGTCTGGGCTGGGTTTGTCCTACACATGCCCCAATGAGGTGTGAACTGCCTCTCTGCTCTTGGAGAGTTTTGCCTGGGTCTGTTTTAAGCCATGAGGACGCATTTTCAGCCTCATAACTATATAAATGAAATTACAACCTAAAACATTAGTGTAACAACAATTACTATAACATCACTATAACAACAATGCTCAGTGAATCATGAGCCTTCTGAAGACCCCCGACATGACAAACTTTGCATTGGATACTACACAATCATTTTATAAGGATGAACATGGGGATGCAGGGTGTTCCCTTGAGGTACAGAACGTCACAGAAGCGTCATCTTGCATGACTCATCTTCACAAGGAGCGGAACAGAAGAACAGTAAGGGCTAGTCTACACTGGCAACGTTCAAACACTGCCGTGGCAGCGCTTTAACGTGGCTTGTGTAGTCGTGGCACAGCGCTGGGAGAGAGCTCTTCTAGTGCTCTAAAAAACCCCCGTCCATGAGCGGCATAGCTCCCAGCGCGGCTCCCAGCACTGGTGCATTGTCTACACTGGTGCTTTACAGCGCTATAACTTGCAGCGCTCAGGGGGGTGTTTTTTCACACCCCTGAGCGAGAAAGTTGCAGTGCTGTAAAGTGCCAGTCTAGATAAGCCTTAAGAGTCCTTCGTCCTTTTGTTGATAATTCTTCAATCCAGATGTAGGGCGTTTCCAGCCATAAGATCCATCCAGAGCCCATCTGGTATCGATAGGTCTCCTCTTTTGGGAGAGGCATAACAATTTCTGGAGAAGAGCAGCTCATCACACTAATTAATGTCCCTCTCCTGTACAGCAATTCATATGATCACCGAGACTCACATATTACATTTCAGTATAGAACACACTATTACAAGTCAGTTTAATGCCAGGAGCAACTCACAAGCATTCAATAGACTCCAGACACTAAAATTTTCTTATAATTCTAATACCTATCTTAGCAATATTAACCCACAAGTGAGCCAGACAGATCCCAGCTAGGTATCTGTCAGTGTTCAGCTGAGACATGGGGACCTTGCCATGAGCTAGTGCCATGTCTGCCAATGTTACAATTAGTAAAAGTGCAGTTTTACTGGTATAACCGAATCTACACTGGGGGGCTTCTGATCACACCTCTTCACACACACCCTCACTGACACAGCTATGCTGGCAGAAGTCTGTACTGTAGAGCTGGCCAGAGCGCGTCCAGGCCAGAGACTGGATTGCAGCTGTCCATTGATAAACAAACACGCTTGTTTCCCTTTTACGCTCTGTAGTCTGATAGCAAAGCTTTCCAAGAAATTTTGTGTTGACATCAAAGGAATCTTCAAGGCAAATAAAGAGCGATTTATTTTTTTTACCGAGCTTTATCAAAGGCTCCTTCTCTGTGTCCCCACAACTCACAATGGCTTTCATTTAGGGTCTCATGGCTCTTCTTTTTGTACCTCCTAGGATCTTTCCTTAACCAGAGAATAAACTTCTTTCTTTTACAGGTTCAGGGATACAGTTTCATGTAACTGGGAGTTAATTTATCTAGAACTATAACTATTCTAGCCAAAGTTACACTTGTTGTTAATGAGAATTCTGGAAGGAATATCATACTTCATGCTTCAGGGTTTAGGCCAATCTCTAAGGCCTGCTCTAGCCAAATATATATAGTGATAAAACTTTTCAGTGTAAAGGTATGATCTTTTGAACAAAATAGTTGTACCATTAAAAGTCCTCGCATGGATGCAGTTATATCAGTATAAAGGTGCCTATACCGATGTAGGAATAGCTACACTGCTATCAGCACATTTATTCTGGTATACTTGTGTCCACACTAGGGATGTTATATAGTTCTCATTATATCAGTGTACTTATGGTACTGGTAAAGCAGGGCAACTTTTATGTGTAGACAAGTCCTAACCATTAGAGACCAGGATGAGACCTATTGTGGAGGGCATATCATTCCTCATCTGCTCCTGCAGGGTTCTTGCAGCTTCCTCAGAAGCAGCTGGTGCTGGGGACTGACAGGACACGAGGTTAGATGGGGCTTGGGTCTGAGCCCATCTGGTGAGTCCTGACTCTCAGTTGTGCTGCCACTCCCTAGAGTACTAAACCAGCATGCACCCACATGGCAGTGGAGAGATCTTGTTTTCTTATTTCCTTAGAGTTGTTATGAGAAATATTTAACAGCGGGGAAAAATGCTACTACAAACGTTTAAAAGCTCTTGTCCATGTCCTGTCAAAGTAAGATCATGTTGGGTAAAGCCCAAAAAATGTCCACAAGCAGAAATGGGACCAATCTCCTCTGGGACAGGCTGGCTAGACTAGACAAGAGGGCATGAAACTGATAGCAAAAGGGGAAGGTAAAAAGGGGGAAGATACGGGCACTCAGCACACAATAGAGACATTGAGAACAAAATTAATCACGGAACCAAAGGACATGGAGAGAAGAAATTCTTGAATTGTCTATATACCAATGCTAGGAGCCTGGGTAGCAAATGAGGAATTGAAATTACTCATTTATGAGCATACATTTGATCTAGTTGGTATTACTGAAACCTGGTGGGATGATTTGCACAATCAGAATGTTAAAATCAATGGTTATAACCTATTTAGGAAGGCTCCCGTGGGCAAAAAGGGAGGGGGAGGGGCATTCCATGTCAAAAATGGCATTACCTGTTTCTGAGTCACTGATAATTTAGAGAGACAAGAGGGGGTGCATCTTTTATTGGACCAACTTCTGCTGGTGAAAGAGACAAGCTTTCAAGACCTATAGAAGAGCTCTGTATAAGCACCAAAGCTTCTCTCTGACCAGCTGAAATTGGTCCAATCAAAGATGTGACCTCACCCACCTTCTCTCTCAAATATCCTGGGACCCACATGGCTATGACACCACTACTACTCTGTTGGGACATTTACCATAACAGATAAAGCACAAGATTCTCCCTCACTAACAATTTTTAAATCAAGATTGGATGTTTTTCTACAAGAGCTTCTCTAGGAATTATGGTGGGGACATTCACTGGGCTGTGTTATACAGGAGGTCAGACTAGATGATCACAACAGTCCCTTCTGGTCTTGGAATCTATGAAATAGATGCGAGTAAACTCAATTGATATAAAATCAAATATACAAAAAACTTCATTAAAGTCAGTTACTTTTGCTAAAGGCAAATCACACCCAACTCACACCCACAAACCCCAGGAAATACACAATGAAGCCAGATTAATTCCAATTAGAAATTAGGCACCAGTATTGAACAGTGCAGCTGGTTAACCATTAGAACAAACTACCAAGGGAAATGATGGGTTCTCCATCTCTTGGTGTCTTTAGAAGCTTATCTTCTAGAAAGACATCCCATCTTCATTTAAAGTTATTGGGCGCAGTACAGGGGTAACTGTGCAAAATTGAATGCCCTGTTATATACATATATAGATATAGATGATCAACTGGTCCACTCCCAGACAGCTGTATCACTCGACAGCTCAGATCCACACAACCAGTTGCCTACCCACACGTACATTATCCCTCGTCGAGTTGCTCAGTGAGGGCCTGATTGTAACATGACCGTCATACAGCCCCCCACCCCAGGACTTAACAGACTCTTTGCTATGTTTGCATACGTCCAGGGGAAGACGGTGACATTAATCTATGACTACTACCGTGTATGTAAGGCCTTGTCTGTCTCCACTAGCAAAAAAGGGAGCTGATGTGGTAAAATCCTGGTGTGGACAAGGCAGTGGTAATTTTGACAGGTGTCAGCTGGCTGAGGTGAACGCTAAACTGGCCCCTGGTCCTTAGGTCCACCAGCTAACAGGTGTGAAAAGTACAGACTGTACCTTGAATTCATTAGTGCTTGACCGTGTGTTAGTCACCACATTTTGGCTAACACAGGGTAAGAACACACCTTTTCCGCTCTCTCTCTGTGTGTGTGTGTGTGTGTGTGTGTGTGTGTGTGTGTGTGTGTGTGTGTGTGACAGAAAGAGAGGAGGGGCTGTGTGTGTGAGAGGAGAATTCTGTGAGTATTGGGGGAGAGGTGTGTGTGTGTGGTGTGGTGGTGGTGAGGCTCCCAGAGTCCGTGTGCTGAGGCATGAACAGAACCTCCAGCAGGCCAGAGCTGTGTGGTCCTCACCCCCCTCTCACCCAGGTGCCCTGTTGACTGCCCCCTGCAGGCTCTGAGCAAACCCCTTTCCTCTCACTGAGGGATCCCTCAGCACCAGGTGTCTCTTCCTGCTCTCCCCAGGGGGAGCCCTGCTGTCTGACTCTGTCCTTAGAGAAGTCCTTACTGCTCAAACCAGTCCAGGAGCCCTGGGGGGAGTTAGGATTTGCGTCTGACTCGGGCTGCGTTTGCTTTCTACAGCATCCTTGCAGGATAGTGTGAATGACCTCAGCACTCCTTAGCCAACAGGTCCCTTCAGTACCAACGTGTGCACTCAGCTAGCCGCGGGCTCCTGTGGAAACCCTGCTCACACCCACAATGACAGCAAGCCCAGCACCACAGACACAGTAATATGGTTACCGGTGTCCCAGGAACCCTGCCCCCCAATGATTCTTTGGAAAGCGAGGGAGGGGATTTGGGGTGACCTTACCCTGATGAGCCCTCACATGCTGTGGCCAGGCAGCTTCAACAGGCAAGACATTCTGCATGGGGGGGGTCTCCCTTGTTCCTCACAGTGTGTGTGAGTCACTTCATGGCATGAGAGAAAACGTGGAGGGGCGCTGGGCCCCCAGCCAAAGTTGTTTAATAGCAACTAAATTCCTCATTAGTGTTCGCTAGTAGGCACCTGCCTGCCTCTCACAGGAGTGCAGCAGCCAGGCTGGCTCTAGGTTTTTTGCCGCCCCAAGCAAAAAAAAAATGTGCCCCCCTTATTTTTTTGGCTTTTACACGTTTGCACTTTGCAATGGTTTTTTGTTGTTGTTTAAAATTTAAAAAAAAAAATGAAAACAGAATTTGTAGTTAGTGAAAATAACTAGTACTAGTGTACTCATTTAATTTTAACAAAATCACAATTACAAACTATTTGGGTTCAACTATACACTGTAATGAAAAACGTTAGTGTGTTTCGGTGCGCCCAGTTTCTCATAAATTAAAAGAATTTATATGAACTGAATTTTTCTGGTTTTTATACTTGCGTAGTCTTTTAATAATTCCGAGAAATCTAAATTTTTTGCAATGGTACTTTCAATTGAAATTAATGCGAGTCCTGACAAACAATTTTCAGACATGGTTGACCTCAAATAATTTTTTAGTAATTTCAGTTTTGAGAAACTGCACTCACTGGAAGCCACTGATACTGGTAATGTTAAACGAATGTGTAATGCTATAGCAGGGTTTGGAGTGAAAAAATCATTTCTTGCTATAAATTCTAATACTTTTAGAGGAGAAGTTTTAGGACTTCTTAGCTCAGATAAAGCTATTAATTCCTCATACAATACTCCATGAATATCAGCAGCGTTATCGGTACTGAGCGCTAAATGTAGGTCTTGGCAGTGCTTCATGAGGTCTTCTTTGGAAAACTGATATTTAATATTTCCAATATCATATAAAAATTTACCCCCCCTTCTTATTGAAGGTGGACTTTCTAACAAGTGTCTGAGTACTGCTGGGTCTGGCTACGTGTTGGCTTGTGGAAATAAGACAGTTAGTACTGGGAGTGGGATATCCCCGTTTAGGGCCCCTAATGAGCTAGCCCCGCCAGTGCCCAGTGCTGCCCCACCTGCCTGCCCGCCCCGCCACCCGGCTGCTCCCCGGCCTAGGCGCAGGGGGAGGGTGGCAACCCGGGCGATGAGCTTCTCCCCACTCACTTGCGCCGTAGAAGGAGTCCAGCGCCGCCGTCTCCCCAAAGCCCAGCTCCACGAAGTTGACTGTGGTGAGCTGGGCTCCCTGCGCCTCACAGGCTTGCACCAGGCACTGCAGCGCCCCGGCCCCCGGACTCCGCTCCCTGGCCCCAGCTTTCAGGCTGTCGTTCAGCACATACACAGCCTGCAGGGAGCGCTGCCGCAGTGCAGGGATGCTGCCTTCCCCTCCCAGCCCCGCCGCCACCGCCTCGGCCCCAGGCTGCTGCTCCACTTCCCCATTGAGGAAATGCTGCTGCTGCTGCTCCGCTGCGGCGCCCCCACTGCCCTCCATGGCGCCCGCACGCCGCCCCGCGCTCAGGGCCGGCTCTAGGTTTTTTTCTGGAAAAAAAGGTGGCCGGACTGCCGCCCCTGGAAATGAGCCGCCCCAAGCACGTGCTTGCTTTGCTGGTGCCTAGAGCCAGTCCTGGCAGCAGCAGAGGGGCCACTGGCTGGCAGCAGATAAGCTACTGTGAAGGATTCTGCCTTTTTTTTAAAATCTCTGTTCCCACTTCTCTGGGCTGGCAGCGATTGTGCTATAGCCACGTAACAGGCGGCTCCTGCTCAGCCTCTGCTCCCTTCTCAGATCAACAGGCCGCTCAGCACCTGCTTGTCAGCTCTGGCCAGTGAAAACAGGCCTGATCAGATACAGCCTGATCCGTAGCCCACTGGAGTCAGATGAAAGACTCTTGTTGGTTTCACTGGGCTTTGGGTTGGGCCCAGAACAAGTTGGAAATAACAAAAACAAACCCAGGCTTGGAGTGAACCTGCATTCAGGGAGCAGATGCAGACCAGTGTCTGATCAGGGCCCATGCCCTCCCCTGGCGTTTGTACACTACTAACTGGAGCGAATGCTTTCCCCTTTAATTATACAGACCTCAAGCCAGATTCTGGGGTCTGTTACGCTAGTATAAATCCACAGAGCCTTCTGACCAGAGCCTTGTCCAGATTAGGATTTGGAAGGTATTAGCTAACGTGCTAGCTAACACATGTTAGCAGTGTAATGTAGACAAGGCAGTTTAACATGACCAGTTTAACATGTTAAAAGCACATTGCCTTGTCTACAGAAGGCTGTTAATATGTGTTAGCTAAAACCTTCCGTATCCTAGTCTAGGCAAGAGGAGTAGAGATGGGAGGGAAAAATCAAACAGGGGAAGAGAGGTGGGTAGGACAGAAGGAATCATGCCTGCACACACAAGTTGCACCAGTTTAACTTAAGTGGGTTTAAGAACCAATGTAGTTAAATCAGTGCAACCGACTGGGTGGATGCCCTTAGATCACAGGTGCAAGCTAAACCATGCCAAGGTTTACAGTGATCCCAGAGTGTCCTACACAAAGCTGCGCCTGCACCAATTGAACTGTGTCATTTTTATAAGGATTTGGCTGGGCGGGAGGCTACTGTGTGTAGGCCAAACCTGAGAGCTGGTGGGGGGAAGAAAGGGTGTTGGGATGGAAGAGGAAGGCTTTACCAGAGCTGGTTGGACAGCATTTGTTGTACCATAAGTTGGAGAAATATTGGCTATTTTTGGGGGATGGGGGTGGTGTTTGTGACTCACTCATGAACCTGTCCTGGAAGCTGTCAATCTATTCCTTCCATAAACACATCCATGGAATGTTCTATCTTGGTGCTTAGCTGTGCCACGGTACCATATGATCTGAGCATCTCACAACATCCTGTGAGGCAGGGCAGGGCTGTTATCCCCAAGATACAGATGGGGAGTGGAGGGATGGAGAAGCTAAATGATGCACCCAAGGTCACACAGGAAGGCTAGGGCAGAGCTGGAATCAAACTGGGGTCTCTAGCCAAGCTAACATGCTAATCACTGGGTCATCTGCAATTCAACCTCTCTTCACGGTTCAGCTGTCTCATTCTCGGACTACTTCTTGTGGCTCTTTATGGGGTGTGATTGGACGCTCTGCACAGATTTTGTTCTCTGATTAGATGACTGAAAATTTTTGAACAGAGACTAATGTGGAACAGCAAATGGGGATTCACTGCCGGGAATCCAGCTCTTCATTTTTTAGAGTCTGATGAAATGCCAGCAAGGCCTTTCTTCTCCGGCGGTGCCGTGGGGATTAAGGCAATGGACCACATTCTGAACGGGGTTCTGCTGATGCAAGCCCACAGTAATTCTCTTGACCTAGACATGTAAATGTTTGGAGTGTTACACAGCTGGATATTTAAGATCTTTTCAGAAGTCCCTGGTCGGCGGCATGCTGGCAATGAATTCACTGTGTTGTACCATTTGCGGGTGGCGTACTGGACTGCAGGCCACAGAGTCTCTCTTCAGTCCTTGGTTTCATACATAAATATCCCCAATACTAACGTTTTCGCCTCATGTCCGTGACTGGCCAGTTGTGATAATGTCTGGGGTTGTGCCATAGGCTTGTTGAAGTCAATTCATACTCAGTGACACATGCCTGAGCTTGTTGTGACACGTGGACTCTGGGAGGCATAGACCCCGTTCCTCGCTTGGAATGTGGGCCATTGAACCTGGTTTCAGCTGGCTGCACCAGCAAAATGCTGGGCTGGCTTAGCACCACGGCTCGTGGAAGAAAGGGATTGTCCCCGCAGCAGGGAAATACCCATTGTTCAAGGGTAGGATTAGCAGTGACATTTTACTGACCCCCAAACCAGGGTCAGAGTCAAGTCTCCTGCTTTCATCCCTCGCATTCCTGCTCCGTCCCACTGATTCCTTTTAACTCATCCTGGTCCTGCAGCCCAGTCTGAGTGCTTGCCCCCTTGGAGGCTGCTCTGGGTCTGGTTCGCTTGCTCGGGTTATATTATTAAATCCATTTTTAAGTTTTCTTTCCTATGTGAAGTCTGTAGTTTCTGTCCCTGGCGGTGCATAGGGAGAATGAAATATAGGGCTACTAGAGGCAGTGCTGTCTGGGTACAAGTAGAGGGTTTGGAGGCAAGAGATTTGGGTTCTCCCGCTAGCCCTCTGCGGGATCTTCACCTCTCTGTGCCTCAATTTCCCTCTCTGTGAAATGGGGATAATGATATTGCATTAACTCTGTGGCACATTTTTGGGGATTAAAATTAATGGACCAGGTTCTTCTTCGATCCAGCTCCTATGTGGAGTCTGAGCAGCAAAAAGGAGCCAGAATCCCCTCAGATGTGCGTGCCCACTTGAGAATGGAGCTGAGGTGGGGGAGCTCTCAGCCAGGGTAAAGACAATGGAACTAGCTCGTGGACCAACCAGTCCCTCCCCTGGTACTGGGGGACATTGGGGCACCAGAGCGGAGGGGGGACGGGACAGAGTACAGCTCTCCTGGCATATACCTCTTTGGGACTATATGCAGCTGGTATAAGATAGGGCAGCCCCTAGGTCACCCTAACTCTCTCCAGAGCCAATGCAGGCTGGCCCGCAGAATGAAGGAGCTATAGCTGGCTCCCTGCCAGCCCCCTCACCTCCCAACCCCTTGGAACGAATCAGTCTCAGTGCAGAAGAAACCTGGCCAATGTTTGTGAAGCACCTTGAAGATCTTTGGCTTATTAGTATGACCATGATTTATTATTTGTATTACTGTAGCTCCTAGGAGCCTGAGTCATGGCCCATTGTGCTAGGTGCTGTACAAACAAAGCACATGCTGATCAGTCTCCCTTGACTGACCTCTTACAAAATCGGGTGAAAATCATCCGCTTCCTACAGAAGGGCCTTATTTTGCAGGGTGGTGAGCACCGTCATCTCCCAGCAATGTCACTAGGAGCGGAAGGTGCTCTGCACCGGGCAGGAGAGGGCCCTACAGTATGACCATTTCTCTTCCAAAGTCCTGGCTATCAGCAAGGCAGACATGGGCCCCTCTCCAGGTGGGCTGAGGGATGTGCTAGTGCAATAAGAACAGTGGGCAGCCATTCACCTCCCCACATGGACATGCATAGCAGTGACTAAACTACCCTGGCCCGTGGGGGAGGGGGAGCGGGGGGGCAGGTAGAGCAGTGAAGCTTCCAATCACCTCTGCATCCAACTACCCCTTAAAACATCAGCAGCCCCTGGCCAGGCAGCTGCTCTGGCTGGCTCTGAGCATGAGGGGAACACTGATGGAACTCCTGACGATGGTCCTCAGGCCATTGTGGTTGTCCCAGCAAGACTAAAGGAAGGCCAAGCATTTAGGTGAGTGGAGTCAGAGCTCTGATATAGGGCTGGGCAGAGAGCGGACCAGCCCCATTGTCTGAGCACAGCTGAGGTGACTAGCAAACAGCTGTCCCTGAACAGCTGAGCCAGGGGCATCCCTTTAGGGGTGTGTCTACACTGCAGCTGGGAATGAGCCTCGCGCTAAAAATAGCAGTGTGGACGTGGCAGCTCAGGGGGAAACTGGAGCTCTCAAGCCTACCTGCCCCCTGAGCTTCAGACCCTGAGCTCCTGGCTGAGCCAGAACAGCCACGCTGCTATTTTCAGTGTGAGGCTTGTTCCCAGATGCAGTGTAGACACATCCTGTGTGTGGCCTTTGTGCTTTGTACCCTGTCATTGGGGACATGTCATGTTCCTCTGGCTCATGCATACCTAGAGCCTGACCCAATGTAACATGACATCAAGCAACGCAAGCAGTGTAACAGGACAATCGGACGAATGTTAATCATTTCCCTACCATTGCTGGAGCCTGGGGCCCTCTTGTTCTCTGCCTATGGCACATAAGTCTAGTGTTCTGCAGGCTGTAATACGTTGGTCTAGTTTTGGCTGTTGGGTTTAGTGTGTGGGTGCTGGATGATGCTGGTGGCCTGTGAGATACAGGAGGTCAGACTAGATCATCTGGTGGGTCCTTCTGGCCTTCAACTCTACGGCTCTGAGCGACACGCATCAGAGAATATTTTCTCCGATCTAAACTTCCCAGACTGAAGTCCAGCCTATTGAAATAGCAAGTCAGCCCATTAAATGCTGAAGTGGCCATGGGCTGGTGGATGTTGCAGCTTGAGAATCATGGGGGCCAAATCTGCTCTTGTGTGCATCGCTGTAAAGTAGGAACAGCTCCCCTGGAGTCAAAGGAGTGGCATTGGGGTAAAGCTGTTCGCGGAGGAGAATTAGTCTCCTGTGCCTAGAGTATCCTCAGGCAATTTGGCAAACCTCCATCCTGAGCAATTAATAGCACTGGCTTGGAATGCTGGACTTTCAACGGGGCATTGTTCTCTGTTGGGGTCATGACTCTGGAGCATCATCATCAGTGTTATCTCTTTACTGTCCTCAAGCCCCTGGTTCCGGAATCTCAGCAGCAGCTGTTTTTTGGGGGGGAATTGAGTTCTGTTCCCAAGAATGCAACTGGAGATCTGCAACAGCCTTTACAGCTGGGCTACTGCCTTCCTAGTGATGCTGTTATTAAAGGGGATGTTGTTTATGGCCATGTGGAGTCAGGCTAGCTACCCTTTGCTTTTATAGAGCCAGCATAGCCCCAGGTCATCCCTCAGGGTCCCAGTGTAGGAATAGCTCAGGCACCTCCCTTCCTGCTTGTGACTGATGGGAGCAACAGAGCCAAAAAAACTGGTTCAGTGGAGAACAATGCTGCTCCGTGGTGCTGCTGTCATTGTTGTGATCAGGAGAGAACAAATCCCACCCTCTCTGCATTGACAAAAGCTTTCCACATCCTGGGTGGCCCTCCTGTGCAATGTGGGCTTTCTGTAATGTGTAGAGTGCACATTGTGAAGTATAGATGGAGCATGCACTTGAAAGCCTCCATGAACCATGGGAAGTTCACATCTGGATCTGAGGCCCATCCCTGCTCTGAAGTAGAAGTTTAGAACTTCTCAGTACTTCTGAGTGGTCAGTACTAGCTCTTCTGGACTGCTGGAGTTGGCTTTGGTGCCCAGTGTGGGAAATGCACAGCTATCACCCTGTTTTGGAATAAGATCCAAGCAGAACCCTGGAAGTTCCCCTAGATCTATAAACTGAGCAGATGTTAATGTGAGACTATTACAACTCAGTGAATCCTATCCAATCTATCTTGTAGTTCAGCACTATTATGGTGGGGCTGACGCAAGATCATAGTTAGGGTTGCATCAAAGTTTTCAGTTTCATGGGATAATGATTTGTTCATCTGTTCAAAATCTTTTGAGAGTAATAAAACCTGAAATAGAGAGAGATCATAGTTTGAAGGGGCTCTTCTCTTCTATGTATTTGTTACACAGATGTGTTTTTTGTTCGGTGAAATAGTTATGTTTAAAAACAGGCCAGAATATAGATTTGGGTCCTGTTTTGGGAATTCTTTTTTGTAAACATGCCACAGGGAATCAGAATCAAAGTTTAGCTACTAATTCGTTATGTGTGGGGACTGATCTCCAATGTATATTTTGTATTTTTTTTTTGTTTTGATGAAATTTGCGGGGAGGGGAGTTGTGAACTGCAAGGGTGCACATTCTTTTATTAGAAACTGTAGTTGGCTTTTAATCCTTAAATTTGTATTTCCTAATTTTTTAATGATTTGATTTCTTGATGAGAGCAACTTCAACGAACTTTAAACCAAGTAGTTTGTGTCTGAATTATGAACTGTCCTCTGTCATGCCTGAAGGCCCCAGACAAGTACAGAAGCCCATTGTGCGAGGCACTGCATGAACATATGGTAAGAGTGCTCTCAGTCTAAATAGAAGAAGAACAGGAGTACTTGTGGCACCTTAGAGACTAACAAATTTATTAGAGCATAAGCTTTCGTGGACTACAGCCCACTTCTTATATGCATCCGAAGAAGTGGGCTGTAGTCCACGAAAGCTTATGCTCTAATAAATTTGTTAGTCTCTAAGGTGCCACAAGTACTCCTGTTCTTCTTTTTGCGGATACAGACTAACACGGCTGTTACTCTGAAACTAGTCTAAATAGACAAGACAAACACAACTAGTATCACCCCCTTTGCACAGATGGGGAACTGATACTCAGAGCGTCACACAAAGAGGGTGTGGCACAGTGGAGGATTGAGCTTGGTGTCTCCTGACTGGGATCCTAGTGCTGTAACCACAGAACTCGCCTTCCTTTCTCCTGTGACCACTAACCCTGCCTCCTTTCTGCTCCCAGCCTAGACTCTCATCACCAGACCTTGAGCTGCATAGTCAGAACAGCTGCCTTTCCTTTTTGTATTGACAGAAACTTTGTAAAGGGGAAAGTCCTTACTGACATAACACTGTGGATTGAGCTACGTACATGGTACAGGCCATGTGGTGTAATGGCTAGTGTGGGGAGCTGGATTCCATTCCTCTCTCCGCCAGTGTCTCACTATGCGACCTTGGGTGAATCATGTAACCTGTCGCTGCTTCAGCCTCCCCAACTGCCAAATGGGGGAAATAAGGCTGACCTGGCTCAGCAGGGAGTTGGGAGGATGAAGGAACGTCTGGAAAGATGTTGGCAGGGGTAGGATCAGTGTGTTACAATTGTCCTGTGTACTCCATTGCTGAAAATGAAAATTGTACTAAAGCTATTAGCTGGTCACCACTGGACCCAAGGAGCAGAGCCACCCACAGCTGAGCACCCCAGGGAAAACAGGCTGCGAACACGCAGGCACCGCTGAATGCTCCCAGGAAAGCAAGCTGTGAAGGTGCACGCACAGCAGAGCACTCCCTGGGAAAGTAGGTTGTGAACTCCCAGGCATGGCCGAGGGAAAGCAGGCCGCGGGCCAAGTCACCCGCACAGCTGCATGAGATGAGAAGCAGCAGGCACTGGCTGGCAAGGCTCTAGGCAACCTCAGCCTACTGTTCGAGTGGTGCGAAGTTCTAGGCAATCGTGCCTGTTCCAGGAGCGAGCGGAGTCAAGACTCTACTGCTCCGGCTTTGGGTGAGTGTCACCAATATACAGAGGACACCACAGCCCCTGTTTCCTCACCAACCCTCTCTATGGGAACAAGGAACAGGTGTTGGGAAATAATGACAGAGATGGAGTGATGGCCCATCCCACAGCGAGAATAATCAATGCTGCTCGGCTCTGCATCACACCCCATCCCGGCTGTCCTCTGCTGATCCCAAGCCTGTCCTGTGCCCCATGCAAGCATGTACATCCCGAAGCTGCCCTTCCCTCTTCTCCTTGCTGTTGGACTGATCCTTCTCCACTGCCCCTTCACAGCTGTCCTTGCCCTTCTCCTTTCTTCTCTCTGTATTCATCCTCTGCTACTGCCCTACAAACTGCACAGCTCACTCCATCGCAACTTCAGAGGCAGCTCAGCCAGTCTCCATCCCCAGCCCTGAGGTTCATTTGCAGTTCCATAATACTAATGGTTGTAATGAGTCATCAAGGGCTTTGAAGGGAGGGGGTGGCACACAGGTAGTCAAATATTAAGTTATTTTTCAGGTCCTCTGTTCCAAGTTGCATTTAATTATCAAACTAGCCTTTGATTGCTATCAACAACAACTGCTTTTCTCCCACCTGCTTAAATGGGGCAGTATCAGGCCTTAAGATATTCAGGACAATCGGACACTAGTGCTGGTTGGGAATTTTCTGCCGTAATGATTTTTTTCTATGGGAAATGCCATTTCTGGAAAAGTGAAATGGAACGTCAAGCTGACTCTGAATGAAATGTGTGGCCGTTTCCAAGTCAAACTTTTTTTATGAACTCTTTGTTCTGTGAAAAACGTGACTGTGTCAGATTTTCCTCTCAAACTGGGGTGAAAACAACAGATGAAATTTCAGAATTCCCTCCAGGACAGAAATTCCAATTTTCCCTCAGTTCTGTCGAACGCTGGGCCCAGGGAGCTAGCTGATCACTGCAGCGGGCAGGAAAAAGCATTATCTCTCAGCACACACACCACTCTCAACTGGCCAGGTGTGATCTGGGCTCTTTGGGTTGTTTTACACCTTTATTTGAATTGCTAGACACTAGCTATTGGCTAAGACAGAAGAACAGAGGGGAGGCAGCGTCAGCCAATAGCTAAAATATTTCACTGTGAGTGGGGTAGACTCGAGACTAGAACACAGGACTCATGGCTCCCAGTGTCGCTCCTTGGGTAAATTCCTTAATCTCTATGTACCCATTTGTAGTCTGTAAAATGGAGATAATGAAACCTACTCACATTTTGTAAACAGCCCTTTGCTATCTTCAGACAGACAGAGCTACACAGGTAGAAAGTGCTACATTATCTGGAGCTGCCTGGAAAATGGGACGGAAGGATGGGTTCTGTGGAAAATTTTGATTTTTAGTTGCAAAATCAAAACTGAAAATTTTTGGCCAAAGCCGGCTGAAAAGCAGTTAATTTTCATTTTTCAGCCAATAATTTTCAGATTTGGGGTTTTCAGTTGAAAAACAAATCAAATTTTCACTTCCTCAAAAACCCAATTTCCTTCCAAAAGCAGTTTTGAAGGAGACTTTTCAACTAGCCCTACTCTTATCCTTATATGACAGATGGGTAAACTGAGGCACGGGGTGGTTAAAGTGGAAGAATTGAGACTAGAACCCAGGAGTCTTTACTTTCAAGCCTCACTCCTAGTAACTAGACCACACTGCCAATGCAAATGGCTTTCATGGCTTGGTTGGTTTCCCTTTAATCTGAGGATGAATTTATTTCCAATAACTGGACATGAAGTTCAGAGTGGCGATGCTTTTGGAGAAGCAAGCTTGTGGGTGGGAGGTCATATTTTATGGGTTCAAGTACTAAGCATCCTCTGGAATGGTTCATATTTATTTTCTGTATTAAATTTTTATTAAGAAAATCCTGAAGAGTGAACTGCATATTTAAATGATACAATAACTGCAATGAAGTTGCCAGCTTTGGTCTTTCTCGAGCAATAACCTTTCTGATCCAACAAGTAATTGCAGAACTGTGTGAGTGAAATAGAAAGGGAGGCTCTGAAAGGTTCAAGGAGATTTATAGAACGTTTCAGACCACAGAAACACATAAAACCAAGTCCAGAAAGCCCCAGGAGCTGGGCAAGGGGACTGGCTGTCAGAAGCAGCTTGTCATATAGTTATGATTTACTGTCTTCTCCCAAGTGATCTGTACAATCTCTCTCAGCAGCATGGCAAACAAGCAGCATCCAGGGGCCATGAGATGAGTGTCTGGGAGAGAACACAGCGGAGAGAATGACCACAAAAGCAGGAGTGTGGGTAGTGAACTCTCTGAACAGCTCACTCAGAGGGAAAAGCAGAGCATTCTTTTTTGCATCTTCCTTTTCACTAAGGGTACATCTACACTACAGGGGGGAGTCGATTTAAGATACGCAAATTCAGCTACGTGAATAGCGTAGCTGAATTCGACGTATCGCAGCCGACTTACCCCGTTGTGAGGACGGCGGCAAAATCGACTTCTGTGGCTTTCTGTCAGCAGCGCTTACTACCACCTCCGCTGGTGGAGTAAGAGCGCCGATTCGGGGATCGATTGTCGCGTCTCAACGGGACGCGATAAATCGATCCCCGAGAGGTCGATTTCTACCCGCCGATTCAGGCGGGTAGCATAGACCTAGCCTCAGAAAAGACAAATTTGGGTCAAGTTTGAGAAACTTCCTCCAACAGCTAGAACTCAAGGTTGAGATTTGTCAAAGCCCAGAGGGTTCAGACACATGCTGCAATTTATGGGAGTTGTGCTTCTAAGCCCGCTTGGTGGCTTCAACAACTCCAGCCTAAAATCTTTAAGACCCTCCACTAATCCACCTGCAAGTGCCATTTGGTTTTGCTTCTGGTCAGAGATGGGCCCAGGCTATAACATTTGGATCAAAATTCAGGGATGTTTAGATGCAAAGTTTTGATTTTGCCTTAGCACCTCCCTGTCCGTAGCTGATATAATCATAATGATTAGCTACAACAACCATTAATAATTTAGCTTAATTGCAACCTCCCTTCTTATCTCTCTTCTCTGTGGTCCCTGTCCTTTTCGCAATATCTCTGTTCCCAGTTCCCCCTTACCACCTCCTCAACCTCACCCCCTTTCTCAGCTCCCCCTTTTCCCTTTTCTTCTGAGTCTCCCTTCATCACTACCACCTCCCTACAACTCATCCTGTTCCATCCCCCCTTCTCCCCTCAACTCATCACCCTCCCCTATAATCCCTCTGCATCACTCCCTGCACTTCCAAATTATTCCACTAGGGGGTAGAGCTGAGCAAACAATGAATTTTGGGGGGGGGGGGGGGGCGAAATGAAAAATCTGAAAATCAGGTCAGTTTTGAACAGAAGCTGAATTTTTCTAGACTTCCTCACTGAAACAAACGGAACATTTAGATATTTCCAAACATTTTGTTTGTTTCCGCCGAAACAATTCATCCATTTTGACCTGAATTCATGGTTAGTTTTGGTGGCCCTAAACAATGTGTTTTTCAGCAAATTTACTATTCACCCAAAAGATTCCATCCTGCTCTACGGGGGGGGGCTATACCTTCCACCACACTGAAGAAAGAGCTATCTGGGGAGGCTTCCAGGTTAAGGCAGGGGGAGGAGACAGGGCTTCTTCAGGCCTGGGCCAGGGAGGCAGCGGAGGGGATAGTGAGGAGGGGTGAGGAACCAGCTGCAAGAGGAGTCCTTCTCCAGCCGATGGTTCCCAGGTGGCAGTGCTGGGACTATGACACTCCAGGCAAGGAATGTCTTTGGCACCCCTCCTCCATTTGTTAAACTTTTGATACCTTATTTTTTGTGCATTTGTAGCCCATTTCCCGACTTTGATGCATGATTTGCATGCACGATTTATCCCTGCCATATAAGATGATCAATTTGCATGCTAGGATGTGTAAATCTATGTAAATTCATGCCATATATAGGCAAATAAAATTTAAAAAATATTAAAAAGTTTCTATAAGCTTAGAGGAAATGATTTTTTTAAGAATAACTGAAATGTACTAACATCAAGAAATCAAACTATGCACCAACATACTGTGGACCAGTATTAAATAGTCATCAAACACTACGTGTTAAGCATCACTTAGGACTAAATCAAGAACTGCCTCTCCCCTTGTGAGTTCCAGGACTAGCTGCTCCAAGAAGCAGTCAATAAGGGTGCTAGAAGTTTTAACTTTGCATCCCTCCTGAGGTGACATGTTCCCTCAATCACTATGGGGAAAGTTGAAATCCCCCGTTATTTCTGGGTTTTCTGTTTTTGTAGCCTCTCTAATTTCCCTGAGCATTTCATGGTCACAGTCACCATCCTGGTAATGTGGTTGATAGTATGTTCCTACTGCTATAGTCTCATTATTCAAGCATGGAATTTCTATCTGCAGGAATTCCTATCCATGTTCTATTAAACATGGTACTGTTTAATTTAAGATTTTTGCTATACACCTCTACCCCGATATAATGCAGCCCGATATAACATGAATTCGGATATAATGCAGTAAAGCAGCGCTCCGGGGGGCAGGACTGCGCACTCCGGTGGATCAAAGCAAGTTCGATATAATGCGGTTTCACTTATAACTCAGTAAGATTTTTTGGCTCCGAGGACAGTGTTATATTGGGGTGGAGATGTATTTGACTCTATGCTTTCTTTCACATATAGTGCCACTCCCCCACCACTGTGACCTACTCTGTCATTCTTGTATATTTTATATTACTATTCACCCATCTTAGTATTTAGACTTCTAGCATTTGTATACAAGCACTTATAATTAAGGTTTCATGTTTGTCATGGAGATCGCAGGAAGTCACTTCTGCAGCAGCCACTGTGGCTGTCCGCAGGGCCGCCCGAGCAGCTACCTCCTGGAGCGGCTCTGCAGCCAGTCACTCAGACAGCCCCACAGCCAGCCGCACCAGCTGTAGCTCTGGCAGCCCCCAGCAGCTGGCCCCCGGGACTGCCCGAGTAGCGGCCAATGTGGCTGGCCCTGGGGTTCCCCCCCTGGCGGTGGTGGGAGTGGCAGCGGGCTCCCTGGGGTTCCCCCTGCAGCTGGTGCCAGGGGCTCCCCCCCCCATAGCACTCCCTTCCCCCCCCCCCCCATGATTCAGTCAGGGTATTTATGGTATAAGTCATGGACAGGTCATGGGTCTGTGATTTTTTGTTTCTTGCCTGGGACCTGTCCATGAGTTTTACTAAAAATACCGGGGATTAATTCTTAGCCTTACTTATAATATTTGTCAATATTTAGTTCTCTGCCTTCATGTGATGTAACTGAATGGGACTCTTTTTTGTTTGACTGTTTCTCTTATATTATCTTCTGTCCTCTCCTCTTTATGAGGATATAGAGAATCCCCTTTAATAAAGCCTCCCTTAGGGGACGTGTCTGTCCGAACCGTGTGCTCCGTCATACCTGTTGGCTTTTTGCCAGGCCTTAGTTTAAAAACTCCTCTATGACCTTTTCATTTTACCTGCCAGCAGTCTGGTTTTGTTTTGGTTTAGATGGAGCCCATCCTTCCTTTCCCAAAGTTTCCCCAGTTCCTAATAAGTGTAAAACCCCTCCTCCTACCTCCCATCAAATCCCTAGGCAGTTCTGCCTGTCTAACTGGCCCTGTGCGTGGAACTGGAACCATTTCAGATAATGCTATCATGGAGCTCCTGGACTTTACTCTCTTACCTCACAGCCCAAATTTGGCTTCCAAAACTGCTCTACTACCTTTCCCTATTTTATGTTACCTACATGTACTGTGATCCCAGCACATAAGTCTGTCTAGACATCCCAAGAGGTCCACAACCTTCGCACAGGCAGGCAAGTCACCATGTGGTTCTCCGGGTCATTGCAAACCCAGCTATCTATATTTATAATAATTGAATCCCCCTTTACTATTACCTGTCACTTCCTAATAATTGGGATTCCCTCTCCCAGAGAAGTGTCCTCAGTGCGATTGGGTACTATGACATCTACTAGAAGGAGAGTCCCAACTATGGGATCATTTCCTTTTGCTCCACCTTTATGTTCTCTTTCCCTGAGACTTTCATCCTCCTGGACAGCACAGAGGCTGTCAGACTGGGGTGGGACCACTCTGTTGCGTCCCTGAAAGTCTCCTCTGTGTACCTCTCTGTCTCCCTTAGCTCCTCCAGTTCAGCCACTCTGGTTTCCAGAGCCTGTACTTGGTTTCTGAGGGCCAGGAGCTGCTTGCTCCGAATGTATACATACGTTACCTGCCCACAAGGCGGGTAGTTGTGCGTGCTGCATTCAGTGCAATAAACTGGATAGCCTCACCCTGCTGCTAGACTCTGCCTGCATTCTTTTTACTCTTGCAGGGTTTTTTTATTGTTTGTTTGTTTGTTTTAGCCTAAGTTCAGAGTGTGTTTATTAGGTGTATCTACCTCTCTCTCCTTCACAAAACTCCCGTGTGCTGCTCCTCTTTGCTGGCTCCTCTGGTCTCTTAGGAGCTGGCTTTGAAACCCCCTGTTCTCCCTGAGTTAGCCCCACCCCCTTGTGGTGGAGTGGAGTAGGGACAAGGTGTGAGGAGTGGGGTAGCGGCAGGGCGATGAGGTAAGGGATGGGTACTCTACAGACAGTGTTTCTGCTTCTCACCGCCTTGGCATGTCGGCATTTCTCCCAACACGCAGATTTGCTGGCTGGATTTTCAGGTGTGAGGGAGGATGTTTCTCTGCATAGCAGGGCCTGCTGAGCAGGGAGCAGGGCCTGACCTGACTGCAGAGAACCCAGCCCCCAGCTATGGACTTACTTTAAGGGTGTCGAACCTGTGGATCCTCTCCCGCTGGTATTCTGAGAAGAACAGTGGCTTTGTAGCACCAAGGATGGGATTTTCAAAGGAGCCGAAGGGAAGGATGTTGGTGTCTAATTCCCCTAGACACCCTGGAAACCCAGATCACTCGTGCTGCTGAGCACTAATGTGACGCAGCGATAACCCTTAGTGCTCTGTGAAGAGCTCTTAGAGAGATGTGCTCTGGCTCTGCAATGTTCCAAGTGCACCTGTGCAGCCGTAGCCACTCAAGCGCCTCCTGGTTGATGGTGTCGAATGCTGCAGAGAGGTCCAGGAAGATGAGAATGGATGTCCGCTCTGCATCCACTGACAGTGGGAGACCATCCATCAGGCCGCTAAGGTGGTCCACAGCCTGGCCTGAATCCCCACTGTTCCCAGATCCTAGCTACGCTCTCCTTGATCGCACCCAGCAGTGTTTCAGCCGAGGTTAAACTACAGGAGCTTCCCGACTTGCTGGGCTGAGGGACTGAGTTTGGTGCAGGGGAACTGGGTATTCAGCAGAGTGCATGGATAGTAGCATCTCAAGAATTTTCACTGAGACGTCTAGCTGGGCTCTCTCGGTGGGATCAGATGATGGCATCACTGCATTACCAGATAAGAGCAGCCTGTTAGTAACTATGGCAACTGAGGCATTTAACTGGCCCTATTGTAGCATCCAAAGAACCTTTAATGGTCTCCTTATGTTTGCATATCAGCTACATTTTAGGAGGATAGATCCACTCCTGGTGTAACTCCATGGAAATCAATGGGGTTTCTCCGGGAATCAGCCTGGCCCATTATCATCTGGGAATCTGGCACCAATTCTGTGCAAAGGGCCAAACATGGTGCTGCAGGGTGCGCCCAGGGCTGAGGGCAGGCACAGGTGCCAGCTGGTCTGTGGGCTCTGTTATCTCCCTCCCTTTGCTTTGGTGCCCCTTCCAGCTGGCTACACCTTAGCACTGCCATTAGTAACTGGTGGACTGGGAATGCACTGCACACTTTCCTTTTCAACATCTAACCTGGAGCTGGAGGAAGGTCCCAACCTGCTAGCCCTGGAGCGTGGAGACCTTCTACAACAGGCTGTACAAACTCCCCCATGCTGCCCCAGCAAGGACATAGAGGGCGTCTTCTCTCTGCAGAGGTGAGGGCAGCTAATTTTCCCACAGCCCCTTCATCCCTTGGCTTTTTTCACGTCAGCCCCTGTCCCTGGGACCAACCCACTCATTTCGCAAAAGCCACTGAGCAGTTTGCAGATGGTGACAACTTCTAGTCACTACTGCCCTTGCTGCTGCAGACTGTGATCCTCAGTAAATAAGAGCAAACCTCACCTCTTCTTCCTGTGACACAGAACCTGGCTTATTTCTGTTGGGACTGCCCCTGAGAGGCTGTGGCTCTAGGCTGGCTGCCATCTCAAGAGGCGCTTTCTTTGATCAGAAGTAATTAGTGCACTTTTAGCCATTTGTGCCTTGGCCCAGTTAAAGGCAGGTGGAGGGGAGTTGGGTAGGGTTACCATATTTCAGCAAGAAAAAAAGAGGACGGGAGGAGCCCCGCCCTAGCCCCGCCCCTGCCCCTCCCACTTCCCACCCCCCCAGAACCCCCAACCCTCCCCCCGTTCCTTGTCCCCTGACTGCCCCCTCCTGGGACCCCTGCCCCTAACTGCCCCCCAGGACTCCACTCCCTATCTAAGCCTCCCTGCCTCTTGTCCCCTGACTGCCCCAACCCTTATCCACACCCCCACCCCCAGACAGACCCCTGGGACTCCCACGCCCCATCCAACCACTCCCCACCCCCTGACAGCCCCCCCCCCAGAACTCCCGACCCATCTAAACCCCTCTGCTCCCTGTCCCCTGACTGCTCCGATCCATCTCCCCACCCCTGCCACCTGACAGCCCCCCCCAGAACTCCCAAACACTCCCCCCGCTCCTTGTCCCCTGACTGCCCCCTCCTGGGACCCCTGCTCCTAACTGCCCTCCAGAACCCCACCCCCTACCTAAGACTCCCTGTTCCTTGTCCCCTAACTGCCCCCTCCTAAGACCCCCCCCCAACTGCCCCCCAGGACCCTACCCCCTACCTGTACCCTGACTGCCCAAAACTTTCTCCACTCCCCCCAAAAAGCCCCCCCCCCGTTTCGTGACTGCCACCTCCAGAACCTTCCTGCCCCCTGACCTCCTTACCCTGCTGCTCAGAACAGGGTGTTGGGCTCTGTGCAGCCGAGCCGGACACGTGGCTGAGCTCCCCAGCACAACAAAACCCGGTCCCTGGCCCTGCACAACAAAACCCTGTCCCTGGCCCTGCACAGTGCTGCCGGACTGGGCTGCAAGGGAGCTGCCGGCTCAGAATGCAGGGCGGATCCGGCTCCTCTACAGCTGCTCCTGAGTCCAGCCCGGGACTTCCCTGCAGCCCTCCCAGCCGCTCGCTCTGCTCGGCCGGGGGAAATCCCGGACATTGTGAGTGCTTTACAAATTCCCCCCGGACGCTATTTTTAGCACAAAAAGGAGGACATGTCCGGGTAAATCCGGACGAATGGTAACCCTAGAGTTGGGCTTAGTGACCAATGGGCCAGACTCTGCTCTCAGTTACCCCCAATGAGTGCTATTATCAGAGGAGTTACTGTGTATTTGTCCCACACCTGAGCCTTGTTTCAATGGGTGCAGCTGCACATGCAATCACTCCCTTTACACATGGTGAGGAGATGTTGTTCTGGGGTTGTGGGTCTGCAGGCCTCACATCCTTGAACTAGACAGCCCTCTCCCCTCACCTCCAGCCCATTCTCACCCCTCCCCCACGTGTTCTTCACCTAATTGCTAATTGGGCCAAGGAGTAAATGGGCTGTAGTTGCTCCCTAGGCTGTATGTTGTTAATCACCCCTTGCGTGTTGACTGGCAATTAGAGCAACACTTCGTGTGGTGATTTAAGTGGCAAACTCTTGTAGCTCTGGAGTTCAGATCCAGCCCCAGGGCGACCGGAGGTCGTTGTCATTTGAGGGCAGTTCAGTGCCCCTTGCCCCCGTTAAGGAAGTGTGCGTGTGTATGTTGGGGGGGGGGGAGGGGCAGTCTCCAGAGAATTCAAGGACTCAATGGACAATGGAGACTGAATTCCTCAAACCCTCAAAGTGGCCTTGCTGGGGCCAGATGTGGGAGCCTGCCGTGCCGGCTGCTCTCCCCGCCTCTGCTCTCAGCCTCTAGGGCTCTCACTTTCCCCCCCACCAGCACCGAGGGCGAAAGGGGTCAGGCTGGATTTGGAGCAGGAAAGGCCCCAAGGCCTTGTGCTTGCTGGGCCCGAGACTTTGGGAGAGGGCACCAGAGAGCCCCTCTCTGCAGCTGCCCCACAGGGTGGGATTGGGGATGGTCCCTACTGAGGGACAAGTGGGAAAGCAGCATCTTCAGGGCCAGTGCAGGGAGGGCAAAGCAATGAAGGCGGGGGGAGGGGAGGGTGTAGAGACCTTGTTCCTGAGCCAGCTGAAGGTTAAGGCCACAAGGGAGACCATCTGCTGGGATGTCTGGGAGCTAGACACCACATCACACTCACCACCATCATTCCCAGTGCCATTGCAGCACACGCCAGAGCAGGGATGTGAATATTCACCTTGGGCTCTGGTATGAACAGAGGAGCAAACAACCAATGCTAGGAGAGGACACAGTTAACCTGGAGACTGAGAGCAAATTAACTCTTCAGGGTTTGGCAAGACATTCTACTGCTAAGAACAAAATGTGGGATGCTGGCCCTTTAAATATTTGACAAAGGAACATGATAAGTGATCCAAGGAGGAACGCACCAAGAGCAGCAGAGCAAGGCGCCTGGGGTTTTATGCATAGCTCCACTGCACCACCTGGTCTAAAAGGAAGGGTTGAGAGCAGTTATGCAGCCGGATCCCATTGCCTCCCCTTTCCACAAGGGGAGATTACAGTGCATCATGGGAGATGTAGTCCAACCAGGAAATGCTGCTCATAGGGGAGAACGTGGCATTAATTCGTTCTCTGTGACCCCTTCAGTCCTTGGCCATTGTGAACAGAGGTGCAGACGACGAAGGGAGATGTATCCTGTAGATACTGCATTGGGAGCATGGTGCATTGTAGCAGAAGATGTTAGTGATGGCGAGATTGAGATGGTATCCCTACCTTCACAGTGCAGCTCTCCATTCACTGCAGCATGAGGTCTCTGCTACCTCACTCCCTCCCCCTCTTTCTTATTGGTAGTGGCCAAGGGAATGCTGGGAAATGTAGTTCTTTCCCTGCTCCAGGGCTGGCTCTATAGGCAGGGAGCTAACCAAGGAACTACAGCTCCCAAGGCCCCCTATTGGTTCCCATCCTGGATCCCTGCCGCCCCTGAAAATGGGCTGCCCCAAGCATGTGCTTGCTTTGCTGGTGCCTAGAGCCGCCCCTGGTCCTGGCTGACTGGGCTGTTGTGAAAGGCTGGTGGGCTCGGTGCAGTACCCAGCACACAGCCAAACTCCTCATAAAAGGGGCAGGATGGTGGTGAGTTCCCAGAGTTTCTCATCCCTGGCTTTCCGGTAGTCAGTCTGGAGCCCAGTAATGCTCTCCCCTCACTGGTCACTGATCTGGTGAATCCCCCGTGCTGCCGACTGCTTCACTGTTTCCTGGTACACCTGGTCATTCCTGGAATTCTTAGCTAAAGTGGATCTGTTTGCTTGCCTCACCCCAGAGATTAACCACAATCCGGCTGTGCCCCTGTGACCAGCCCGCAGCGCACTTGGCAAGGCTTCTACCAGCTGAGACCCTTCGCATCGCTGGCCACTACAAACGCAGGAGGAGGGTCGCCGCGCTTGCAGCTAAGCGGGCGGAACAAAATGGAAGGGTTACATGCTGAGCATCTGGGGCTGAGGGGGGCATTGCTTCAGTTTTCTGGGAGTTGATTGGCTAGTCTTGGGATAGCAAGGACAAAAGACTCCATCCCAAGGGATTGTGGGATAGTGTTGGCGAACTATCAGGACCTGAGTCTAGGGGCCTGAACCCAAGTTGCGGGCACATGCAAAACAATTGTGTCCAAGCCCCTGTGGGATCAGGGCTTGAATTTTCCACTCCGTTTGGTCATGGGACCCGGGTGCAACTGAGACAGAATTGTGTATAGACAGAACGGGGGGTTGGCCCAAGCCTGTGTCCGAGCCCGGGCTTGCTTTGCAGTGTAGACACACCATGAGGGTAGCCACTCACCCATTCCTGGAACTCCAGCTATTCTGTAATTCCAGGAATGGTATGTCCCTGCTCATTCTGATGTGACCCTGTCCCTGCTGGTGACCTTGTGTGCAAGGTCATGCAGGTGGGAGGCAGAGCAGCACACTCTTCCAAATGGTGTTCCCTGTCTGATGCCGGAGAAGCCACAGCTGGTTTTGTTTCTGTACTGAATGGGGCACAAAAAGAGGACTGTCCAGTTTATAACCGGTCCAGTGGCCTCCCTACATACATTGAGTGGTTTCTTGTCATGCACCGTGGGGCAGAAGACGGCGATCCAAGGAGGACTGTTGGCCTTTGTACTTTTGTTTTGACTGGTGGATGAGAGCATCACGTTGAAGGAGAGGTAAAATCTGAGGCCTCCAACAGCAAACTCCACAACTCTCTGGAAACTGGACCCTTGACTTTCTCATTTTCCAAATAAACCCACCCTGAGCTCAAGTGCAGGGGGACGCCGCCACCTCAGCTCATTTTGCTGGGCAGGAAAGATCAGAGGCTCTGTACTCTCAGCCACAGCGCCTGCTGCTTTGAAGTGAATCCCAAAGGAAACACTCCTCCTTTGCCCCAATTAAAAAGCAATAACGTTTAGTTTCATTTTTAAAAACCCGGGTTAGGAAACATGCCACAGAATCCCCCCCTTTCCATTGGGGAAGATGTCTAATACCTCTGGGCCAGATCCGTTGCTGGTGTACATCAGTGTAGCTTCCTTGAAATCAATAGAGCTCTGCTGATTTACACCAACTGAGGATATGGCCCTTATTCTTTCCAGGCAGCTCAAGCAAATCCAGCAAATTAAGCTCAGGCTGACATCAGTATCCTGTGGATATTTGGAGATGAGAAACCCAAACCCACCTCTGGAATTCCCCACTGTGATCCCAACAATTAATTCTGCCCAATGTTTTAGGCAATTCTGTAGTGTTTTTCTAGTGTTTGAAGGAGCCAGAAGCCCTTTAAGAACATGACCTGTTGTGCAGGAATCCCTTTGCTCCCTAGTGAAGTGCAGCCACCTCTGGGGTGGAACACAGCCTCTCTTTGACAGTGTGTGGCACAGTTTGAGGATAACACAGCAGTTTAGGACAGGAAGTGGAGAATCTTGGATCCAACTGAAATGAGAGCAGGAGTTAAGGAGGCAGAAAATAATTACCCAAATTGGGATTTGGTTGATTCCTGAATTTCCCAAAACATTCTCATGTGATCAGGATTTCAATGACATCCGGAAGACAATGGGTCAAAGTCACAGCTGACACCAGTGAAATCACTCCTGCTTGTTCCACTGTGAATCCAGGTTTTCAAGCTGCCCTTTCTTTCCTATTGTAGATCTTGGACTCTCAAGGGAAGGGATGCAAGTCCCATTGCTTGACTTGTGTAAACCTCACCCTGGATAAAGTGCTGGAGAACAGAGCATGTGGTACGAACGATCCGCCCTGGTTCCTCGGGGAATATCTAGAGGAGATGATCAATCTTTTCCATCTCTAGCTTCTTGGGCTCAATGACTTAGTGAGAGAGGAACCTGAACACGAGCCTGTAGGAAAAGAGAAACAGGACTGGGGAAAACTGCAAACTCCATCACACAGCTTCATTCCCTAGCACTCTGTTGTACATTAAATTGAGTCTTTTCCTTTTCCCGCTCGGTCTTGTACAGTCCTTCTAATTTGGAGTGAGGTGCATTGTTGGTAGTCCAGTGAAGCTGCCAGTACCTTACCTGTTCTCTGGACAGAGCTTTGTAGAAGCTCCTCCCACTTATGCTGGTGTATATCAGTGGTAAGTCCATCAAACTCAATGGAAGCGTGCTGGAGGAAAGCCAGTGTAAAAGGAAAATCAGTCCACGGGATTGTTGTTCCAGCTCCAGAATCGCGGGGACATCTTTATATACAGCCCTAAAATGAAATTATAAGAACCTTTGCATGAAGCTTGAAATGAACCTGAACTGGAAACATCTCTGAGGTGTAATAGGCAGAGATCCAAACAGATCACTAGAAAGGCCACTCTGAGGGTATTCTTGATCAGACGGAATCAGGAAGTGCTGGAAATATCCCCAAAGAGCCTGTTCCCAGGAGATTTTTGGGCAGAGAAACTTGGTTTATGATCTGATGGTTTTTCAAACTGTCTGAAGCTTGCTCATCGCCATAGAGAGTCCAATACTAAATAATGCAAAGTATGTGCTTGGCGTCATGGCCAGGCTTGTATACAAGGATGGACAAATTGGAACCTCCTCAAACCCAACTCGTACGCTGCCTGACCAGACTCCAGAGGTGCCAGACTGCGAAGAACTGGCAAAATACCACAAAGAATACCTGTTTCGATGACATTTCCAGCCCAGTTCTGCTGGCTCAAGTGGTGCAGAGAGCTTGGATAAACTTCAGGTCAGCAGCCAGACAAAACCTACTCTGAGCCTTGAGAGGTTCGCCGATCACCCATTGAATATGTCCTCTGTCTGTCCACACCCCTTTCTTTTGTCCTTTTCCACGTGTAGTTCAGAGAAGAAAGGTCTGAGGAAACCCAAGACAGCTAGATCCATGGGATTTCAAGCCAGAGACAACATCTTCAGTGAAAGCCCTCAACCATGCATGTCCTTATCCAATGGGATATGAGTCCTGGTGTTGCCTTGAGATAAGCAGAAAGAGAGGCAAACGCATAAACCACACGTGAGATCAGGAAGCTATTTGGTCCTCACATTCCTCTTCCCCCTAGGGTACTTTTCCTTAAGGTAGCCATTGATCTTTGGCAGGCGGACACCGATGAACAGTCAGTCAATCCATCAACGACAGGCTGACATAAAACAGTGGTAAACAGCCTCCAGCATGCTTCAGGACACGCTCCCTGGATTGGGGAAATGCAGATTGTGCATTCATTCCAATGAACCTTTTAGGTATTTTTCTTTATTACAGAAAATATCAATAATCTGGGAAAGATCTGCAGGGAAGGAGCCTGGGGAAATTCTCCTTCTGATGAAATTCTGGCAGGAAGATCCCCATGTTTTATTCATGTAATGAGACTGTACCGGCCTCCAGAAAATCTTGCCAATTTTTTTGGATGAGCTGTAGGCTGGGCTGTACGGTAGTAGAAAAAAGCTCATTGAATTCAACTCCACGTGTATTTGAATGAACATTTCCAGATGAGTTTCAATTTTATAGACATTATAACTAGAAAAGCTTTATTAAGCTATTAGAGCCCTTCCTCAGGGACTGGTGCTGTATTACTGCTTATCCTATATATTGCTAGTCATTTGTCCAGTCCAAGTAATGGGGAGATTATTCCACAGATCTCACTGTCGCAAATTCCTCTTGGTACTCACCCAGATTTCAATGTTGTTAATTCACTCCCGCTTTTCTATTTCTTCCCCCCTCCCCTGCCTCCCTGCCAGCACCCTGGCTCATTCCTCTCTCACCTATGGTATTTGCATATAACTGTCAAATAGCTGATTTCAGAGTAGCAGCCGTGTTAGTCTGTATCCGCAAAAAGAAGAACAGGAGTACTTGTGGCACCTTAGAGACTAATAAATTTGTTAGTCTCTAAGGTGCCACAAGTACTCCTGTTCTTCTTTTTGTCAAATAGCTGTAAACAATGATGATGTTCCCCCACCTCCCCCAAATCACATAGCCAAGCAGTCCACAGTGAGGCCCTGATTCTACAACTTCTAATGGAGGGAGCAACTTTGCACAGTTCGTAGTTCAATGGGGTTCAAAGTTTTACTGATGTGCCTATGTGTTTGCAGGCTCAGGGCCTTGGCGATTAATCTTTCCACACAAGCCAACTCCTTCGGGCTCCTGGCTTTACATTCAGCTTTGGACCCATCCTGGAAAAGAAACTTGTGTCATTCAACAAACTTGTTGACCTACTTAGGACAGAGGCAACCTGTACCTGCCGAATGGGTGGGTCAGAGTGAGGGCAGTGACTTGAGCAGATGTTACTGAGCATGTTCAGTACAAACCAAGCAGCAAATCTGGGGACAGAGGCACCGACCTTCTGAGTTTCCAAGGGGTGCTCGAACCCTGCTCCACCCAAGGCCCTGCCCCCACTCCATCCCTTCTCCCGCCCCAGCTCTTCCTGCCACATTCTGCCCCTCCCCCACCTCGTCCTGCCTCCTCTCCTTCCCCTCCTCCCCTGCACCTCTTGCACACCACTGAACAGCTGATCGCAGCGGGCAGGAGGCGCTGGGAAGGAGGGGTTGGAGCTGATTGGCAGAGCCCGCTGGCAGGTGGGAGGACTGGGACGGGAGAGGAGATGATCCGTGAGGCTGCTGGTGGGTGCTGAGCACCCACTATTTTTTTCCGTGGGTGCTCCTGCAGATGCAGATGATTTCTCTTGTAAGTAAAGGATACACTGGGGTGTGTCAGAGGGTGGTCCCCAGAGAGTCCCTTCAGGCCTTGATCACAGACCACAACCATTCCAGGTCTCCTTCACCACTCCATGTTTTATTGTAATTTTACAGTGAGTCACCAGCGTTCCCATTTACTTCAGGGGAAGGGGTCAGTAGCAGCAGCCAATCCTGCCCGCTTCTGCCTTCCCTCAGGTTCCCCTCTCTTCATGTCAACTCCTATAATCCCAGCTGCTTGGGGCTGGCTTCCAATTAACCTTTCAACTGTACCTCTGCTCTGTTAATTGATGTCCTCTGTCAACTACATGTCTCCCAGTAAGGTCCCAATTCATATAGAGTGGTGGGTATTAGTGTGAGAAGGTGCTGAAAGTGGAAAGGAGTCACCATGCACACAAATCATATAGAGAGACATGTACATAGGTGGGTACTGTGTGCACCCATATACGCATACAAAGGGGTGTGTCTGCGCTGTGATCTATATTCCGCTTCATAGGGGAGCAGATGCTGACTAGGATGGGTCTGTGACTCTTCACGCCATGTCACTGGGTGCTTGTTCGTTTTGTTTATGTCAGGAGGGATTTTCACTGATCGCACATTGCCCTCTGTTTGGCTCTGAAGTTGTATTGATGGCTGTGAGTTAGGTTCTTCTGGCATGAATTTTAAACAGCATTTAAAAATCAAACACGCAAATCAACCCAGATAAGGGATCTGCCCAGAGGACTTGCATTTGGTATCTTCCCTAAGGAGAGCATGGGGCCAGCCTACTGATCAGTTTTAGCTCTGGTATCCATACAGGGCTGGCACCTTTGGGGTGTCATGGCCTGAAGCCCTTCATGGTTTGTGTGCGGAACCAGGATGTCTGAATACAGCCACCACCCCAATTCTCAGTCAGTATGGGAGGATATTGGACTGGATCTTGTCCTTTGTGGAGGAGGGGAGATCGATATGCAGGATGCCATTAGCACAGCTCTTTTCCGTTGTATGCAAGGATGGCTGAATTTCAGAGGGTTTGCATGGAAGAGTTCTGGTATTTCTTGGGCTGCTTTGGGGATGGACTGAAACAGAAGTCATGCTGCACCCTTTGTGTCAGTAGGTGGGGCTGGCTGATTAGCCAAGTCAACAGCTGCTCCCCTGTGAATGTACATATCACAGCATAAACACACCCATTTGTGCGTGTACATGGATGCACACAGGTATACACATCTCTCTCTGTATGATTTGTGTATGTGATGACTCCTTTCCATTAGTGTGTGGGGAGCCAGTGACCTGTGCTTGTGGCATATATAGCACATGTGGCCTATGACCCAGCTCATCAGAGAGAAAATGATGTCATGGTCTTATTCCAAGTTTGTAGCGGAGGAAGCAGGTCCCATTACTGAGACCTCTGGGACTTGTACTCCTTGGAACGTCAGAAGTGAGTGGGAAACCTTGGCCAACACGTCGGCCAAGTGGACAATTTACTAGCCCACCCCCAATGAACCAGATAGGACCCAGGAGGATGGAATCAGGGGGGCCCTAGAAATAGAGAAGCTATTAACTTTTTTGCCTATAAGCATATGGATTTAAGGCTTCGTGTTAATTGGTCTTCAGCAGGGAGAGTCTTGCTATGGAAAACCAATTCCATGTGTATTGGCAGTTTTCTCTCCTCTCAACTGAGGAGGTAGGAGTGCTGAAACTTTGATAAAGACATGTTTTCCCCCAGGTGTTTCTCAGGTATTTTACTGAAATAAATCAATGCTTCCCAAACAAAGGCAATAAATCAAACAAACAAATAGTCAAAAAAAAAAAATCCGTGTGTTCTAAATAACATGACTAAAGCCCAGTGTTCAGTGTCTTATGATGTCACCTGTTCTCAAGACATCCATGGAGTTCTAGGAGAGACAAGGGATAAAATTTTCTAAAGCACCTGAGTGACTTTCAATAAGAGTGAGGAACCTAAGTGATTAGTCACTTGAAAACAGGGCTTAGCTGTCTAAGTCACTTATGCCTTGCAACCCTGGATGGAGTAACACCTGAACACCTTTAAAAATCTGGGCTGTGCTTCCTAAATCATTTAGGTGCTTTGGAAAATTTTACCTTAGACCTATATTTCTGGGAGGAAATCCTGGCTCCACTGAAGTCTATGGAAGTTTTGCCTTTGGAGATATTTGTTTCTGGATTAGGTTTGATGCTGAATCAGACACAGGAATTGGCGTCAATGGTGCTGAAACTTTGTAAATTTTTCTCATGAGATCTTGGACCTGAAATCATGTAAATTTCACAAGAAAGATCAGCTGCATCTAAATTGAAACAGAAAATTAGGTACTTCCTAGTTTTGGAATGAACCCTTGAGTTAAAACTGTAGGGACAGATTTGGAGTAAGGGGATTCAAATTACACACACACACAATTCAATTACATTCAGATGTGAGGTTCTTTTTTTATCTTATCCCTATTCCTTTATCCTAAATGATGATCCATTCAATGTAAGGGCAGAGGAAATATCTGTAACAAACATATTTTCATCCTCCTGTAACTACTTTGCATTGAGTGCCTTAGGATTTTGCCATATCAGACAAAATTATTGGTCCAATAAATCCATTTACCCACCTCTGGAGGCAGCCAATACCCAGTGGCTTCAGAGGATGGGAAAATTCCACAGTTGCACCTGGTCAGCTGGCTACATATGAGGGAAATGGTCCTTCCTGACCCCTTCAAGTTATCAGCTGATGCCCTGAAGCATCATACTTGTTTACCTGCACAGCTACCAACATAATAATCATTCATAAATCTATGCAAGGCAGAGTTTAGCTACGGTGTTTGATTGAGCTTCAGCAGCAGTTTTGGGGGCTGCAAGAAGTAAAAATTACTTAGATTGTAAGATCTATGGGGCAGGGACTGTCTTTTCATTCTGAGTTTGTACAGCACCGAGCACACTGGGGTCCTGGTCTGTGACTCCTAAACCTGCCACAAAATAGATTAAAATGAAAATCCCGCCTTCTTTCTCATTACTGTTGTGAAGAAAAAAACAACAACAATGTGTGGTGCTGTCTGGATAGTTCTGTCCTAATTAGCTGGTCTCTGGCATTTGAAGTCAACGGGTGAGTTCATTCCTGTGCTATGCTTTGAATAATACGGGCAAAACCTTTTGACATATGTACATGGCTAGACTGAAACTATAGAGATTGCTAACCGTGTCCTAATATGAGACAATATATTGGCCTTTCTACATCTACTGTGGAATTGCACAAGGAGCCAAACTCAGAGGTAGGTCTGGGTGTAGCGTATGTCTAAATTGGTGTAAGTTACCCCCCCCTCCAGCCCACCCTTGCTTATCCGTGATGGGACAGAGCAGGCTCCGTCTAGCCTCACACCAATGTAACCCCCACCCCCACATCACCTCTGAGGTTACCTGGGTGTATGCTGGTGTCACTTACACAACAAGGGGCCAAGGGAGAAGAATGTAGCAAATAAAGCTGCTAATGATGGGGTGCAAGGAGGCGTAAATCAGACTCCCGCTTTCTAATCTAATCAACACCTTCTTACTGCTCCTCGGGATGTCAGGACGCCACAGCAGCCTCCTTTCGTATCCACCCCACGCTGGATATGGGCATCAGCTTGCACATCAGCGTTGACGTTTGGCCTAAGGGGGTTTGTGAAGGGCTGGAAACTCTGCCTGCTCTGTCTACAAAGGAAAGATTGCCTGGAAAAGCAGTATTCTCTCATCCGGCCAAGAGAGATTAATATTAATATTAATCTATTAATAACGGGGTCGGAGCATACAGCAGTCAGGCGGGAGAGCTGAGAGATGTGCCATGCAATCACAGCCCATCCGTTAAATGGGACGCTCTCACATAGAGGTGACCAGGTCTGTAGTTTCCCATGAGACATGCTGTGCTCTCATGCTATAAGAGGAGGGTCCGTCGTTCACCCAGCGCCAGATCCACTGCTAGAGGAAGGCTCCGTCAGTGTTCTCACTGCACACCTCTATTTCAGGGCATTTCAAGACTGCTGACAGAATTGTGGCTGGCAGGCAAGGTCTCAAGTCAGAGCAAAGCTCTCCTCCAGTGGAAGTGACACTGGAATGGACGTGTTCTACACTGGAAAGCCATTCCCGCTCGCCTCCAAGGACACAGGCTCCAATCGCCGAGAACAATGTGCACCTTAAAGGGGCAATGCCAAGACCAAGTTCGCCAAGAGGCCCTCCTTAAACGTGGCAGCATTTGCTATGGCAGATACTGCCTCTGCCACCAACCTGCCTTTACTGCACCCGGCCAATTGCACCCTTCTTTGCATGCATGAGGCGGAAGCTGCCATGTTTGCTGTGGGCACATGAAGGGAGGATTCGGCCTTCAGACAAGCCCAGATGTTATACTCCAAGCACAGGCGTCATCCTTAGTGTAAAGAGATGTGCCCACCCCTCCTCTTCTCAAGTCCATGCAGGCACACCCCCACCCGAAGAGCTGGTCATGCAGGGGGGTCGGTGTTTGTGGCATCTAGGTACCACTGAGTGGTTCTGGCGCTGCTGGGAGAGGGCAGGTTGGTGGTGCAGCAGTGAGAGGCGGCAGCAGTGTCAGATCATTGGTCCAGGATTGGCATGAAGATGTTTCCCTGATGCATGAGCTGTGTGCTGCCAGGGACCTTGGCAGGGGCTGAGGTGAAGAGATCCTCTCCGGAGAGCCACAGAGCAGTTGGGGAGCCACTTTGCAGCTGCTGTTGCAAATTCAGGGCTGTAGAATCACTTGCAACTCGTCCTTGCCTGCTCCAGGGTGGTGGGGAGAGTGGATGGCTAATGCATCCAGCTCTCTCCCTGATTCTTTCTTCCCCTCCCACCCTCCCCCCGGTGTGCTGGTGTGCAATGGCACAGCACCCCAGCCACAGAGCCCCTCTCTGCAGCATGATCCCCCCCTCCCCTTCCCACTGTGTGAGTGCTGCTGTGGAGGTGGCAGGTCGGCAGGACATACCCTTAAGTGAACTGTGTGTATGTAACAGAACTGGGATGCAGGAGAAATTCTGAAGCTTCTCAGCTCCCCATGTGATATTTCAGCACTAAGGATTTTTGCAAACTGGAGGGAGTGGCCAAAGTCTCCTCACTCCCATAAGTTTACATTTGCACACTACTCCCTGTGAAATAGAGCTCCAGTCTCAGCCATGATATGCAGTCTCTCTGTCCCTCCATTGAGCCTGTACAGCATATGTAAGATGGGGCACAAGTAGGAAGGAAAAGAAGATCCTAGAGGTTGGCATTCCATGCTTGTCTGCCTGATGCATCTCGGCCCTGAGATTCTGCTCTCCCTTGGACGGGGGTGGGGGAAGGGAGAGGATGCAGAATGTTGCATCTGTCTTATCAGTGCTGCACCGTTCACTGCCATGAATGATTGAGAGAATCACAGTCCATGTTAAACAGGAGGCATTTATTGGAGAAAATGGCTACAGCAATAGAGACAAGCAAACAGGCTTCCACCCAACTCTAGTCCCAGCTTTGTCTCCCTTGTTTACCAGAGATCACAACCTGGCTGGAGCTCTATACATAGGGTTACCATTCGTCCGGATTCCCCCGGACATGTCCGGCTTTTTCGGGTTAAAAATAGCGTCCGGGGGGAATTTGTCAATGTCCGGACTTCCCCTCCTCCCCCCCTCCCCCATGCAGAGCGTGCACGCAGCTTACAGACCAGCCAGGGCTCCGACAGCCAGAGTCAGAGCCAGAGCCCTTCCTGCAACTTCCCCCCGCCTCTCTCCTGAAACTTGACACCCCCCCTCCTCTCCCTCCCCCGCCCTCCCTGCATTCACAGATCCCCGGCTGTTCGTCTGGAGCTCCGACCCTGCTGCCCTCCCCCGCTGTCGAGCGCGCTGCTCTGCAGCACAGTAAGGGGGCTGGGGGCCAGAGAAGCGGCAGGGAGGTTCGGGGGGGGGGTAGTCAAGAGACAGGGAGCAGGGGGGAGGGTTGGATGGGTCAGGGAGTTCGGGGGGGGCTGTCTGGGGGTTGGGGGTGTAAGGTTTTGGGCAGTCAGGGTACAGGTGGGGGGGTCTCAGGAGGGGGCAGTTAGGGGACAAGGCACAGGGAGGCTTAGGTAGGGGGTGGGGTTCTGGAGGGCAGTTAGGAGCAGGGGTCCCAGGAGGGGGCAGTCAGGGGACAGGGAGCAGAGGGGTTTAGATGGGTCAGGAGTTCTGGGGGGGGCTGTCAGGGGGTGGGGGTGTGGATAAGGGTTGGGGCAGTCAGGGGACAGGTAGGGGGTAGGGTACTAGGGGGCCAGTTAGGATGTGGGGAAGGTCTCAGGAGGAGGCAGTCAGGGGACAAGAGGCAGGGAGGCTTAGGGAGGGGATGGAGTCCTGGGGGGCAGTCAGGGGACAAGGAGTGGGGGGGGAGGGTTGGGGGTTCTGAGGGGGCAGGAAGTGGGAGGGAGTGGAAGGGGCAGGGGCGGGGCTAGGACAGGATGGGGGCGGGGCTAGGGCGGGGCTCCTCCCGTCCTCTTTTTTGATTGTTGAAATATGGTAACCCTACTATACAGCGCACAGTGACACAATGCGGCTGAATAACACATGACAAGTAAATAAATCATTACATACTTGTGCTGTCTCCGTGCCTCCCAAATATATATGAGTGCTCTACATCCACAAGTGGGCTTTCTCTCCCCTTCGTCTTTCTAGGAGTAGGAGGGACTTTCCAGCTCTGCCGTGCACTCTCCTTAGCCATATGTTCGTATTCGTCTTTCCCCACTCAGAGTGCAAGCCAAGGAGCATATCTGGTGCGGTGTAATAATCACCAGTGTTCTGAGAAGGCTGAGAGGAGGTCGAAAACTCCCCACCAGACTCTTCACTGCCAATATCAGATGAGATGGTTAAGTTTAGTTCCCATGAAAATGAGAGCCTGGTAGAGCCCAGGGACAGACCTGGCAGGCAAAGGGTGAGCCTCCTTGCTCAGAAGGACCAATTCACTTCAGTCCTGGCCTTCGTTCTTAGCAAGTGATACCACTTGATGCTTTTGGCTGCTGGCTGACTGATCCTGGAGCCAGGCTTATGAAGGAACAAGACAGCAGAGCTTCAGGGATTCTGGTCTGTATCAGATCCTGAAACATTTGTGTCTCTCTCAAAACATTTCAACCTTGAGTTGCAGACAGTTTTCTGTGATGTCTGGGAAGGAGTCGTTCATGGTCTTGGGCACTACCCCCTCTGGAATTACCAGGCCAAACACTCCTCCCAGTGGACTTCCCCGAGCCAGCTGGGATGACAAATTGGCCCAGCTCATTCCTTGTGAGCACTACTGCAGCTTGCATGAGCACTCTTTTCCTGGGCTAATGGTTTCTGTCCTACAAAGTGTTCAGCAGATTTTCCGCTCCCCTTTCTGCCCTGCCCTCCTCTCCTGTCCCTGTCTAGAGAACCAGGGTGAAGCTGAGCACATCATTTTTGTCATTCTTAATTTTCTGGGACATTTTTCATTTTTGTGCCACCCAGAATTAAAATCCCACCCACCTCTCTCACCCAGCCCTAGCTGGGATGCTGCATGTGAAGGATGTGTAGGATCAAGCCCTTGAAGCAAAAGCCCCTAATTACCCCAAACAATGCCTGTTTGAGTCACATCCTGCAGGCTCAGGAAGTCAGGCTGAACGCCTGAAGTTTGGCTGAACCCATCGCTACTCCCAAGGTGGCCCCTGTATGCCCTGCAGGACCATGAAAGCCCCTTAGCCAGCTATGAGATCCTGGTGCGGCCATTGCATAGGGCAGTCACTGCCCTGCCCAGACCTCCTCTCTCGTCTTGGAGGTGTTAGGAACAGGGTGTTCCTGTAGCCCACACGGCTGTGAGGATTCCTGGCTGCTGCAGCAGGAGGCCCATGGACGACTGGGGCAGGGGAGCATCCTAAATTAAAGCAGCTCTTAGCAACACCTGGGGCTGCACTGGCCCATAGCAACGTAAAGCTGATGGAGCCACAGCACAGAATCTCAGCCAGTGGCTTTGCCAGAGTGTCTCCTGATGTGTGCTGGGGTAAATGGGGTGAGGATCGGGCCCTCTGTGTGTCTTCAGTGAGTGCCCAGTGACAGGCTGCCATTGCAGCGCCACATGAATAAATACAAATGGAGAAAGAGGTCTGCAATCGACACACCCAGCTCCCCTAGCTCAGACCTCAGAGGCGGTGTAACCCAGCTAGAAGCCACCAGCTGGGAACTGGTGCTGGGAGTCTGGTTAACATTTACAGCAACTTATACATGTGCGTCGTGGCAGATCTTTCCTTCCTGAACAAGTGCGCATGTCAAGGTCACCAACTTCCAGGGGCACAGCAGTTTATCCCAAACATTAGAGGCCAAATTCTGTTCTCAGTTACGCTGGTGTGCAAATTCAGCGTGAACGCCCTTGAGTTCAAGCGAGCTATTCTGGATTTACACCGCTGTAATACCGCAGGATTTTCCCCACTGTCCCTGCTTCTGCTCTCACACTGGTGTAAATCAGGAGGGACACCAAAGAAATTGGTGGAGCTACCCCAGTGTAAAACAGTTGTAAGTGAGATCAAAGTTGGTCCCTCAAACATTTTCCTTGCACCGCTGCAGATCATAGATAGGAGAGTTTGGAAGAAGACAAAATCTGACTGGAGGTTACTGGAACATCTGGAGTAAAAACAAATGCTTCTTCTGTAAAATAACACTTAGCAAAGATGCCAAGGGAATGTAAAAACAGGCCCGATCCTGCTCCATGGAAATCAGTGACCATCTTCCCACTGGACTTCAGTAGGAGCTGGATTGTTCCCATCTGATGGTGATACAGTACAAATGTTGTGTCTCAATTATATCCCACAGCCATTAGAATTTTAAAGGCTTTCTCTGCGTCTTCCTGCTGGGACGGCTTTGCCAAGCACTTGAAAATGGTTTTCAGACAGGCCCCAAATGACAGGCAGAGTCAGATGCACTACCACGTGGATTATTTAGGGGTCAGTTTTCAAAGGGACAGACAGCGCTTATGACAGTCAGTGGGCATTCAGGTCCTAACTTTCCGTTGTGCCTTTGAAAATCCCCCCTTGCAGCTTGTGATTTATACTGTACTATTCCTTGGGAGTGTCCACCCCGCTCTAGAGCAGTTCATCTGTGAATGCTGCGCAGGAGTGTAGGGAGGCCAACGTGCACACCAGCATAAGCCACGCCCACTCCATGTGGTGCTCTGTATCCCTCTAGTGGCCGTGAGCCACACCTAGAAGGGAGCCTGCTACAGCCTGGGTGAACAGAGGTGGGTCTCTTAATTCAGACAGTAGTGACGCGTGCCCAGAGGTCTCAGGTTCAGTGCCTGCTGCCAGTGAGGGACTCAGGGTGAGCTGAACACTAATGATACACAGAAGTTCTTGTGCAGAAACACGGCATCTGGATTGGAGAGACCCAAAGAAGACCCAAGGATCTTGGAGCCACTGAATGCTAAATCTGTGCAAGTTGCACTGCTTTGCTGCTCACAAGGGTTTTCTGGCCAGCTGACACCCCACTGTGTCTTTCCCTGCTGCTACATCTGTGCTGAATTTGGCCCTACCCCTGGGTGCTTTAAGGAGGTTTCTATAATCCCATGGTTTGTTGGCTTGAGACAAGCAGCCATCATCCCCATGTGGCTGGGTTGGTTCATGATAGACGCCACATGTGGAGGCCAATAATCCCAAATATATTTTCCTTTTTGCTCCTTTTAAGGGTGTTACCATTCATTGTGAAGCACCTTACAGATTCCCTCTGTAGGAATCATCTGAGGCGGAAATGCAGCCATCTCTGGGGTGGCGGGCAGTAGCAAGACAAACAGTGCAGAGCACATCATGCAAGAATAGTGGGGAAGAGTAAATATGGCTAAGGTTATTGGGAAAGACCCCCTGCTCCTACAAAAGCTGCTAAGTTACCTTTAAAGTCCATGTAGCGCAGGGAAGACTTCAGTTTGAAGGTGCAAACTGCACACAAGCAGTCAACTTCATGCAAGTCAGTTGATCTACCTCATAGGTGTGAAGGGTAATGCTCATTCTGCTGGAATTCATACCTGAGATTCCACGGAGCATAGCTATTTCAAACCACCTCATAGGCTCTTAATGCAGCCCATTCCTGCTTTGCTACACCTGTTTAGGTGCACAGATAATTACAAAACAGAGACAAGCTCCAGTTATGATATTTGGGCTGAGTTGAAGAGTGTTCACTCCTGGGATGTTCATTCAGCCCATTATTATGGTGTATGCATCTGTTATGACCCGTTTTCTGAGTACGGGATCTTTAAAGGGAAGGAAGTCCCTAATTCTACCCCATTTTGTTTTCAGATGCAGCCTTCTCCAGAAGGGCCATGCACACATGGTGCTCTCCGTCACTGGGCAATGGCTTTGCTTCAAAATCTGCTGATTGTTAATCCCACAGAGAAGGGCCATTTGCCAACTTCGGCTCTGGACATGGGTCCAGATTGGGCTCTGGAATAGCTGGATCTTGCATGTGGGGTTTCAGCTCCTCTCTGTTTACATGACTGGCAATTTTAAAGGGAAGATTGGAAGTTTCTAAAAGATCTGTTCTGGTTCAAAGAGCAAGTATTTTGGGGCAGTTCTCTGGCCTGTGTTATACAGGTCAGACTAGATGATCACAGTGATCCCTTGTGGCCTTAGAAACTATGAAAACATCTACAATTAAAGCCTAAGTAGGCTGAATAGGGAGTCGGCAGGATACACATGTTTTGTACAATATGTGTCAGTCGCTAAGTGCTATTAAGTGCCTTGATTGGACACCCTGTAGCTCTCTGGTAGGTCTCTGCTGATAGCTCAGAATTTGTTTCCCCTTTGCATTGGAGATATTTCTCCGTTATTTATTTTTGCGTGAGAAAACATGTTTTCATTCCAATCCTCTAGCAACCCTTGACCTCTCCCTGCCGGCCCTGTCCCCGTGACTGACCAGACGAAGGAATGTGAATGAAGGAAGTGCTATAAAGGAGAAATATTGCTGCCTTGTAAATTCCCTGTAGCACAGAAAGAGATTTCAAAATAAACAGCTGCAGCCTAGCAAAGCATAACTCAGCCATGCAAAATTCATCACCAGCTAATGCAAAGGAGAGAGGTTTGAAACTGACACGAAAGCTCCTAATTACTCCTTTTCTGCAGAGGCTCCTGTCAGAAAGCATGGCAACTGCTGCTGCCCAATTCCTGGTGGATGAGGTATTTTACACCCCAAAGTAAGTTTCCTTTGGACTCTTTTGATACCTGTTTTCCAACACTAGTGACCTGTTACTGACACCAGTGTTGCCCCTCTGCTGCGTGGGAGAAGATATCCAGGGTCTTGCAGGTCAGTTTCCCAGTGGAGAAGAAATCAATGATATAGAGTCTAGGAATATTCCTAGGGTAACTTGCTTAATTTACAGTGTAGACACCAGTCCTGGAACAGACACGGCCATAAACAACATGCAGGAAATCCCATCGCTCAGGAATCTCAGGCCACCACCGCTGCCCAATTCCCAGCAAGCAACTCAGCCTCAAGAACTGACTCTCGTTCAGAGAGAGAAAGGCAGAGCGCAAACCTGCCCATTGATGACCAAAGTTCACCCCCAAAAGAATGTGCAGCAACATAACTAACAACACAGAATGTAAGCAAGCTTTTAGTCTTTGAAGAAATGCTAAGAAAAAGAACTTGTAAAAGCGCCACGAGCTCACACCTGTCATAATAACATGATGCACACTGTATCCAAGGCCCTAACTTCTGCATCAAGACCCTTGGGTTTTGTGACACTCTGATTACATAGTTTGTAACTTGATGATGTCCCTCCAAATTGAAGCTTGTGAATATAAAGGTCTCCCCTATCTATGTGTGTGAATGTGATTTCCATAGCAGCTGCAGAGCTTTGGGATCCTCCCCAATTTGGTTCAGCTTCATCTTAGCACTGGAATCAGAGAGACCCACCTTGCTCTGCAACAGGAGCCAAAAGAGCAAAGTGCCTGCTCCTGATCAGAGACCGTTTCTGTCCCTTCCTGTGTGTGGTTAAAGGCCTTCACTTCACACTCAGGCTTACCTATATGGAGCAGGACAGGCTAGGAGGCCTCCCAGAGACCTGAGAAAGAGTGGGGGGTTGGTGCACAGCAATGCATCTGGCTTGCTCCAGGCGCCACCCCACTGTCAGACCCTCCACGTAGCCTTCTCGCATGAGGCAGTCTTTGGAGAGCCAGGGGGCTTTCTCCTAGACTCAGACCTCACCCCCCCATGGAGGGGTCAGGCAATAAGGAGCCCTCTCCTTGTGCAGTCTCAGGCACTGAGTGTGGAGTGAGGCCCCTCTTGTATGAAGTGTCCCCGTGGAGAGAGGCGGGTTTCATTGGGTCGACAGTCAGGTTTTATGACATGGCCTGCGGGGCCATTTTTCCCACCCCCAAAATGTTGCAGATTTACAAAGTCAAAGGCAAGGCTGGAACATTCCCACTGGACAACTCTGGAGGAGAAAACCCTTCCTGTGCTTTCTGTTAGCAGGGCTATCTGCAAGCAAGGCCAGGGCCTCTAATCAATCAGACCTCTCCCTGGCTCTTGTGCTTAGCCATGCAATTAGCTTCCCTGGCTTGTGGGGAGAGGGAGGGGTGAGAACGGAGCAGAGAGGCACAGCTGGGTACCCTGATGCTTTCAAAGAAGGCAGACACAGCCTCTGGGATCTCTCCTCCTGATTCCCTCAGTTGGTCCCTTGTTCAGACCACAAGCAACCACCAAAGAACTTGAGTGACAAAAAGAATGGGGATCAATAGGGTATTTTAATCCCAAACTTCTCTTCCATATCACACACATCACATGTATCGCTTCTATATAACATGCAGCACCTAACACGACTGGGCAAGATCCCTGATTGCGGCTGGTAGGTATATTCATATCATTAATAATAATATTAATAATATTTAATAATTAATAATATTAATAATATTTGGTTAGAAAATAGGAGCACATTTGATTTTTTGGTTGAAATTTGAGGTTTAGAAATATTGTTGAAATTCAAAAAAATATAATGAGCTCTAGAACTGTGTGGAAAATGGGGTGGGGGTGGGAATTCATGGAACATTTTCCTTTTTGTTGATAACCTGTATAATTATTATTACTATTATTATTATTATTTATTTTATTATTTTGTTTTTTGGCTGAAAATGTTTGAATTTTGGTTTTTCAATGAAAAATCAAAAATTTTCAAGGAAAGCCGACACTCCACAAAAATTTTTGGTTTGTCAAAACCCCAATTTTCCACTGAAAAAAAGTTATAATGGATTTTTTTTTTTTTACCAGCCCTGTTGAAAAACAGGGCCGGGGTAGGCGGAACCACTAAAATGTCTCATTGAAATTCACACTACAGAATCCCCTATATCAGAGATATCAGATAGAAATTGTGGATATGAAAAAAAAAAATCCCTTAATGCGAGTGCCTTCCTCTCATTACTCCGGAATTCTGCCAGCCACTGCAAATTCTGAGCTTCCACTAAAACAAAAAGGATTTTTTCCATTGTGAAGACAATGTAAATGGATATGTTGCTATCGTCCTGTTAGCCCTGCTTTGCAGAAAATGAAGCAGCAACGAAGATGGGGACTTACTCCATACACCTAAATGAAGTGTAACCTTCCAAAGTTTCATTGGGATCATCTGGATGACCCCATAAGTGTGGTTGGACAATGAAGCTTGACTGTGAAAATTGCATTGTGGGGTCTTAGCTTTTTGCCCCTCTGCGACGTCTATATTAGATGTGCCTTTTTTACAAGTACGAAGCTGTTTGTAACTACTAACCCTGCAAAATCTCTTTGGGCTCTAAAACGCCAGCTATGTTTTTTCTGGCTCCCATATCACAACCAGGATCCTGACTCAGCAGGGCACATTAGCATAGGCCTAAATTTAAGCACCCGGAACAACTATGCTTGAATTATGCTTAAAGTTAAGCACGTGTTTAGAATCGCTATCTCAATGTACAAGCAAGTTCCCTTTTTTCTCTTCATTTCTTTAAATGAAATGATATAAAACACTCAGAAGTGACGATTTTTACAATACTGTCAACTTGCCTGTATTTTGCATCCTATATATTTTATGCTGGACAGTTAGCCTCCTCAACAAAAATACCTAAAGCAGCACATTTAGTAAGAAAAAGACAGTTCCAGTGGTGCAGTGTGGCCAATGGAACCGTGTTCCAGCTGTTTTAACTTTGGTGACTCCTGACATGTATTTGTCTGCACAGCCTTAATGCTGGATTGGCATAGGAGGGTTTGAACACTGTTTTCTCACAGGGACTGTGAGCACGCCATGGAGAAGCTGAGAAGGTCTGATGCTCAAGCTGTGCATGGAGTGATGCTCTGGTAGGATGGGGGGACTCCCAAAGATTGGATGGAACAGTGGGTGGAAAGCTCCTCCTTCACAACAGGAGTTGGCCATGTGGACAGATGGGCCCATGCTGTAGGTGCAGGGTCATTGCTCTGAGCCAAATGGGATGTAGTTGGCAGAATCCCATCAGGGGTCAGACTGTTCTTGGCCAAGGATAGCAACTCTACCTGCATGTGCCTGCCACGCCGTGAAGGGCCCAGTCTACTGCCACCAGCAGAGTTTGGGTCATTGGGGGAAGAGAGACAATGCGGTGGTGGGTGTCTGACAGACTCCAGGATGGGGAGGTGCAGAAGAGGAGTGAAAGGCACAGGACCAGGCGAAAGAGGGAAAAGGAGCAATAGAGCAGGACAGGGCAGAGAGCAGAGGGAGAGGGGAAAAGGAATGAAGGGGAGAACGGAGAGGTGTACAGGGCAGAAGAGGTGAAGGGAGAAGGAGAAGCAGAACAGGGGGAGTTTGGGTGAATGGGGGAGGGGAGAGACTGTGAGGAGGCAGAGAGATATGGAGGGAGGGTGGGTCAGGACAGCATCAGTGAGGGCCGGACCCTGTGAGGTGCTGAGCATCTCCTGTGAGACGCTGCGGGCTCTCAAACCCCACAGCATCTTGCAGGACCAGGTGGCACCTGACGGCTCTGCTGCCCCATTTGTGTCCCTGCCCCCCAGCAGGGCCTTTTGTCACTGCTCTGAGCTGTTTCCCCCCATGAACCTGGCATTACCCTCACAGCCTGAGGAGTGGCCATGTCTGGAAAACTCCTATTCCTCTGACTCTGCAGCATCTGGTGTTAAGGCTGAGTACAGCCCCTCTGACTGGGAGGTTTTGGAGAGAAGTCCTGTTTTCACTGGGCCTTTAGACAGTGAAATAATCCTTTTGACACTGACCCTGCTAGAGATGGCAGTCCCAGGCCACCAAGGATCTGCTGGACCTAAACTCTTAATAGCTAGAGTTACACTCGATGCTTTAGAATTTTGATTCCTTCCCAGCATTTCCTTCCTACATACCAGTGCACCATGGGCAGTACAGACCCTGCAGTACAGCTATCTAGAACTAAAAAAGCAATATGCAACTACTGGGAATAGATAGCAATCAATATAAATTAGAAGTTATGAAGTGCAGAAAACTGATAAGGGAAGCAAAAGACATCTGGGAAAAATCCATGGCTCGGAGGGCTAAGGACAATGAGGAGTTTTTTAAGTCTATGAGGAAAAAAAGAAATCCTAGCAATGGTATAGGTCCATTACTACATGGTAAAATTATGAATAATGATGCAGGAGTGTTCAATAAATATTGCTTGTCTGTATTTGGAAAGAAGTAGGATGATGTTCTCATAGTATATAAGGATAATGAAGTACTTTCCAGGTCGCTAGTAACTGAAGAGGATGTAAGAGAAAGGGATAATCATTTTTAAATCATCAAGCACAGATAACTTGCACCCAAGAATCCTAAAAGAGTTGGCTGAAGAGATCTTTGGCCTAGTGCTGTTAATTTTTAATAAATATTGGAAGACCAGGGAAATTGAAGAAGACTGGAAGAGTGCTAACATGCACTCTTCTAAAAGGGCAAGCAAGATGACCTGGGTAGCTATAGGTCAGTTAGCCTGAAATCAATCCTGGGCAAAATAATTGAAGAACTGATATGGGATTCAGTGGATAAAGAATTAAAGGATGGGGATATAATGAATGCCAGTCAATATGGCTTTATGGAAAATAGGTCTTGTCAAAGAAACCTAGGGGAGTTCCTCACAGATTGGTCTTGGGACCAATCTTATTCAATCTTCTTATTAATGCCCTTCGCACAAAGTAGGAGTATGCTAATGAAATTTGCTGATGCTGCAAAGTTGGGATGCATTGTCAATACAAAGGAGATGTTCAGAATGTTATACAGGAAGATCTGGCTGATCTTGAAAACTGGAATGACAGAAATGAGATGAAATGCAATAGTACAAAGTGCAAGGTCATGCATCTAGAGTTTAATAATAAGAATTTCTGCTACAAGTTTGGGGTCTATTGGTTGGAAATGACAGAGGAGGAGCGAGACCTCAGTGTGCGGGTCCTCATAAGATGATGATGAGCCACCAATGTGATGTGGCTGCAAAAAAGGCAAGTGCAATTGGTAAGACTGGAATACTGTATTCGGTTTCGGTGTCCACATTTTAAAAAGGGTGTTGAAAAATGGGTAAAGAGGCGGATAACATACCTGAGAGCGAGAGACTTAAGGAGCTCATCCAAAAGAAGACTGAGGGGTGACTAGGATTGCCAGCAGGGCCAGTGCAAGGAAGTTTCACGCCCTAGGCGAAACTTCCACCTTGCGCTCCTGCCCCCCCAGTCCTGCGGCAGCTCCCCGCCCTAAGGCTCCCCCCCTGCAGCAGCTCCCCCCCCCGGGGAGCCATGCGGCAGCTCCCCACCCCAGCTCACCTCTGCTCCACCTCCTCCCCGAGCACATCGCCCCTGCTCTAATTCTCCTCCCCTCCCAGGCTTGTGGCGCCAAACAGTTGATTGGCGCTGCAAGCCTGGGAGGCGGGAGCAGTGGAGCAGTGACAGCGTGCTCGGGGAGGGGGCGTAGCAGAGGTGAGCTGGGGTGGGGAGCCCTGTGGCAGCTCCCCACCCCTGCCCTGAGGCACCCCCGTGGTACCTCCTCACTCCAGCTCACCTCTGCTCTGCCTCCTCCCCGAGCACGCCGCTCCCGCTCTAATTCTCCTCCCAGGCTTGCGGCACCAAACAGCTGATTGGCACTGCAAGCCTGGGAGGCGGGAGAAGTGGAGCGGCGACCGCGCGCTCGGGGAGGAACGCTGTAAAAAAAAATTGGGGGCACTGCTTTTTGGTGCCCCCAAATCTTGGCGCCCTAGGCAACCGCCTAATTCGCCTTAATGGAAGCACCGGCCTTGGTTGCCAAGTGTCCAGTTTTCAACCAAAATGCCAGGTCAAAAAGGGACCCGGGCTGCTCCAGTCAGCACCGCTGACCAGGGCGTTAAAAGTCTGGTCATCAGTGCTGCAAGGCTAAGGCAGGCTCCCTGCCTGCCCTACCTCTACGCAGCTCCGGGAAGCGGCCAGCATGTCCGGCTCCTATGCACATGGGCGGCCATGGAAGCTCTGCGCACTGCCCTCACCCTGAGAGCTGGCTCTGCAGCTCCCATTGGCCGGGAACCACAGCCAATGGGAGCTGTGGGGGCGGTGCTTGCAGGCGCAGAGCCGCATGGCCACCCCTGCACCTAGGAACCAGGCCGGACATGCTGACTGCTTCCAGGAGCCACACGGAGCAAGGGCAGGCAGGGGGCCTGCCTTAGACCCACTGTGCCACTGACTGGGAGCTGCCTGAGGTAAGTGCTGCCTGGCTGGAGCCCACACACCGAATCCCCTCCCACACTCCAACTGCCGGCCCCAGGTCGGAACCTCTCCCACACCCTAACTCCCTCCCAGAGCCTGCACCCCAAGACCCTTCCCCAGCCCTGATCCCCCTCCCAGAGCCTGCACCCCACACCCCCTCCTGCACCCCAACTCTCTTCCCCAGCCCTGAGCCCCCTCATGCTCTCAAAATCCCTCCTGGAGCCCAGACCTCGAACCACATCCTGCACCCCAATCCCTCGCCTCCACCCCAGAGCCCGCACCCCCAGCCGGAGTCCTCAACCCCTCCTGCACCCCAGCCCAGTGAAAGTGAGTGATGGTGGGGGAGAGTGAGTGATGGAGGGAAGGGGATGGAGTGAGTGGTGGCAGGGTCTCTGAAAAGGGTCGTGGTCTTGGGACAGGTGTGGGTTAAGGGTGTTCAGTTTTGTGCGATTAGAAAGTTGGCAATCCTAGGGGTGACTTGATTACAGTGTGAGTAACTTCATGGGAGAAAATACTAGGGGGAGTTAATTTAGCACAGAAAGCAGAACACATGGCTGGAAACTGAAGCCAGACATGTGCAAATTAGAAATAAGGCCCAAGTGTTTACCAGTGAGGGTGACTAACCACTGGAACAAACCCCCTCAGGAACTGGTGGTTTCTCCATCTCTCGATGGCTTCAGATCCAGACTGGAGTCTTTCTGGAGGATGCTTTAGCCAAACACGAGTTACTGGGCTCAATGCAGGGGGAGCTGGGCAAAATCCTCTGGCCTGTGCTATCCATCGAGGATCGAATTGACCCTTCTGGCCTTGAACTCTATGACTCCATAAGTATTTGTCCGTATTTTCTCAATTAAAAGTATCATACAATTGTAATTGTGTCATTCAAGACACATAATACTGTGCTGTGTGGTTCAGCTACCATGAGTCATACAGTCACTGACTCGTCTAGTACTATCAGAATTTTAGCTCAGCACTATGCAGCCAGGAGGAACATGTAATTGCAGTGTGTGTGCAAATGTTGTTTGCTGTGCTGTGTTGTATGTGTGTGCGCAATGTGCACTGCACTTAAATGCGTAGTGCAGCGTGTGTGTATGTGTGCATTCATGTACTGTGCAGTATATGTGTGTGTGTGCACGTCCTGTGCAGTGTGTGTGTAGATGCATGTACTGTGCAGTGTGTGTGTGCAATGTGCTGAGTATGTGTCCATACATGTATGTACTATGCAGTGTGTGTGTGTGCTATGTGCTGTGTCCATGCATGTATATGTACTGTGCAGTGTGCGTGTATGTAATGTGCTGAGAGCACGTGCATGTGTATGTATGTATGCACTGTGCAGAGTGCGTGTGTGTGTGTGAACATGCAGTGTCATTTGAAGTATCCCAAGCCCTGGATCCTCACAAGGGGTAAGTTTCATACTGGAGGGGGTGTGAAGAGGGTCTAGTCTGGTGGTTTTCAACCTTTTTTCATTTGTGGACACCTAAAAATGTCAAATGGAGGTGCAGATCTCTTTGGAAATCTAAGACATAGTCTGCGAGCCCCCAGGAGTCCGCAGACCACAGGTCTAGTAGTAAAGGCGGTGGGCTCCCATGCCATGGAACTGAGGTCTAGCCCTGCCTTTGCCACAGACTTTCTGGGTAACACTGGGTGAGTCACTTAAACCAAAATTTCTACAGGTGGCCAGTAGTGCTGTGTTCCTTGTTTCCTTGAGAGTTCTAGAGCCTGTTTTCATTCACACCTGGAACTGGGGTCAGTGGGAGCTATGGGTGCTCAGCATCTCTGAAAAGTCAGGCCCTGGGTCACTCAAGCTGGACACCCAGAATTAGCAGACAGTTTTGCAAATGTTATGCTCAACGCCTCTGTGTCTCAGTTGCCCATCTGTGCAATGGGGAATAATAACCCTGCCCCACCTCCCAGGGGCATGTGAGGATAAATACATGGATATCCATGAAGAGCTCAGACCCTGCAGGTACAAGCCCAGTAGAACCACCCAGGTGGACATGAATAATTACATATTTTGTGCCGGATGCAGCTGGTGGGTGGTGAATGAGGCAGGGACTGCACAATGGAGGAGGAGGATGATATAAAAAGCAACATTGAGCAGCTGCTGTACCCCTGAGCACCATCCATTCTTTGCACTGAATGAAGCAAGGCCCTGTGGAGGGAATAGTATGTGATCAGGTCATTAAAGACAGGGTATATGCACAGACTGAAGGTTGTATGGTAGTGGTAGCCATGTGAGCCTCTAACCAGATATCTGCCCAAGAATGAACCCAGTGATTAGCCACACATTAAAAACAGGGCTCAGGCTCTTTTGCTGCCATGTTATATCAACCTTCGCTGGGCTCAGGCTACTCGACTTCTCTCACCTCTGGAGCTGCCCAGGCGAAGCACTATTCATCTGGTTTTGTGCTAGTGTAGACAAGCCCTGAGTGGGTTTGATTCGGCTCTCACTTACCACGGCCGGCTCCAGCTTTTTTGCTGCCCCAAGCGGTGGAAAAAAAACAAAACGGTTGAGCTTCCACCGAAGTGGTGCCGAAGAAGAAGAGATGGAGTGAAGGACCCGCTGCCGAAGTGCTGCAGAAGACCCTGACGTGCCGCCCCAATACCGGACAGAGTGCCACCCCTTTCTATTGGCCGCCCAAGGCACCTGCTTCCTTCACTGGTGCCTGGAGCCGGCCCTGTCACTTACACACATCAGTGGGGAAAGCATCTACCACCTGCTTCGTTTGCAAGTGAAGACGGGACTTGAGGGATTTTTATGACCTTTAAAACAATCATTCTATCCCCTGCATCCCAGCTGCAGGCAGCCCACCTGGCCGAGGCATTTGCATTAGAGGAACAAGCTACCTTCCGAGGGAGATCTAACAGGCTTTTGTTTCACTGCTTCCACTTAAGGTCACCTGTTTGACAGCCTCTGAGAACTGGCAAAGAGAACAATACGTCCCCACAGACCCAACGAGGCTGTAAATCATGCCAACAAAGACCTTACCCTGGCGTTTATGAGCCCATCATATACCTGCCTCCCTTGTGCAAAACGGACCAGTACAAACACATCCCTAATAACACTGGTGCATGGAGCTTTTGCAGTGTGGCTGCTCTGAGAACATGTCCTGCAAGGGAACAAAGCAGAGCACAACGGTGACTTTCTGGTGAGCCCCCGTGCATTCTTCTTCTTGACAGACGAGTGGGAAAAGGCGGCTCCTATACACTCTGTCCTGGGCCCAGAGCAAGGGATTTGGCCTAAAACTGATTTTGCATTCTGGACCCAATCCTACAAACCAGCCTTTCCAGGCTGTCACATGTTTGCCTTTCTATTAAATGTTAACCTTCATTCTGAATTTCATAAGTTTCTGACACTTGCCTTTTTAATGACTACCACCAGCATGCAAGGGTGTATACCCAGAAGTGACTCATGCACTCTCAGCCTTACCTCTGGCTTAGCAAAGGTTGTGTTTTGTTTTGTTTTCCTGGTGCTATTATAGCAGGCTCCTGTTATAACTAAGGTTGCAAATCAGGCTCCATTATAACGCTAGACCATCATAGTTTTCGGAAGCCTCTAACTTTCCAAGCTGTTCACCATTGGGGCTGACATTTTCAGTGCTCCATTTCCGCCTAGCTTCCTTTCACTGAAGTCTGACCCTTCTGCTTTTTGGAGCTGGGAGGGGTGGGAAAAGGGGCTTTTCACACTGGGACAAAAATAATCGCCCTCCTCGGAGGTGTTTCTTTTCCATGGGGGATAGCACAGAAACAAAGGAGCTTTAAGGGCTAGATTCTCTGCCTCATGTAACTTCTGTTGGGGGAAGTGGGTACAAGAGAGGCAATCATGGCTCCTAGAGCATGGAGTTGCTGTCCTGTATGTCGGCGGGTTACATTCCCCCGGCCTGGAACAGCCGGAGCATGCCACACCCCCTCCCTGCCCTTGACACACTCTCTGCTATGCTGGGAATCACAGCAGGGTGATATAGACACCAGCTATGTTACCTCTATGCTTGCCATGCACTTCTCCACCCTTGGGCATTCCCAGCTGCATCTAAGATCTAAGAAACTTCTACCCTCTTTGTGCTTCTGGAACTGCACAAAGGGGCTGGAGCGGGCCAAGCAGCTGGCCCTAAATCTTCGCAGCCCTTTTTGTACAGCATGTGCTTCTCGAAGTTTTAAAAAATCAATTGTAAATCAACTGAAATATCCCTTTTGTGAATGGGACATAGCTGGGAAATATGCCAGTTTTAAACACCTACTCAACTAATTCACTGCCACTGGGTTGATGTTCTTTAAACATGACTTAATGTTTAGATCAAGAAACGAGATTAGTTTAAAGTTTCTAGCCAGAGCAGTTCTGCAGTTTTTTGACTGCAAACGTTCTGAGTTAAGTACCTTTTCTGAGAACATGCCAAAGAAATGTAAACTTGCAGAACCCCAGCCAATATTCTTCAAACACGCTTTATGTTTAGATCTCGACAAGTTGTACAAAACAAGCCAAGTCTGAGGTTTCTAGTACAGCAGGGATGTCATAATGTGAATGCAGATTTTCTGAGTGAAACAACTTTCAGCTGACCAAAGCCCCTAAAATTAAGCTTGCAAAGCAGATTCCATTCTAACTCCCTCTTTTCAGAGGTTCGTAAGTTCCTAAAACTTTAATCTTTGGGGATGCATTTTCCATGCTTGTTTTGCTGCCCAAAGGTGATTTTTTTCTAGCAAACTTTGAACAAAATCCCTCTGTCAATTTTGGAATTTTACATGGTGGGGAAAAAAAACACACTTTTCCCACTGAAAAAACAAAAGACCCCAAAAAATTGCATGGTCCTATTTCATTCTGGAGTCTTAACATGAAATTTATCATGGATTAGTTCTTCCTGTGCAGTATGTGCTTTGCCAAATTAAAAAGTAAAAACAACAAAAACCTGATGGTGGGGTAATATTTTTTTATAGGCCCAACTTCTGTCGGTGAGAGAGACAGGCTTCTGAGCTTCACAGAGCTCTTCTTCAGGTCTGGGAAAGGTACTCAGAGTGGCACAGCTAAGGCTTTGTCTACACTAGCACTGACCGATGTAAGTTTCACCAACAAAAGTGCTGGAGTGGACAGCGCTATGACAGTGGGAGACGCTCTCCTGCCAACAAAGCTACTGCTGCTCCGTTGGGGGTAGTTTAATTATGCCAGTGGGAGAGCTCTCTCCTGTTGGAGTAGAGTGGCTAGACGGAAGACCTTACATTGTACAGTGGTGCCACTCTAAGATCCGTAGTGTAGACATAGCCTAAATACAAGTTCAAACAGATAGTTTAGCATAAGTAGTTAGCACATGTTCTAAAGGACCATTGAAGGTGAAGTGACCCATTAATACCCCTGCAGTCACAGGACAAAAAGGGGGTTAGTGGGTTACACATTGTTGTAATGAGCTGTTAAAAAACAAAAACACCCCATCACCTGTGGGTGAACACTTCTCACAAAGCGACCACTCTAGATCATAGAATCGTAGGACTAGAAGGGACCCCCAAGAGATCTTCTAGTCCAGTCCCCTGCACTCATGGCAGGACTAAATATGATCTAGACCATCCCTGACAGGTATTAGTGAGATAGACAATCAGTCTTCAGCCTCAAAGGAAACCTACACAACACTTTCAAAAGATGAGCCTGGGAGCTTCAATTTATAACTTTGCTAGACACTAAAACTCATGGACTGAACAGAGACACTGGATTTATGGCTTATTACAACAATCTGTAACCCACTAACCACCTTTTTGTCCTATGACTACTGAGGTCTTAACCGGCTACTTCACCTTGAATGGTCTCTTAGAATATGGGCTAACTCCTTATGCTAAACTATCTGTTCAACCTTGTATTTAGCTGTGACACTCTAAGACTTTTCCCAGACTGGAAAAAGAGCTCTGTGTAGCTCAAAAGCATCTCTCCTTCATCAAAAGAAAGTTGGGCCAATAAAAGATTTTACCTCACCCACCTTGTCTCTCTCATATCCTGGGACTGACCCGACTACAACAACAGTGCAAACTAAAACCTGATGATCAAGTAACATCGTTATGAATGCTAGAAATGGCCTGTCCGTGTTTGTACGCTGAGATACAGCAGGAACAATACCAATTATTGGGGGCTAGCTGGAGGGAGTGACCTAAGTGGGGAAATGAAATGACCGATACATCCATAGCTCAGCTGAGTGATTCCTAAGGAGAAACATAAAAGTCCAGGGAGAGGAACTATTAGAGTAGGGTAGTTAGGAGTCACGGGATCAAATGAAGAGAGGGAAAATTAGGCTGAGTATAAGGATAACCTTCTTGACTGTGAGCTCTATTGGACTGTGGAATAGCACTGCATGGAAGAGGGAGAAGCCAAGTGTCCTGAGACATTTTAAACCAGCCTGGACAAAATAGTAATGAATCTTCAATAGGGAACTAACCCGTATGCCAATGTATCTGGCTTCAAGACTAAGCTTGATAAGTTTATGTAGGGGATGGTATGATGGGATAGCCTAATTTTGACAATTAATTGATCTTTGATTATTAGCAGGTAAATATGCCCAATGGCCTGTGATGGGATGTTAGGTGGGGTGGGATCTGAGTTACTACAGAGAATTCCGTCCTGGGTGCTGGCTGGTGAGTCTTGCCCACATGCTCAGGGTTTAACTGATCGCCATATTTGGGGTCGGGAAAGAATTTTCCTCCAGGGCAGATTGGCAGAGGCCCTGGAGGTTTTTCGCCTTCCTCTGCAGTGTGGGGAATGGGTCACTTGCTGGAGGATTCTCTGCACCTTGAGGTCTTTAAACCACGATTTGAGGACTTCAATAGCTCAGACATAGGTTAGGGATTTGTTACAGGAGTGGGTGGGTGAGATTCTGTGGCCTGCATTGTGCAGGAGGTCAGACTAGATGATCATAATGGTCCCTTCTGACCTTAAAGTCTGTGAGTCTATGACTAGATGACCTCACCATTCTTCTCCATCCCCAGGGGTCTGTGACTGAGTGACTCTTTGGGGTACTTTTCTGTTGGTTTAAGTTTTATAAGCAGTTTGGGCTGCAGAAGGGTACAAGACGCTGTATAGCTATACAATGTTATTATCCATTATGATTTTATTAGTATTTGAATTTGTAACCATTAGTATGAATATACAGTATAAGTAGAGTGGCCTAAGATTTATCATCAAATGCAAATTTTGGAGAAATTAGGAAGAGATGCTACAGCATAAAGGAAAGATGCCCAGTACTGTGACCATTGTAGCCCCATTGACAGAGCTACACACTGATCTATCCCAGATGAGGAGTTGGCCTTCTGTTTTCATGCCCTTTGGAATAATGTATTCCTGTCTTTGTACTTCTCGGCTTTATCTCTATGCAGAATTCCCCCCGGGCCATGCAAAATTTCAGGAGCTGATGCTGACCTAACTCATGCAAATAGTCATTAGTTACATCAGCAAGTCAACTGGGTTACTAATGTGAGTAGAGATTACTTTTGTGGGTAAGAAGGTGGCAGGCTTTGGCCCTTGCTACTCCATACCTAATGAACTCAATGCTATCCTTCGGCTATCCCTCAATGTGAGGATGAGGTCTGCCAAGGGGGTTCACTGGTGGGCAGTGCTATAAGACACGCATGTAACTAGTGTATGACTGACTCGAATGTTAAGTGACGTTAATAATTGTTTATTGCAAAGGAAACATTTCTACCATCTGGCAACTTTGGCTGTCTAATGTCAGAACATTTCAAGCAGATGAAATATTTCCACCCCAGTAAACAAACTATTGTCCTAATCCTGTGTCACTCTGAGATTCATACAGCTGCTTGCAGCCTTGACCACAAGTTTTGCTGAAAGTGATTTGAAAAATAGATCATATTTACATTGTCTGCCTCATTGGTCCCTCTGGTACTTAGTGTATACAATAATTGGGTGCTAATTCCTTTCTCCTGGCATATAACATACGTATCACAGCCCTGTACTTAGATTTAGCTAATGTGAACAGAGGAGCAATTTCTGGGAGTAATAATGCTTTCCCTCTCCCCAGAGATGTGATCCCCAACTTTGCTTGCCCTATGGCTAGTGGGAGGAAAAAGAGAAAGGGGTCGTCTCTCTTTCCCTAAGCCAAACCCTCCTTATGTTTTCTATTCTGTGCTGCTCTGTCCTAGAGCTGGGGGAATCACAGAATTTTTTGGTTCTTTGGCAGTTTTGAAAAGTTGAAAAAAAATTGTGCCAGCTTGGACAGAAACAAAAAATGTGGAAATTTTCAATGAACCAAAAACTTGAGGAGGGGGGATTCATTCCAGGTGCAACGGAATGAATCATTTGTTTCATTTTGACAAAACGGAAGCGTTATCCAATGTCAGAGGGTTTTAATAGTTTTGAATTTTTTTTTAATAAAATTCCAGGACATTTTGTCCCGAAAGGTCATTTCAATCCCCCCCAGATGGAAAAGTTTCATTGTGGAAATGTTGAAGCAAAACGTTCCAGTATTTTCCCCCGCAGTGAACAAATTGGTGAAATCAACGTGGATCTGTGAAGGGTTTTGATGTCGCTGAAGCTGCTTTGTTTTGCTTAAAAATGCCACCCCGCTCTATTCTGGCCCAAACCATTCTTTGTCTCTGCCCTGCCCGAGCTCCTGTTGGTGCCAGCTGGCTCTGGGCTGCTGTACCTGGCAGAGACTGTGATCCAGGGAGGGCGTAGACAATGCAGCATTTCCTCCCACCCTGCAAGAGGCTCCACTCCCCACCTGTGGGATAATGGGTACACTGAGCGCAGGATGGCTGTGAGGGAGCCAAGGACTCAGTGCTAAGGAGGACGTTGGCAGGAGACAGAGCACAGGGGAGACAAGGTGACACTGAGCACAAAACTCGCAAACTCACCTTTCTTGGGCATTAATCACATTTTGAAATTCAGCTCAGGTTTGTCACAGGTCCGGGGAGGTTTGGGGCCATGTGAATCAACCTGGGTTGCTGTCAGGCCCATCCCACGCTGGGGGATTTGCACAGCATCAACTAGAGATGGGCTCCAACCAAAGCCCTGGATCCAAGCTGCCCCTCCTGAGCTGCAGGGAAGGTCACACTCATGGCCAAACTTTGTAGCTGGCCCCTGTGCCCCTAACCATTGTGGCTGAGTTCCCAGAGCCGAACACCCCAGTGTCTGGGAAAACTCAGAGCTAGGTCTGCACTTTGTGGCTCTGGCCGACCTCTGGATTCATGAGTTTTGTTCGGAATTTGGGGCCCCTAGCTCTAGGGGTGGGATATGTGTCTGTGTGGGATCAGAGTGTGGCCCTCTGTGAATTGAAATGCTGAATCTGACACACATGGCGCTGCAGGAAATGGGACACCCTGCCCCTCAACCACAAGCTCTCAACTCCCCAGAGATGAGAAGCAGGAAGGGTTCCCTATCCTGCCTCTAGGGGGAGCCAACAACTCCCCTCATTCCCTCTGCCTCTCTCACGTACTGACTGTCTTGTGCAGACACCCTGGTCACTGGCTACAGTACATGCAGGCAGCACTGAGAACTGACTCAGGCCTTCTGGCTATAGGAACATGTCTCCAGCACTAAAGCTGAAGGAAAATCTCTGTTAGCTTTTAACTGTTGATGGCCTCCAGTATAAATCTCCCACAGGGATCAGATCTTGGCCCTATGCTAGTCAACGCTTTATCCGTGACCTGGAAGAAAACATAAAGTCATCACTGATCCAGTTTACAGATGACACAAAAATTGGAGAAGTGGTCAATAATGAAGAGGACAGCTCACTGATACAGAGCGATCTGGGTGGCTTGGTAAACTGGGCGCAAGCAAACAATATGTGTTTGAGTACAGCTAAATGTAAATGTGCACATCTGGGAACACAGACCGTAGGCCAAACTTACAGGCTGGGGAACTCTATGGGAAGCAGTGACTCTGAAAAAGATTTGCGGGTCATGGGGGTTAATCAGCTGAACATGAGCTCCCAGCATGACACTGTGGCCAAAAGGGCTAATGCAGTCCTGGGATGCACAAAAAGGGGATACTCAAGTAGGAGTAAAGAGGTGATTTTATCTTTGTATTTGGCACTGGGGCCACTGCTGCTGGAATCTTGTGTTCAGTTCTGGTGCCCACAATTCAAGAAGGATGATGATAAATTGTAGAGGGTTCAGAGAAGAGCCATGAGAATGACTAGAGGATTAGAAAACCTGCCTGATCATGATAGACTCAAAGTGCTTAATCTATTTAGCTTAACAAAGAGAAGGGGTAACTTGATTACAGTTTATAAGTATATACATGGGGAACAAATATTTAATAATAGACTCTTTTATCTAGTGGAGAAAGGTCTAACATGATCCAATGGCTGAAAATTGAATCTAGACAAATTCAGAGTGGAAAAAAGATGTAAATTTATAACAGTCAGAGTAATAAACCACTGGAAATTTTACCAAGTGTCGTGGTGGGTTCTTCATTGCTGACAATTTTAAAACTAAGATTGGCTGTTTTTCTAAAAGATCTGTTCCAGGAATTATTGTGGGGAAGTTCCCCGGCCTGTGTTATACAGGAGGTCAGACCAGGAGCTCCAACTAGATGATCACAATGGTCCCTTCTGGCCTTGGAATCTATGAAATGATCAAACATTTTCATTTGAAAAACATTTTTACTGAAATTGGGCAATTTATTTTTAACAGAGACATTTTCATGAATGATTTTCTCAATTGTTTCCATTTTTTGACAAAAATGTCTTTTCGTTTTTTCTTCTCTGGTTGTTTTCCCATTTTCAGTTGTTGCACTGCAGGTGTTTTTGTTTTGTGTGTTTGTTTTAGTTTTTTCCCCATTGGCAATTTTGGCTGGGAAGCTTAGTTACATGGCTTTTTTTTCAAAAGCTAATTTCAAAAATGAATATTTTTTATTTCAAAATGTTAATAATATTCTTAAAACATTTCAATTTTCATAAATAAAACAAAAACCTGAAAACTTCTGAGGAACAAAAATCAGAAACCTTTTAAACCCCAGTGGAATGGGCTGGTTGCCTCTCCAGACTTATACATATTTTTGTGAGCAGCAAGGTGGGTGAGTTAATATTTTTTCCTGGACCAACTTCTGTTGGAGGAAGGGACAGGCTTTTAAGCTTCATGGAGCTCTTGGTCTGGGGAAGACAACCAGAGCAATTTGTCCCTGCCCCCAACAGAAGTTGGTCCAATAAAAGATATTACCTCCCCCACCTTGTCTCTCTCGCATCCAGGGACCGACATGACTTCAGCAACACTGCAAACAGTGGAATACATTTTTGTGGCATTTTTTCAAACATTTATTCAAGCTTCTCTAGTCTCCGGTCACTAGAGGGCAGTAGGACACATACAGACTGGCCAGTGTATTACACCTTCACTTGCTGGTCTGCTGATGATACATCTGGAAGATGGCTGGGAAGTTTGTTTCTGGGTCTGAATTTCCCTATGATTTGCAGGGGGTTGCACTGCAGCTTTGGTGCATGCCCATTTCCAGAGTCCAGAGGAGGCAGTGCACGCCCCCAGCCTTGAGCTTGACAAGAGACCAAAGAAAAAGTGTGCATCGGATGACATGGAACAAGCCAGAGTGCTTAGCAGCTCCATCTTCTTGTCTCAAACACAGGCTGCCAGATCTCCAGTCCAATACTCTGCTCTCCTTCCATGCCTGGCTCTCCCCTGGGGGGCATTGAGCTTAGCACTGTGGCCTTTACTGATGGGCAGGCCGCCTCGACCCGCTGGCCCCAGTACTACAAATAGTACACACCTTCCCACTGCTGTAACAGAGGAAGCAGAGGTCCTGGAAACAGTCTCCATCACAACACAACCTTGATTATCCCCAGAGCCCGTCCGTCCTGTGCACTGAATGAGGGAGGGGTCCTGTCGGGGGGAAAATATAGTATGTGCAAACCTGGCTGGTTTCTGTTTGCATGGGGGCTAATCAACCTTTTTTTCTAGTTTTGGTTCATTGAAGAAGCCTGAAAACTCAATAGCCCTGAAACCCCAAAGCGAAACCCACGCAGAGCCAAAGCCAAGGTTTTGCACGGTCTGGGCTCACAGCTATAAATCCTTCCTGGACGTTGGCTTTCTGGGGAAAATAAGCCGCTTGTGCATACTTGGCTGGGATTCGCTGAAAGCTTTCCTCAAGCCTGGGCCGAGATCTAGGTGTGGAACAAAACTTGAAAGCAGGCAAATTATATCTAGTTTAGGGTTTTTTGCGAAAGATTAGCTCAGCTAAGGAGGAGAGTCTCTGTGAGGAAAGGGGAATTCAGCCCTATAGGACCCATCTTGCCCCCACTGAAATCAGTTGCAAACCTCCCAGCGAAGCAAGTTTAAACCTTAAAATATTGTACTGAAAAACCACAACCATCATTCCCTGTCGTGCTAATTAACCATCTACAAACAGTTATGCACTTGACCTCTGGTTGATCTCTTGCCCTGCCCCCTCTAAGGAATCTCGATATATACGTGAAAACAGGAATCTATTTAGCTGCAATGGGAACAGACTTTTTGGAACAGCATCTGAAACCCGTTTGTTTTGCACAGCGTAAAGGAGGCAAATAAAAAAACATGTTTTTGTTAGGGTGTATTGCTTTAATGACAAATACGTAATATTGAATATTGGGCTTGCTACCTTTTCCAAAGGCCTTAGGTAGAAAGCCAGACACGGTAATAAAGAAGAAGGCTTGGGGGTTGTTTTACAGTTTTTAAGTAAAAAAAAAATATAAAGAAAGGAGATTGGGGAGGAAATTTAGCCCAATAATAATTAAAACATATTTTGGGTTGTTTTCCCATTTGTCAGTATGTTGCTCAGTTCTCCAGGGCAGGACCTGTCCATTTCTTTTGGCTTTAAAATGTATAGACTTGTGTGTTATGTAGATAATAACAACAATGAATATACAATTCTTAGAAAAAATGCATTAAGATGGATTTAAGTATGATAGTATGTGTCAGTACCCTAAGGGTAAAAAACATTACAGGGATGTTGTAATTATATCCAAAACAAACATTATAAATCAAAGAAATTCAGGGTCAAAGTCAAACTTCGAAGGAATCCAAACATGTCAAGGTATGGAAATGCACAGATGAGGCACCTAAACAACCTAAACTTTGCCCTGTAATGATGCCAGTCAATACTTACCTAATTATGATTATAATATGTTAGTGTGGGGTCCCAGTTTAGATTAATCTGATTTTTAAAGAGAAAGGAGTTTTTCATTTCTTTCACATGGCGGCATCATAAGAGATGGAAAGATACAGTTGAGGCATGCAAACAACCTTAACTCCGTCCTATAGTGATGTCACTAGAGAGGGGAAAATAACATCTTTAAAAATCACTTTAATCTAACCTGGAAACAGATACTTAAAAATGCTTTAATCATAATGGTCTGATTATTTTATGGTGTCACTACAGGGTAGAGTTAAGGTTGTCTGTATGCCTTAATGGTGCATTTCCACCCCACAGCATGTTTGGATTTCTTAAATTTTATTAACATTAACTCTGAATTTCCTGGGATTATAACACTTAGTTTGGGGATAATTATAATTTTCCTGCAATGTATTTTACTCTACATTGGAATTAAGATTGACATTTAATAGCAGTAGTTTAACATAGTTTTTATTTGTCAATTTTAACAGCTCAGTACATGTCCCTGACATTAGCACATGGATAATAAAGCCATGAAATATTGGGAACTATTACTGAATTAATTAAAACAAAATGAAATCAGGGCTAAAATTTTCCCAGTCTGAGAAAAGAACTTTTTAAAAATTCTTACCTCACATAATTAATGGAGATATGCAGGTTTCTGGTTTTGCTTCATTTAGGCAAAATCTATGGAGTATTTTAAAAAAAAACTTTACATAATAAAATGTTTAAGGTTTAGATGATGGCAGTCTTATCATCTAAAGATCCACAAAACAGATTTTTTGTTCATGTTGAATAAATCCATTATATGTAAAAATTAATGTGATCCAAATATTATTCTATGACAAAAACTACAGCATATAACCATATTTGTCAGAAATACTGATCATAATATAACAATGACTATATTATCCACTATAAAAGGTAGGCTGTCTTAAATTTTGTTAGAAACTAGGAGTGAGTCAATTTTCACCTCTCACCCTTCAGCCTTGCTTTGCCAGTGCGCTGAAAAAAAATTAAAATCTCCAAAACACAGTGGAAGATCCAATTGCAGTTTTATAGCTATGTTGAGTTTTGCATTTAAAGTAGGGATTGAACCATTCTGTTCTATTTGAAAAATACATTTTATCATCCCCAGAATAACCACACGTTTTGAGTACAGAATAGATTACTTAGTTGGGAATTAAAACGAATTAAGAATCAGCTTTTTAAAGAAATGTAACACCTACTGTCAGTTAATTTAGATTTTTTTTTTTAAGATTATCTATAACTCTAAATTTCCTAGGTTTGTAATACTAGAGTTTGGGAGTGATTAAACACCCCTGTGATGTTTTTAAATCTCAACCTTAACTTCTGTTTAACAGTTTTTTATCTGAGTAAAATCTACTTTTCTTGTTTAGCTACTCTAAGAAAACATTTACATTTTGGCAAAATGCAGTTTCCTTCTTGCTGACTTTTCTGTCCTACTGTTATTACAAGGAAGTACTTGCAAGGTAGTTCGTTCAACACAGTAGATAAAAACATAGTTTTCTGTAGATTACATCTTTATGGTATTTATAGAATACTCCTTTTCTGTCTATTAAAGCTTTAAAAAATTCTTCTAACCATCTTCTTCTAATTGCAGGTTGGTTTAGATCTGTGCAGAGGATAGAAGTTCCATACGGGGAAAGATCTCAAAATGAGATGTTGCAATTTGGCTGGGTCCTGAACTGAAAGGTAACACGCAACTTTCAGAAGTCCCCAGGAAGGAAAATTTAAAAAATATAGTTTGGTTTTGATCAAAACATTTATTGAGACAAAAATGTTATGAAACATTCTGTTTTGATTTTTTTTTACTTTACATTTTCGATGCCATTATTATGCACAATAAACAATTCCAAAAGGAAAAGTTAATTCAGACTGTACAATGGAAATGTTTCATTCTGAACATGGTGACACGGGACCTTTTGACATTTTCAGAAAGTTGGTTTTTTCCCCTGGTTTTCTCTTAAATGAAATGTCAATGACGCCAACATAATTCCCTGAAGCCTTTCGATGGCACTGCATTCTCTGGTGGCAAATGGTTCTGTCCCAGTGACCAGCTCCGAGTATAGGGCACGGTTAAATCATTGCTCTTGTATCTAAAGAAATAACCCATCCATCTTCACATGCTCAGAGCAGCACATCCGCTGATGTGCTGGGACTTTCCCTGCACTGCGGCCGGGCGATGCTCGAGGTCTGGACTGAAGGATGCACCTCAGCCAGTTTCTCACACGAGGGAGCCAGTGTGCTCATACCAGAGTAGCCAGCTGAGGGATGATTGACATTAGAGTAGGCTTGGACCGAGGAGACAGAAAGAAAGAGCCAATTTAGTGTTATGTGAGGTGCAGTAGTGCAGAGTTTTATATATATATAACTTGTTCTCCATACTTGGTTCTTAGTCACTCTCCCAGGAGCTGCTGTTTAGATGATTTCTTTTTCTCTTGTGTGATAGACTTTTATTGCATTAATTTTCTCATGGTGAATGACATTTGACTATCTCTAGATGATGTGCTAAGGGCTGGTCTGCATACAAAGGAGATATCAACAGAAACTGCATCAGTTTTAATTTACACCTTCATTCCTCTGGTGCAAGTCTATGTCTGGACACTCTAATTTCAGATGCTAATGATTATGGTAGCACCCAGGAACCCCAGTCTTGGCCCAGTACCCCATGGTGCTGGGTGCTGTACAAACCCAGAACACAAAGGCAGTCCCACACTAGCCCATAGAGTTTACAATCGAAGGGTCCTATTTTCCTTCTGCTGATGTCAATATTCAAAACTGAAATAGGATTCTGTTATTCAGAAATAAGTGTCCTCACAGAGAAATAACAAGAGCTGTGAAGTAAAACCGATGTAGTTATTTCCATGCATATTTGTGTCCACTTCTGCCCTAAGCAGCTTCACTAGGGGTTGACACGTTTCTTTTCTTTTGTTTACTGTGCAGAATGCGGTACTGTTCAGCATTCTTACTGTACTTACCACTCGAACATTAGTGAGGAGTGAAATCGTTGTTGTTATGTTGTTTCATTGTTGTTTTCTGTGTGGGTAGTAAAGGAAAAATGAAGACAACTTCTTTTTTAAAAAAAAGCTGTACAAATTTCCATAGGATGCAAATTTATTATAATTTCCAAAAGATCTAATTGACTTAGGAGCCTAAATTGTGTTGGCTTTCAATGGGACTTGGGCTCCAAAAATCTCATAGGTCCTTTTGAAAATATAATAAGAGTAGTTAATTTGGATTATACTACTGCTCAGATACCACAATGCTGGGAGATTAGATAGATAGAATGGTGGGTATGGAATAGATCGATGGATCCATCTATCTGTCTCATCTCATTGGTCTCCAGATCCAGGGCCCCATTGTGCTGAGCACTGGTGGGGTCTTTCCATTGACTTCAGGGGAGTGTGGGTGTGGCCCTGGGGGCAGACCTGCCCACTGCATTGGTAGGGGAGTTGGTACCCTTCAGCCCTTATTAACAGCTCAAAGGTGTCTAATAGTGCCATGATCTTTGGGCAGGTAAAGAAAAGGAGCCTGGAGCTAGAGAAATTAGCTATCTCGGTATTCCCGCTTGGGTGTAAGCCCCCTCCTGTATCACCCTGATCAACACCTTCATTGCCCACCCCTGCCAGCCCAGCATTGCCATTATAAACTGGCTTGCCCCCCTCCCCTAGCCTCCCATGCGGGCGCCTCTAGAACGCAGCCCCTGAGTTTGACTCAAAGCCACAATGTTTATTTAAAGGATTGAATGGCAACAAACAGGCCCCTGTGGGCTTGGATCAGAGACAGTGAAGACAAGCTCAAGTCAATTACACTTGACAATGCTGTAATGGCCCATGGTAAGTGGCCCCATTAGCCCGGCCGGCTCTGCAAGGCTATGGGGCCTTTTCAGGGGAGTTGCCGGCTAACCCAGCGGCATCTGCAAGACAAAGGAGCAGAGATGGGCCTGAAGATGTAGAGCTGGGCTCAGCTCACGAGGGTACGGTGTTTAGACGCAAGGAAAAGCATCCCCGATGCCAAGACATTGAGGGCCTGCTGCAGCTGTCAGACTGACCGGTGTCAATGCGCTGGAGGGAAGGGGGCAGTGGGTTACCCCAGTGTCGATGCATGGCAACCAGGAGATTTACCCCACAGCAGACTCCGGCCCAGCGCCAAGTGGGTTCCGGATCAGTGTGGCTGGGGTACCCAGAAGCGATCCACATCCCACGTGGCCGTGGGCAGCCCGCCCAGTTTAGTGGGTGCCGCTTTAATCTTAATTGCCTGCTTTACCCGGGTTCGGCCAACCCCTCCTTGCAGGCTCGGGGGTGAGAGGCTCTAATCCCTCCCCCCTCGCTCGATAAGTGCATTGGGGGTTCATGGTCTGTCCCCTAAGCCTGCCCACCCCCTTTTCCTGCAGCCTCCCCGGGCAACGAGGCGTCGATTCTGCAGCTGGCTACCCTCTCGGGTCCCCGGGCTCCGCAGCTAGCTCCGAGCCCGGCCTCGCTGGACTCAGGCTGCGAGCGACTCGCTGTCTGGTCGGGTTCCAGCAATGGGAGCAGAGGAAGGATGTAATAACATGCCACGGGCAATAAATCATCGCTGGCTACTCCCCTCCCCCTCGCCCCGCATCGCCGCCCCCCTCTATAGAGGGGAGGGGACCAGGCATTTCAGCAGAGCTCAGCCGGCAGCAGCAGCCTCCGGACTTTCACTCCCAGCTCGCCCCCCTCGCCAGCATGAACGGGAAAGCCCTAGCACTGCTCACTTGTCTGCTGCTCTCTCTCTCCCCCTCGGAGGGTAAGTGCGATGGCTCCACTCCAGCCCCCCGGGTCGCGGCGGCCTTTCCCCCGTGCATTGCAGCCGTCTGCCCAGGCACCGTGGGGCTGGAGCTGGGATCGGGGCATGGGGCGGGCGGGAGGAGCGCTGTCAGCCCACGGGAGGGAAACTTTGTAGAAGTCTCGGCCCACTTGCAGCTCGTTTCCCCGGCTTCTAGGGGGTGCGTGTCTGTGGAGCTGGCCGGTCCACAGCGACTGCTGAGCCAAGGTTTCCGTTGGAAAGGAGAAACCAGCAACCCGGGGTTTGGGAGCGACCCCTACGGGCGGGTCTCGCCACGGCTGGGACTTGGCGTCCGCCTCCCGTGGGCATTTGCTCGCGTGTCCTTGCCCAGCGGTGTCCAGTTGTGTACAAAGCTCGCTGGCCCGGACAGTCCCCAGCCCTTCCGTGCGCCTTCTCTCTCCCGTGCGCCGCAGCGATCGCTGAGCAGGGACCGGCAGCCCCCGGCAGGGCTCGGGGAACTGGGGTGCCAGCGGAGCGAGCTGCTCGGGCAGGCTGCCGAGGCGTTTCTGGGTGCAAAGCGAGAGCCGCCCTAGCGGTGTTTGTAATTACACAACAGCGACACCTCCTTCTCCAACTAACAGAGCGCAGCTCCACGCTACCCATTAGCAGCTGCGGAGCTCTGGGTCTGCTCCCAGCCAGCACCGGGCGGCCACTTGTCCGTGGGACTCCTTCCCCTGGAGCAGAGAGACCAAACCTCCCTCCTTTGGAGAGCAGCGGGAGACAAACGAAAATGTCTCGGCTCTTGGCCGCTCCAGCCCAGACAGCTGGCGCCCCCCGGGATCTGCTGTGGGTTGGATCTTGGGGGCACCGGGTAACTTTGCTAGTAGGGGCTGGCATGCGCTGCCGGCCTGGGTGCGCGCGGCGAGCCGGGGCAGCTGGAGGGTGGCACGTGGTGTGTTGAGTGTCTCTGGGTCTGGGTGTGCAGCGGCGGGTGTGCAGATTGCGGGTTTTACACCTGTGTCTTGTGGCGCTCCGGAGAGCCTTGACCCGGCCGCCTGCAAACCTATGTCGAGCCTGGTGCGCCCCTCGGGGTTGTCCGTGCGCCCAGACCAGATGCGATTAGGCTGCAAATGCGAACTAATCGCTGCTGCTAAGTTCATGGGACGTTTTCCATGAAATAGCCCCTGCCCTTGGGAAATCAAGCAAAACACCGGCCTCCTTGATACCCACCCGGGTCCTTCCAGCGATCAGATCCTTTCAGATATAAGTATCAGAGGGGTAGCCGTGTTAGTCTGAATCTGTAAAAAGCAACAGAGGGTCCTGTGGCACCTTTAAGACTAACAGAAGTATTGGGAGCATAAGCTTTCGTGGGTAAGAACCTCACTTCTTCAGATGCGTCTTGCATCTGAAGAAGTGAGGTTCTTACCCACGAAAGCTTATGCTCCCAATACTTCTGTTAGTCTTAAAGGTGCCTCAGGACCCTCTGTTGCTTTTTTCAGATATAAGTCCCTGAATGTTTGTATTGACGTGAGAGAGAAGAACTCCTAAGCGCAATCGTGGCAGCACGTATCTCTGTGTGTGATAAATCGGGAATGTGCTTTTTACAAAATCTATTTGGCGTGAAAATGAATCTGATGTATAAAGATAACACCCTACCCGGGATAAATTCGGATTCTCTTAACTGAGCGCCGGGGGCGTTTAGACACTAGCTGATCAACATTTTAGAGGCGCAAAATTGTATTTAAGGAGGAGGAAAATGTAAACGCGGACTGTTCTCAAATGTAGATTAATAAAACCAATCCCCGTCTCTCGGGGCAGAGCGTGAAGGGTTTTTTTGCTTATTGTTCATTAGCCTTTGCTACCCCGCGGGATCTTTCTCTAGGTAGATGGATTGCTGATCACACACGTGTTTCTCACTCCTTTGCCTATGAAGTCCCTTTTCTAGGCTAGGATATGTTCCAGCAAACGGCTGTTTGTAACTTGCACGATCCCTGCCCAAAGTCTTCCTGCAGGAATTCACCCCATCGGTTTCCTCCGCAGAACTAGAAAGAAAACCCAAAGGGAGGCGGGAGATTTCGCTGTGTTAGTTTCACTCCCAAGATATTGACAAGGGGCCCGATCCGGTTGCCTCCAATGGCAAAAATCCCATTGCCTTGAAGGGTGCAGGATTGGGCCCTAGCAGCCCCGGACTCGCTTACATGTGCGTGCCCCCCCTCCCCCCGTTTAGGCATTGGGAGGCAGAGATTTTAGCTCTCCCACTATTTCACCTCTTCTGCCCCCACTCCCAATCTGGACTGTAACTCCTGGGCAGACTGTAACTGGCTGCAGCCTGGGTAAACTGAGCAAGGGATGGTGACCATCTGAACCCATCTCACTGTTCCTATGGGTATGGGTTCACAGCGGCACAGCCCTGTGTCAAGCTGCCCTGGCTGCGGTGGGCTCCTGCAGCCCCTCGCCCCCGGCATACCTGGGAAGGGGATGCTGCTTTCTTTTGGGGCCTCTCTGCTCTGGCAGCAGCTCCAGGCAGGTTCCTTGCAGGTGCTGACTTCTCCGGGTGAATCACAGTTTGTGGGTTTAGAGACTAAGGGGTGTGTGCGTGTCAGGGATTGCATTAATAAATAAAGGAAACAGTGAGTTAGGAGCAGACCTTTGCCCCTCAATCTCACTTTATTAAAAGTGGAGCAATTTCATCATGGTGTGAAACTGCTGAATACAGCAATATTTAACCCTCTGCCCCCAAACCCTCTATATAGGAGTGATGTCCCAAGCCCCCGGGACCGCCAGGAGCCCAGGGAAGCACTGGTGAGTGGTGCTGGGGGTGGGGGGAGAAATGCCTGATAAAGGGGTCCCAGGGACTGCTCCTTGCAGTGGAAGTGGAGGGTGATTGCCCCCTCCACACTCAGCCTGCTTTCTCAGTTGGTTTCTGATCCGCGGTGGAAAGCTGGCTACAGCAGATGAGTCAGTGTCCTGGTAAAATAGCCCCTTTGAGTTAACCCCTGCCGTCCTTACCCAGGCAAAACTCCCCGTCATCCATTGCCTAAGCAGACATGGTGGGCTCGGCAGGTGCTGTTGTCTTCCCCTCACAGAGGTGTGTTTGTAGGGCAGGATACGTAAGGTTTCAGGGCTTGTCTACATGGGGAAATGAGAGACTCAGGTGGAAATTTAAACTGCTGTAACTCCTGTGTGGACACACTCATTCCAGTATAAGAGGCCTTTTTGGGGATGTTATCTTGTACCTGTTTGGAAGGGATTTAAGCCAAAGAGGGGAAAGCCACCGTATCCTGGAATAAGAGAATCCACATGGAGAGCTAGCTGGGTTTAACTATATGTGTGTGGTTGTGCTGGTGTAACTGGTACAGCTGTCCCATGTAGACAAGCCTTTGGCTTTCCTTCTGTAATAACACAGTGGAGTGGAGGCTCTGTTTTACTGCAGGATAAGCCAGGTGCGGCCAGCCCCAGGGGTATCACCCTGGACTCACCTGGCCACCTAAGGGCCTTGCCTCCGCTCAGGATTTTACAGGGAGATAACAAGGGGTGGAGCTGGAAGGGGTAAATTCCAGCGCCAGTGGGACCCGCACCGGCTCTGATCTGCTAGTGGGCTTAGAACAGAGAGGCGCCCTGATGGTGGGCTTGGTGTCTTGTGCTGCTCCACCTCCATCCCGTTTTTAGCCTGCTAGCTGGATCAGAGCAGATATGGGGATGGGGAGTTACACCTCCAGGTGGAGAGGCATCCTGTGGGTCAGAGCCGGGTGCTTGTGTTTTAATGAGATCTCTGAAGCACTGTAGCTATCCCGGTAAAATGCTACCTGCCTCAGTGATCCCCTGGGAGAGACCTGCCTTCTTCTCAGTGGAGACATAGCCCTAGTGTGTGTCCGTCTGAACTGGGGAGGGGGAGCTCTGGGGAAGTCATTGCCTCTCTAGGCTGGAGCACTAGCAGGGCAGCTGCAAGCAGAGGTCCCCTGGCTTCCCAGGGCTGATGCGGAGAGCTGACCTGATGCACATGCTGCCCACTCCCCAGTGCTCTTTGCAATGCCCACTGTAATGAGATGCTGCCTATGCAAAAAGAGCGTGGGTTTAAGACTTGTGCGGCCTCACTTTGATATATATGTTCCTTGGGTTATAAAATCACTAGTCAGTAGATAGTCACATCTAGTCCAGGAGAATACCCTGATTCACTCTATGGGAGAAATGCTATGGATACTGACCAACAATCCCTACACAGCCGCCTCCATGGTCATTATGCACAGCCCAGATTCTAACCACCAGAGTAAAACTGGAGGATTCTGCTGAGGTCAGGGGATATTTCTTCCCTGCAATTGCAATTGCTCTGCAGTGGGGATCAGACACTGGCTCACACAATCTTTCATAAAGGTTGCTTGTGATAAGGATTTTCCTGTAATTTCCTTCTTGGAGAAATGGTGACATCCCCCAGCATTGTGCCCCAGGGTTTGTTTGAGGGTAACTGGAGACGAACATCAGTCAGTGTCTAGTGTTTGTAGATCAGGTGCAGTTTTACTGGCTGCCTCTTTTTTGACCTTCCCAGACAGCAGTTTAAGGAGCTTGCAGCTTGCATGGGATTCAAAGCCCCTTTCTGTTCCATAGCCTTTACGGGCAGCTTTGTTTGGGTACTGAGCTGTGCTGTGTAGCAAAACAAACAGAGATGTGGAAGGCAACACTGGATCCAAAACTCCTTCAGACGCTGCGCTGGGAAATTTGGATCTGAACCCAGATCCTGCGCCAAACTTCATGGATCAGCTTCCCTCAAAGAGCTCACAACCAGCAACTGAACAACTGTCCAACGGGAAACGGTTTGAAATCCTATGAAAGTCCCAAGGCCCCAGAGATGCTGCCCCCGACTCTGTTATAGTGTGCAGACGTTTCAGGAAGGAGTCACAATTTCAGCTGTGTACACACTGGGGGCTGGATAATGCAGTCCCTCCAGACCTCAGTGGGAGCTCAGCCTGGGGACAGAGGTCAGGATCAGCCCCAAGAGTGAGCTGGGCTGTCCTGCATACAAATCTGCTGCTGAATTTTAAGTTCAGGGCCTAGATATGGTCCTGCTCCCATTGAAGTAGATGGCAAACTACCCATTGATTTTAGCAGTATGGAATTGGGCCATGTAGAGCATGGAATGACTCATGACCGGGTGTCCTGAATGGCTGTGATTGTGTCATGTGCAGGAAGTTCAGAAGGATCTGAATCCACACTGTTGATGCCCTGTCTCCTGCTGCAGAGTACCTAGTCTGGAAGCAGCCCTCTGCCAGCAGGCACTCAGCAATGTGAGTACAGGCCAGGCCGTATGGCAGGACCCTGGGAAAGCTCCCAAAGGCCCTGGCATACGCTGCCTCAGATGATGGGATCAGTTCCCAGACAGGAGCTTGCACCTGGGCAGAGCCCCTTGTTTTGATTTGGACTCCTTGGAATTCCTGGCTTTCTGCTGCCTACCTTCTAATCTGGCCTCAGGTCAAAATCATTTGGCAAGAATAACAGAGCAGACAAGTGCCTCACTCTTCTATCCTTTATCTCATCTAATTACCAGCAGCAACTCAGGACAATTGAGTGGCTCCTTATTCTAATCTCTTCTCCATTTCTTAGGGTCCAGTTTCTCACCCCTTCCTTTGTCTTCTAAAATCACAAGCAGAAGGATTAGAAGGCCTGGATGGGAACGGGAGAGGGTTTTGACACACTGCTCCAAGGCCACAGCTGTTCCATGGCTCGCTTAATCTATATGTTTTCTTCATGCCTATCTAGGAGAGGAACTGTAGGTGCCACTGGGCTGCAGGTTGGCACCACTGCCAAGAAGGAACAAGTAACGTGTGTCCTCTCTATTTCTACATCCCACAGAGAAACCCGTCAGCCTGACCTACCGATGCCCCTGCAGGTTCTACGAGAGCAACGTGGCTAAAGCCAACATCAAGCACCTCAAAATCCTGACCACCCCGAATTGCTCGCTGCAGATTGTGTAAGTCTCCGGGTGCTTTTTAAGGCTTTCCTTGGCCTCAGACGGTAAGCTGAGCAAGGAAGGGAGCTGAAGGATTTCGCCAACCTCTGTAAAAGGTGCCACAGTCTCCATGCACTGCCCCAGCCTGGGTTTGAATTTGCATGGGGCCCAGCACCTTCTGCAAGGTATGGAGCAGAGCAAGTAGAACAGTTTCAGTCAGCACATTTCCTCAGCGGGAAACGGCTTTTTAACGGTTTTCAGAAAAAAAGAATTAATTTTTATTGATGGGGGAGGGGAGTTTGCAGGAAAAAAAACCACAATGGAAATTTGAGGGTTTTCATCAAAAAAACGAAAATCCAAAAAAAGAACAAAGACAAATTTAGATTATAAAAATGTAAACATAAAAAAAATAGTTTTTGTTGAAAATTTTCATGGGGAAAAAAATCATTTCCCCAGCAGCCCTAGTGCTGACTAGCCTCATCTCTTGTGGGAGGCCTGATTATCAGGTCCAATCCTCTGCTGTCAGTTCCTGCTACTGTCAACAGTTCTGCCGTGGATCTAGATCTCTGCATGGCCTTTTAAATTGCACCATCAGAGCTGTAAAAAACTCTCCACTATTGCATGCCAAAAACCTGTGAGGTTTCATGTGATTTCTCAAAAATCCACATATTTAGTCAGATTTATTTTCAAGTAAAAATATATATATTAAAAAAAATATCCTACCCACACAGTTTCCTGCATGTACCCCGCCTTTCATTTTGGTGGAGGACAATGGACAATTCAGACCAAACTGAGAAATAATTTTCTCTTCCTGAAAATGGCATAAACATGATGTGTTGTGTGTTTCGCCAGCTCTGATTGCTACTTGATGGAACGGAGAGGCATGCATCTAAACAACTAAAGTACATGGATTTGTGTTCTTCTGGGAATGCCTAATACACATCGTGAGAGTCAAGAGAAACCCACTGGGAAGGCTTTGGGGGGATTTGGAATGATCTGAAGTAGTTTAAACATAATGACAGAAATTTGAGATTTGATGTGATATGCATTTTTCTCTTGATTAACATGAGAGCGAAGTAATTAGAGATGGCAAAGACCATGATGTATTGAAATGGAAAAAACCTGTTTTCTTTCCCCCTGACATGGTCTGAATATGTTTATGGTCTACAGAACAGATGATCCAACCCCCTCCCCCTTGTTTAAAATTTGACATAAAAGAGATGTACCCGAAATGGAATCCTAAAATCAAATGCCACAGAATGTTGGGGAATTCTGCCCCTTGGACCCAACAGAAATTAAAAAACAAAATAAATGCTAACTTCTAAAAATCTCATTTTAGCAGATTTTATCCAAACATTGAATTCAGTTGCTATGTGGCATGATGTGTTCTGGATGGTGGATGTGAGTACTTTAAATAAGTAATCAAAGCTGTTTACTTTGAAATCCATCATTTTTTAGGACTGAAACATCTAATTGGAACCCCATATTATGGATTTATGAAGTGATCCTGTGGTTTTTTTTCCCCAAGCCAAATTCCCTTTGAAGTCAGGGGCAATTTTCCCTGAGCAAATTGTATAGGAGCTGGTCTTTATCTTTAAATACTCTGTGCATGGAGAGTGGTTGTTTGTGCTTTCAGTTTGTTACTCTCCTGTATAAGGCCAATACTGCAGTTCCCATGTGAAGACAATGAGTCTGACTCTGCTCACACTTTGCACTGCTATAACTTCACTGATTTTGGTTTACACTGGTATAGTGATTTACACTGGCATAAGTGAGATCAGAACCAGGCCCAATGGAAACCCTATTGGCGGAAGGACTGCAGGATCGGGTCCGCAGCAGTACGACCAGTACATGAGTATTCACACGGCTGCAGAACTAGCAACATTTTAGATCCCCTGGCTTCTTTCATTGGCTTACTTTTTATTAGACATTAAGGCCTCAGTCTTGCAGGTGTGGAGCACTTTGGCTTCAATCCAAGATAGCTCTTAAGCATGTGCTTTACTTAAGCAGCTAAGCAGTCTGGCCCAAGTCAGTGAGACTCGGGTGCTTCAAGTTAAGCGTGTGCTTAAGTGCTCTGTTGGATCAAGGCCAAAGTGCTCAGTACCTGGCAGGAATGAGTCCTTAATGAAGAGGAGAATTTGGCCTGTCTACATCAATGCATAGTAATAGGTGGTAATGCCTCGACAACATATTGCCAGTGCTGTTAATGTGGCATTGATGGGCCTGATCCTGCAAGATGTTGAGCAACTCCTGCAGATGCCAGGTGCCCTCAACTCCCATTGCGCTCAGCTGGAGGTGAGGGACCTCAGCACTCAGAACAGGTACTCAGCACTTTGAAGGATCAGCGCCTGGCTTTACAGAGCTTTACATGTTCTGGATAAAGTGCTCTATATCTTGTTTCTACCTGACACATCCAGTTGAACCCAGAAGCCAGTGACAGATGAATTTCCAGAGGCTGGGAGATGGAGTTTAGTTCAGATAAGCATCCAGAAGATTGGATCTTTATCTGTAACGTTTGTAATCTAAACCTCCTGAGTCAGCAAATCCAGGCTGGAAATTTCATGAGAACAGGCTTTCTCAAGAGATTTCTGGAACTTCCACTTCCGGGGCCGAGTGGAAAACACATGAGAGACTGTTCCTCTCTGGCAACTTGGCGTTTCCAGTTCTTTCCCTGCCAGAAGTTCAAACTCATGTGAGAATTCAAAAAAAAAAAAAAAGAACAGAAGAACCTTTTGGAGCCTCTCAAAAGTCCAGTTTGGTTTCTGTTCTAAAATTGGGTGAAAGTTCAGAGTCGGGCTGAGCATCGGGCAATGTTCAGAGGTGTTTGTTAATTAGTCTGTTGCAGAGACTGTGTATGCTCATCAGTTCTTTCCAAATGAAATGCAGCTCCCACATGGCAGCAACATGGCAGCTAATAATAAAATCCGGAGAATCAATTTATTTCCTCATTCACGCCCATGCAGCCCAACAGCTGCCAACAAATGAGATTCAGATGAGGGGCTGAATTATGCTAGCCCTTAAAACTGGTGTAAATCCAGAGCATTTCCCGTGAAGTTAGTGGGGTTACCCCAGACTCACCCTTGTGAAGCTGAGAGCAGAATTTGACATCTGGTGTAAGCTTGTGCAGTTCCATTGTCTTCACTAGAAGTGTGCAGGTAGAATGGAGGGCACACTTTGGCCCAGGAGGCCTTTTGTGCAATGTTATCCCTTGTCTTCACACCACAACTCTTCTCTTTCTTTTGACAGCGCAAGGCTGAAGAACAACAGTAAGCAAGTATGCATTGATCCCAAGTTAAAGTGGATTCAGGAATATCTGGAGAAAGCTTTAAACAAGTAAGGCAAGAAACATACGGACTTACAGATAACACACCCTGAGAGCTTAAAGGGTAGGACATTTAGGGCTGGCTTTAATCATATGGACCAAGTACTCAGTGAAATCAGGCATTGCTATGAAGATGGGATCTGAGTTTACCCAGTGTATATTAAAACAGTGGCTTACAGTATTTTTTATACTTTATATTAAGATATTTGTCAGTATTTGGGGCAAGAGGTATCCTAGCAAGTCAAAAATGGGCTTCCCTCTTTTCTAAAAGAGCAGTTCTCCCAAGGAAAATGCTTCCTTTATTCCCCTCTCCCACACAATCCACAAGTATCTCAGAATCTTTGTTAGTAAAGTGTCTCTGGAGCCCCTTCTCCTCTTTGTGCTGGGGTTCTGTGTGCACCGGCAGCTGACGGCTAGTGGGGATTGGCAGGCAGAAATCATGCCTTTGCCATTAAAATTTGCCAAGGCAACATCCATTGCTAACAAACCTTCTCCATTCCTGCCAGATGGTATTCAGCCACACCTGGCGAATTAGCAGGCCTGTTTTTCCTCATGGCATTGCAATGTGGCTCTCCTGCTGAGGGTCCCACACCAGTCAGCCTGGCTCATTAGAAGCCAGGTCAATTGGCTGCCGTTGTGAGTGAGCACAGAACAGAGACTGTCAGTCATTTCTGTGCAAACAGGTCTTTGCAGCCTGCCTCAGATGGGAAATGAATCAAGGGAAGAGGGGAGGGAGCTCCCTGCTTGGGAAGGGCTCAGCCAAGGGACCAGCCAGCAGTGGCCTTTGGAGCAGCGAGGTCCCCTGTGCACGCAGAACCCCTCACCCCTTTCTGCATCTCATTCAGCCATGCGGAATCCCACCCCAGCTGCTGCTTTTTTCACCGTGTGAGGCAGGGCTGGAATCCAGATATTTGCAGAGGGGAAGAGACACCTCAAGGAGGGAGGGGTCAGGGGCATCAGAGGGGAAAAGGAGGAGGAGTAGGCTGGTGCATTGCAGAGACTCCATCCTCTACTTTTCTGAAGCGCTTTCAGGAGCCAGGAATAAGAATTCTTCCTGGCATGGGGGCTTCGCAATAGCCAGGGATGGGGGCACCCTCCCCCAAAGGCAGTCAAACCCCTTTGGGACTGGGGTGAGGCTACAGAGAGTGGGGCGCATGGAAACCACTACGCAAATCACTAGCGATTCCAGCCCTGCCCTGCTCTGTGCCTTCCTTTGCCTCCGGCGTGCCGTCCTGTTGTCCTTGGGCCAACTTCAGTCCATGTGGACAGAGCTTGTCTGCACTGGAGTGGCACTGGAGTTCGGCACAGGCAATGCTAAGAGCAGAATGTGGCCTTTCACCTACAGGTAGCTCCACCTGCTGTCAAGCAGCGTTGTGCTGCATTAAGGCCTAAGTTCAGCACGGTACTTAAGCATCTGTCTAATTTGGAACACGTGAGTAGCCCCCTTAAAGACAGACAAGAGCTAAAGTACCTTGCTGAACCTGCAAAGTAATGACCCTGGGTCACCTTCTGCTCTCACATCAGTGGAGACCTGGGTCTGCTCCATTGAGAACAAAGGGCCTAATTCTGGTCTCAGGTCTGATTCTGATCTTACTTACCCTACTGTAATCCTGAAGCTGCTGTATTGAATTCAGTAGATTTACTCCAGATTTACACCAGGGTAACAGATGAGAATTTGGTTCAGTTAAAGCATATGTTTTGTGTCCACTAAGCTTACAATTGTGGCATGATCTTCATGTTCCAATCAGAAACGCTGGCACCCATGAAATTTCCATGCTCCAAGATCATCCATAGATGATCTGGTCTCGCTCTGTCATATTTCCATGGGGCATGTTTTTGATATATTTTAGTGCACAGCTTTGACTTTTTCAATTACATGTATTTCAGAATATATTTATAGTTCATTAAACAAGTCATATATTTGAATTGAAGCCATGCAAACGTTGGTAGTTCAAAAACTGATATCCCTCCAAACTACTAACAGCCTGTAAAATAAATAATTATAGATCTATAAATGTTAATGTAGAGTATCAATTTCAATCAGCCATATATTATATTTTTTCACTTGTATTGAAATTGTATCAAATGTGACATTACCCTCTCTGCACCAGCAATAAAAATGGCTAATTGTTTCATGATACAACCCCCAGCTGTATGTGGGAATTTTTTTTTCTGGAAAAAAATTAATACATTTTATAGAAGGGTTTCTTGCAAATTGCTTAAAGTTCACTTGGTTTACTTATGTGTCAAGCTTACTCTATGCCGGTGCTTAAATGCTTAGGTTTCTTCCGCGCTATGATCCTGCAGCTATGGGGGACGGAAGGTGTTCCAAATACAGTAGTCTAATACTTGATTTGAAAAATGAATGGGTTTGATTTGATAGTGAAATATCCAGGATGGTTTTCAGTAGAAAAGCATTTTGCTCACTAATTCTGCTTACCCTTTATTACTGCTTTATATTCATTGCACCTTCATGTAATATACACAATTATGTGACATCAGTAGAATATATTAACATTAGGGCTGTCAAGCGATTAAAAAAATTAATCACGATTAATCGCACTGTTAAACAATAATAGAATACCATTTATTTAAATATTTTTGGATGTTTTCTATATTTTCAAATATATTGATTTCAATTACAACACGGAATACAAAGTATACAATGCTCACTTTATATTCATTTTTGATTACAGGTATTTACACTGTAAAAAAACAAAATAAATAATATTTTTCAATTCACCTAATACAAATACTGTAGTGCAATCTCTTTATCATGAAAGTTGAACTTACAAATGTAGGTTTCAGAGTAGCAGCCGTGTTAGTCTGTATCCGCAAAAAGAAGAACAGGAGTACTTGTGGCACCTTAGAGACTAACAAATTTATTAGAGCATAAGCTTTCGTGGACTACAGCCCACTTCTTCGGATGCGCCCACTTCTTCGGATGCATATGCATCCGAAGAAGTGGGCTGTAGTCCACGAAAGCTTATGCTCTAATAAATTTGTTAGTCTCTAAGGTGCCACAAGTACTCCTGTTCTTCTTTTTACAAATGTAGAATTGTGTACAAAAATAACTGCATTCAAAAATAAAACAATATAAAATTTTAGAGCCTGCAAGTCCACTCAGTCCTACTTCTTGTTCAGCCAGTCGCTCAGACAAACAAGTTTGGTTACAATTTGCAGGAGATAATGCTGTTTGCTTCTTGTCTACAATATCACCTAAAAGTGAGAACAGGCGTTTTCATGGTACTGTTGTAGCCAGCGTCACAAGATATTTACGTGCCCAGATGCGCTAAAGATTCATATGTGCCTTCATGCTTCAGCCACCATTCCAGGGGACACGTGTGTATGCTGATGATGGGCTCTGCTCGATAACAATCCAAAGCAGAGTGGACTGATGCATGTTCATTTTCGTTATCTGAGTCAGATGCCACCAACAGAAACTTTATTTTCTTTTTGGTGGTTCGTGTTCTGTAGTTTCTGCATCAGAGTGTTGCTCTTTTAAGACTTCTGAACACATGCTCTACACCTCGTCCCTCTCAGATTTTGGAAGGCACTTCAGATTCTTAAACCTTGGGTCGAGTGCTGTAGCTATCTTTAGAAATCTCACATTGGTACCTTCTTTGCGTTTTATCAAATCTGCAGTGAAAGTGTTCTTAAAATGAACAGCATGTGCTGGGTCACCATCTAAGACAGCTATAACATGAAATATATGGCAGAATGTGGTTAAAATCCAGAGCAGGAGACATGCAATTCTCTCCCAAGGTGTTCAGTCACAAATTTAATTAACGCATTATTTTTTTAATAAGTGTCATCAGCATGGAAGCATGTCCTCTGGAATGTTGGCCGAAGCATGGAAGGGGCATATGAATGTTTAGCATATCTGGCACGTAAATACCTTGCAATGCCAGCTGCAAAAGTGCCATGCAAATGCCTGTTCTCACTTTCTGGTGATATTGTAGACAAGAAGTGGGCAGCATTATCTCCTGTAAATGTAAACAAACTTGTTTGTCTTAGAGATTGGCTGAACAAGAAGTAGGACTGAGTGGACTTGTAGGCTCTGACATTTTACATTGTTTTGTTTTTAAGTGCAGTTATGTAACAAAAAAAATTCTACATTTGTAAGTTGCACTTTCACGACAAAGGGATTGCATTATTGTACTTGTATCAGGTGAATTGAAAAATACTATTTCTTTTGTTTATCATTTTTACAGTGCAAATATTTGTAATAAAAATAATATACACTTTGATTTCAATTACAAACCAGAATACTATATATATGAAAATGTAGAAAAACATCCAAAACATTTAATAAATTTCAATGGGTATTCTATTGTTTAACAGTACAATTAAAACTGTGATTAATCGCGATTATTTTTTTGAGTTAATCTCATGAGTTAATTGTAATTAATCAACAGCCCTAATTAACATCATTGGGAATTGGGAGCCCAGATCTTCTATCTGGCTTTAAAGACTACTGCGTAACCATGCTAGTCGACATTATTAATCTCACATACATTTTGATCGGCACAGCACAAATTATATCTTTCTTGAAACTGCTAACAACCCGTAATTCCCTTCCCGTAATAATTTACAGCTCAACCCTGGTAATCCTCCTTCCTCACTCAAGTAAAGATTTGAAAAATGGGGCCCTTTAGGAGTTAGCAGATCCAAGAAGAAAGAGAGGGCAGAGTAAGCACCTTGTCCATCCATCTAGCATTAGTGTAGCCTAGACTCCAACCCTTCCTTAAGCCTCAGATATTGGAGCTCTCTAAGCTCAGCTGGCCGCTCTGGTACAAACAAGAAAGCTGGTGGGTCTGGAAGAGAGAGGAAAGTAAAATAGAAAAAGATTCCTCTTGAGTCTTCTGGGGGAAATAAGGAAACTTCAAACTCTCCTGTGGCCGGCTGCAATCTTAGTTCTAGCACTTGTCAATCAATTAGTGGCAGCGGTTCCTCCTTTGTAAATAACAACTAAGGATAATAAGTCATGGTCCATATCTCCTGATCTTCTATAAAGCCCTTCCAGTGATTGTGTCACACACTGGGCCTTTGCTGCCGCCTTTCAGTGTGATCACGGGCAAGCCACTGATGGCCTGATCCTCGGGGGTGCTGAGTGCTCAGCCTTTCCCCATTGACTGCCCTCCTGCCCCAGCCTTTCACAGACACATGCAGCTACACGCTGTGGTGTGGACGCAGTCTGCTTTTCATGCAGCATGCAGCTGCACGTACCCATCACACTGCTGAACGAGGTGTGTAGTGTAGTCAGCCCCATTAATTGGTACTTGTACATTGCTTTGAGATCCTTATATGCCAGATGCTGTAGAAATATTCTGATGGTGATTATTTATCATGTGGAAATGGCTTGTCACTGGAACACTTTGGGCCTGGTTCTGGTTTACACTAAGGCTCCTTTACCCCACTTTGGCAGTGAGTGCCGGGAAGTGGGTGTTACTGTAATTTATACCCACTTGAAGGCCACTTTACCTTGCCAGAGTGGTGTAAAGGGGTCTTGGTGTCAATGCAAATCAGTCCCTTTGTATCTAGCCAATTTCTATGGCTGTCTCTCTCTATTTTTCTTTGGAGTTAGACCACTTCATGATCCTTATTAAATAAATAGCAGCACCAAGAGACACATGGCCCAATTTGACTGTGTGGTGCCAGTTCCCAAAGGGCAAGGATGGCCCAGTGGGTAGGGCGTTAGTCTGGGAGAGACCCAGGTTCTATTCCTGCTCCATCGCAGCCTTCTTCTGTGATCTTGTGCAAGTCGCTGAGTCTGTGTGCCCTGCCCAATGGGGATTATAGCACTGCCCTGCCTGCCAGCGGGGTTGCAAGGATACATACAGTAAAAGATTGTCAGGGTCTCAGAAATTATGGTCAAAGAGGACTCATTTTCACACTCTTCAAATGGCCTTGTTGCATTTACACTGATTAAAGTAATGCGTTTTCTTCAGTTCAAAAACTGCTTAAAGAACCCAGCTTGAAAGTCACAAGGCAGATTTGTCTGACTATTCCCCACTCTGCCGTGGGTGCTAAGAAAGGCCTGTGCGTGCTGTGTATTAGCACCTGCTTATGATAGCACTTGCCAGCAGGAGAGGGTGGGGATTTCACACTGTTAAAAAGAGACCCACCTTTATATAATGGCATATTCTAAAAACACAGGCCCTTTGTTGGAGAAATATTAGCACCACCAGTGAGCCTCCAATGGGCACTCACACAGTCTGGACTTGCTAATTAACACTGTGCACAAAGACGTGAAATACCATATTTCAGCTTTGTTATTTAAAAAATGCAAAACCTTTTAATGTCCTATAGCGTGTTTCATCCCACTTAAAACACCCGACAGAGGAAAATACTTAGTGCTTCACCAGTGCTTTGTATTTCCGAGCCACCCTATGGACATTAGCTGCTTCATTCCCAGGATAAGTGCATGAGGTCGGTAGATGGAGAAAGTATTATCATCCCATTTCACAGGTGGGGAAACCGAGGCACAGCAAGCCCTGCAGCAAGCCAGAATCGGAGGCAGGCTAAGGATTCAGCTGCTTGTGGCTCCCTGTCTTGAGCTTAGTTTTGTCCTTCTGATAACTAAGTGACAGAGATAAATAACTGTGGATTTGTTATTGATGTTTTAAATGACAAAACCTGAATGTAGGTGTGCAGCACAGACTGTTACATTGGCCATGTTTCTGGGTATTAAGGAAAGCCACCTGTTTTCTTGGGACTATTAGATTAGACCGAGTGATTAGCTACATTTTGGCAGAGGATTGTACATGTCGTGATGCAGATGGGCAACATTCTCCTCTCCCTTGTGGATGGTGGATCTTGGCTCCCATATTTTGCTCTCTCCGCATGCACAGACCTGAGATCTCCGGCGCTAGGGAGAGCAGGGTATGGGACTTAAGATCTTCTGTGTCTTTCTGAGAGAAGAAAATTGCTTAACTTTTAGTAACTGTCATGGTTCAAATGAGTGTCCGAGGCTACTGATCGCGGCGAGCTGAGAGCAGCTCTTGTCATTGGGTCTCATCACACAAAGGCTGATCTGCTCAGATAGGTAACAGCAAGGGACAGAATGTGCTTCTGCACAGCTGGCTGGGGTAGGGTTGGGTCTGAAGCTTTTTTAATAGCCTGATATTAACCCACAGCCATTTGCAAAGCTGATCCTCCTCAGATGCACCAAAGAAAGAGCACAGTGAGCTCCTGGGATCTGAGGGACCAGGCTGTAACGGACCACCTCTCCTTGAGCAAATGACCCCAAGCAAATGGTCACTCCCAGCTAACTCCAGGGGAAGGCAGACACCTGCCTGCCATCTGCTCTGACGTCCAAGGGGAGCTGAACAGAGCAGGGCTTGGCCTGTCCCCTTTCAGAGCTAGATTCCGCCCAGTGGCTCAGAGATGAGGGAATGGTGATGTACGTCCGTGCAGCACAAGAGCAGCGTGACTTGGCTGTACTGCCTTTGCTCCTTGCTCTCCGCTCCATCCCCCTTTGCAGAGCTGTCCCAGTGCCTTGCATTTTGCTCCCCGGGCCAGTTCTGATCATATTTTAACCCTGCACTATCTCCACTTCCCCCATTCGTTTTTGCTGCATCTCTGTGCGCAGCAGCGTTCCTTGCTCAGGCTTCAAGGTCCAGAATGAGCCTCCTAAGTAGCCCTTTTCCTGCTTAGCGCTGGACACTTTACTAACTATGATCAGCATTACCTGCAAAAATAACCACCAATGCTGGGCTCAGGCTTCAGGGTCTCAAGAGCTCCTCCCTCAGGCACCACGCAGCCAAACTGCCTTTGCTTTTGTCTTGACACACAATGTAGTGGCAGCCCTTATGTGACTAGGCCTGATAACTAAGCTCTTATCCACTGAAAGAAACCTTAATAGTATTTCACTTTGTTCTTCATCAACAGGAGGTTCAAGATGTAAGAGGCAAGCATTGTAAGCCGTCTACAGGATTTCTTACTGTAGGACCCAGAGAGCAGATAACCAGTATTAGGGAATGAATGCATTTCACTGTTATCATGCAGCACAAAGGCAAGGCTTCATGCATTTCCAAAGGCTTTTCTCTTTTTTTTGCACAAATTGGCTTGCTTTCACAGTACAATTTTATGGAGTAATGTGTTTGTTTTTTTGAAAAAACAATCTTTTTGTAGTTTGGTTTATCATCTAGCACTGGTGGCAGCGATGAATTTAGACTAACCCTACAGTATAATATCGTTTTCCTTGCCTGTATTATTTAGCAATCGCTGTTAAGTTCATGCCAGCATCCAAGAGTTTTTACCTAGCAGGAGCTGTGAGGTGCAATTTGATGGGGTAATTCTTATGTTCCTATGCTCCCAATGACTCAGCACAAAAAGCAATGCATTTTCCCATTTCTGTAACCAGAGCTTGTCTGCAGCCCTACCTGAGACAGGACACAGGGCAGGAGAGCAACACTGGGGCTGGCCCAAGTCTGCACAGTAGAGCGAGATTTTGCGAGTGTACGTGCAGGCAAACGTTCCCAGTTCCCAGGCGGAGATGCCTCTGTCTGCCGGTGAAACGATCTAGTATCCATAGCTCCATTTGCAACAAGGTATCACTCAGGAGACATGTGCCACCTCCTGCAACTCCGCAGGCCTGTTATTTCTTCCCAGCTCTGTAGCCACATATAAAGATGTATGAAATAGGAAACGTAGAGGAAAGGTATCTCAGCGACGGGGCAATCTCTTTGTTACTCTGTGCACTGAGAAATGGGGAAAACCGCGAGTAGCAAAATATCTGTGTGATACCCAACATTGTGTATTAGGTGGGTTTCTTCCGAAGGAATCTTCTCCTTTATGTGGAGCTTGTATTCTGGGCATGCAAGGGCTGCTATACTAAGCACTCTCTTCCGTTGCAAGTAACTTACATGCCAAAGGACCATTCTGTCTGTCCCAGGGATGTCTTATTTTCCACTTTGGTCACTGTGGCAAACTAAGTATTCTCCTCCCTACAAAATGATCGTGCTAGTGCAGGATGTGCTTCTGTGGGCACCAGGTCGCCCCATCAGCTTTGAAGCAGAAACCAAGCAGGAGCTCTGCCTGAAAACAGTGCGGGTGATTTGGTCCATCATTTTTTCCTACTACGTTGGTGCTTTTATGTCTTGTGCACCCGCTTTTGTAGGCATTTGTGAAGTAGGGATCCAGCACCACTGACATCAATGGCAGTTTTACAGCTGATTTCAATCGGAGCAAGATCAGACCCTCTGTCATTTGTGTAAAGGCAAAAAGAGCTTACGTGACCAAGAAAACCATAGATTAGTGCATCTTCCACATTGTGTGTTTTATCACCTAGGGGCCAGACTCCCTCCTGATATAGGTGTCTGCAGTTGCCAGTGACATGGCTGGAGAGTACATACCTGCATCAGAGGCAGGGGTTACCCCCAGGTTTTTAAAGATGTCTTGGAGAAAGTGCCTATTAATTTCTATTCTAACACAGAATTATAATCTGTCTCTCCCACCTGCTGGACAGTGACTCCTCACGCACGTTGTCTGAACTGGGCACCAGCTCAAATCCTGCTCCCATTGAATCCAGTTTAGATTGAAATCTCGCTTTCTGACTCGAGGGGTGCATTTACCACAACAGCGGCCCTTTAAAACTCAAAACCATGTTCTGCCTTCCATGACGACCTCCTTTAAACAGCCCTCAGTGTGAGGACTGACCTCCTGGGTGACAGAGCCGGCCTCAGTGGGTCAGTGCTCAGAGCACTGCATTTGGCTCTCCCCCATGCAGTCTCCCTGCCTTCAGCTATCATAACTGGTGCAAACCTTAGTGTAGACAGGCAAAGCCACTGTAAGCCATGCATGGCAATTTCCCCCTGCTGGAGACAAAAACAGCCAGCAAGGCTGGTGCAGCAGCACCGATCACCCGGACGGAAGGGCATTGGTCACTTGGAGGGCTGTCCCAGTCACGCAGAGAAGTAGATGCTTTGTGGAAGAAAGGAACATTAATGACCTATTTTATGGGCAAGTTATTCGCTGGGGTCTCTGAGGGTTCTGTTGTTTGCTCTATAGTATTTGCATCAGAAGTGTTAATCAGGAAACAGAAATGACAGACAGGCAATTTACACTAGAGAAATCAATCCCTGTACAATTGAAAGCTTCTTGCACTAATACTTGAATTGTGGTCCACTTCTAGCTAATACTTAGCCCTGCCATGAGTGCAGGAGACTGGACTAGATGACCTCTCGAGGTCCTTTCCAGGCCTACGACTCTATGATTTTATGATTCCTGTGGCCCTCTGCGATGTTAGCAAGTTGCGGTGCATCGGTTTCATAAATCTGGTTCCGCGGACATGGATCCGTGGTAAGTTTTGCTTTCTACATTTGGCTGTCGACCAAAGACAAATTCAGGGGAAGGAAGCAGGAGCATACAGGAGTAATGCCAGGGCTGGCCACACGTGAATGTGAAGAGGAAGAAAAAAAAATAACACTGAAACGGTGCCAAAAGAGCATTTTCCACAAATGTGAAATGTTCACGCGTGGCTATGTTCTAAGTGACAGCCATAGAATCCCAGGTTTAAAAACCAGAAAGGAAAGAAAATCTGGTATTTATCACTGTGCCAATACTCATGTTTATATGAGCTTTACAACTGTAGTAGCTTTAGATGTTGATGTCTTATTTGAGTCCTGCTTGAGAAAGTGTGAAGGGTGAATTTTCAATGTGTTATTAACCGGTGTGGTATTTGAGCAAGGGTGACTGTGGTTGGTCTTTTCCAACGGAGGCTGTATTCCGAGTTGAATGTACACATTTGATTGAATATGCAGTTCCTATAATTTCTTGTTGCTATTTTGCCTTTATTGGGATCTTGACGATCCCCTCTTCTCTGAAAACTTGTACTGATCTATGTCAATTACAGCATATAGGCACTTGTCAGTACTCATACCAAAATACAAACTTAACCTTTACCACCATCCAATTACATAATAGCCTTGTTTGCAAATCCGGATCTTCATTGACCCCAGAGAAGAAGGCATATACATCACCATGGAAGGGCTGCATGCACCCTCCAACCTCTGATCATTGAGAAATCAGTGTTGTAAGAATGTGGTGAATACTGTATTTTGTATTGTTATTGAGGAAAAAAAAACACTTCCCAGATAATGTGAAAAAGTTTTTCTGAAAGGCAGCTTTATGGAGATATTATATACATTTGTGCTTTTTAAAATAATTCCTTTTCATATAGTTATTTTGAAAATAAACACTTTTTATATCTATATTATGACTTTTGGTAAATGTGTATGCACTTATAATTTTCTTAATAAAATTTATACCCAAATGAAATTTGCACTTGTTTCACATTAGTAAATGATATGTTTTTCCCCCGCACACAAACAGTCAGAAGGGCATTTACATTGGTTCTTTCTTGTTCTGGTAATTTCCCAGTCTCAAATTAAGTTTCCCTGAGCTCACACAGGCTCGGACTGAACTCAACACGAGATGGCTGCCTGACTCTGCAGACAGCAGAATGCTGAGAGATTTTAAAGCGTCATTATTTTTCTGGATCTGCACTTCTCTAAGGTGTGGGGAGTTTAGATCTGGGGCTAGGCCCCTCTCAGTCCAGGTCCCTTTACTTTTATTCATTCACAGGATGTTTAAAAGAACAACAAACATATATAGGCAAATTATACTCTGCCTGGGAAACATGTTGTCTAATGTCGGGGTGCCAGAGCACGACATGCTATCAGCACATGGGAGCACCAAGGGCCAGGAGAACATTCACTGCTCTCTGGACATGGAGGTAATGCCTGCTGTTCCAATGGAGTCAGTTAAGGCATCAAAATCAATGTCTCCACACACCCAATGTCTCCTGGCAGTGCCGCTATGTGTCCTGTTTGTAGTGACGGGAGCGCTGCCTGGCAGAGTTGAGCTTGTAGGATCAGACTCAGGGAGACACTGGGCGAAATCCTATCTCCAGCCAAGTCAATGGGAGATTTGCCATTGACTTCAATGGAGTCAGGGTTGTAACAGCTAAGCTAGACCCCCATCATATTGTATGTATAGTTGGGATTATGTTTTCCAATGAGCAATTCTTTGCAATTATCAACACTGAATTTCATTTGCCATTTTGTTGCCCAGTCACCCAGCTTTGTGGAACTCTTCACAGTCAGCTTTGGACTTAACTATCTTGAATAATTTTGTATCGTCTGCAAACTTTGCCATCTCACTGTTTACCCCTTTCTCCAAATCATTTATGATGTTCCAAAGCAACAGAGAGGTCCGGGAGGGTGGGGACAAGGTACAGGCCTTGAGGGGAAGGAGATCTTTAGAGAGACCTGCATGAAAGGGTTAATAAGACGTGAAGGGAAGATGTCATCCTGGACACGGTATCTAAGCTGGTCACTAAGTGGGGAGAATGTGGTGAGGAATGGGAAGGGGGTGAAAGAGACAAATAGATAAGGAAGGGACCAAGCCTGAGCCCCTGGGAGCCGGGGCTGGAGTGGGGGTTGGAAATTCCAGTCAGGACCCACAGCCTGGCTGTGCAGCTGAGCCCATCTCAAAACCTGGGAACTTTTCCAGAATTTATACTATTCCCTTATTTCACCTCCCCCGCCTTGAGCCGCTCCAGATTTTACATGAGACCCAGTGCATGCTGGGAGTTTTAGTTAATGCTCTGCAGACGTGGATGGATGGCATGTGTCCTATAAAGCTGCTATCTATTTATTTGACTGGTGCGTCTTAATGCACTGAGGCAAGAGCCTGCAGCACTGTCGTTAGCGACTACAAATCACACGAGCCCCAATATAAATTACTGCACAAATTTCATGTGTTTCCCTTCCAGCCTTCAGGAGGTCAGCACCTACCACTGGAAGGACGGTGGGGTCGTTCAGGGGACGCTCACCATGTCTGCCAAGCCGTGCAGGAATAAAGAACCCAGTGCAGGGACAGGACTGAGTGCAGAAGGGAGTCAGAGCCATGGGGGAACGGGCGTTGTTGTCTGTGGGCAGCGTGTCAGCCCAATCCCCTCCAGCACTGCAGTCCTGCTTGCTCCAGGAGGGCAGTAATTTGTGCTGGTCTGTGCCAAAGGGGGCGTTTTCCCTTGCATGCTGGTAACACAGGGACAGCTGGCAAAGCCTCACAGAACTGAACGGAGCTTAGCCCACCCCACAGAGGGAGCCTAGTCACTCGCTCTCATACAGGGGCTGTGTTTAACACCCCTCCCCCCACATAGAGGTTTTAACTGCCCCCTCCCCCCCACACCCCTCATACAAATCTTCCCTGGCCCCCATTACTTCAGTATCCCAGCTCTCCCCGATGCTCAGGGCACTGGTCCGCACACACCTCGGGGAGGTAGGACAGTGCTATTACCCCCATTGTACAGAGGGGAAACTGAGGCCCAGATCCTCAAAGGTAAGTAGGTGCCTAATTCCCATTGACATCATGGGAGTAAGGTGCCTAAATCTCTTGGAGAAGCTGGACCAGAGAGACTAAGTGCTTGTCCCAGGTCACACAGGGAGTCTGGGAGAAAGCAGGGACTCAGACCCAAGTCTCTGGCTAGTGCCCTAACCACTGAGCTGTCCTGCCTATCCCCGGTGTCTTGGTTAATTTCTCCAGTCCAAGATTGCTTTTACGTACCCACCCACATACTTAGATATTTGTACATGCACCCCGGATACCAGTTCAGGGTGTTACACTCCTTGCCATATAGGTAGGCATTCTGTACCCTAACCCTAACCCTCCCCTCATGCTGGGATTCTGTCACTTGCCCCCCTATATGGGTTCCCCTCCATACCAAGAGGGTTATTTTAAACAACCCAAACCAAGCCCCATATTTTCACACCCCATAAATATGGGTGTTTTAATAAACTCCCACTCATTTTTGGTTTTCTTTTTCTTCTCCTTCCCCCCCTTACTGGGATTTTTTTTTAAACTTCCTCTGTCACATGGGTGAAGGAGGTGGGAGAATAAACCCCCCTGGTTGATAGGGGAGTAAAAATAGTACCTGATATTCAGGGAGGGTTTAAACACCCCCTTGTGGAGGAGAGTAAAATACACCCGTAACAGGAGGGGAGAACACGACAACCAATACAGGGTAGAGTGAAAAACCCATCAGGGAGTAACAGACCAAGCACCAACAATTCTTCTCCAATCTCCCAGGTATGTGGGAGTGTGAGACAGAGAAGGCCTCAACCAATCCAGGCTCTGAGAAGATGTCTCATCAATGAGGAGAAAGTGTGTCGGACGCTGGGGGAAAGGAAAGAGATGTCAGAGATGGCATCGCATTGCCGAGCAACCTGCCGCCAGGTCCGAAACAGACAAAGGGATCCAGGGCCCATACACAATGTGTGATCTGCCTCTGACAACAGCATCAGCAACTCCAGATGTTCCAAACCCCTTAATCAGGCCTCAGAATATCATGAGATTGGCTTGAGGATCATGTGTTTTGTAAAACAATGATAAATGTTGGTTGTTCTTTTGTTTCTTTTTGAAAAAATGTTTGTCTTTAAGCCCCGGTTTATACCTGTTCCCTCCACCCACCCCCGGCTTTTCTCTGCAACCAGGGGTGGACAACCTGTGGCTCTGGAGCCACATGTGGCTCTTCAGAGGTTAATATGCAGCTCCTTGCATAGGCGCTGACTCCAGGGCTGGAGCTATAGATGCTAACTTTCCAATGTGCCGGGGAGTGCTCAGTGCTCAACCGCCTGCTCTGCCCAGGCCCTGGCCCCACTCCACCCCTTCCCCTGAGCCTGCCATGTCCTTGCTCTCCCCCCCTCCCCACCAGACCCTCCTGCGCACCATGTAACAGCTGATTGCAGTAGTCGGGAGGCATGGGGCGGGAGTGGGAGGCACTGATTGGTGGGGCTGCCGGCGGGCAGGAGGTGCTGCAGGTTGGAGTGGGGGGAGCTGACATATTACTGTGGCTCTTTGGCAATGAACGTTGGTAAATTCTGGCTCCTTCTCAGGCTCAGGTTTGCCGCCCCTGCTCTACAACCATGAGGGAAAGACACTTATGAGGGGAGTTAATGAAAGCTGAGATTTTTCACTTAATCACATGACTCCCAGAGCTGGGGCTTTAAGAAAAACACCAAATATTGCAAGGCTCATGATAAAACTGGCAACGCTGTGATAGACACCGGAGAGGAGTCCGTCTTTTTCTCACTTGTATACCTCATTGAATTGAATAACTGAAATACTTCCCCCTCTGTGCTGGCTCAGCTTTGCTAGGCTGTGCATTGTGGTTCAGCCCACGCCCCAGCCCTCCCCTCCAGCTCTATGCCGACCAGCTCAGGGCGTGGAGTTCATGCAACACCTGCTTACTTCTGCATACTCAGACCCAAGGTGAGGGGCTGGGGTCTTACTTCTCTTGGCACCCCAGTGTGGCTGTGTAGTCCAGGGCATAATCTATGGGAAATGGCCCAAACAGGTGTCACTAAGCGCAGAATTAGGCCTGCAGAACCTTTTTTACTGATGACGACAGATATGAAGGAATGAACCCAGCTTGACTCTCAGATCCTTGTCTAACCCCACCCACCACTAACAATGTGGATCTTGGCCCCCCTCTACTGGCTAATCCACATATAGCCATTTATGAGTCTGCCTTACAGTTATGGAAGCCAATAGCTCAGCTCAGCAGTAAAGATGCACGCTTTTAGATGCAGAGATCCTGCAATCAGTCCCTGCAGTGCTGCTGTACAAGCGATAAGCGAGTTTGCTAGCCTGGCAGCTAACAAACAAACATCTTTCTTCTTGTCCACTAGCACATTTGCTCTAGAGAGGCAATAATGGTGGCATTTTCACGGTAAGGTATGCCAGTGTTATGTGTAACGCAGGATGATAATCATAATAGCCAACTGGCATGTAGCTGAGAAAGCAAACGCCAGCTGCTTCAATGCTCTGGATCCTTATGCTTTTTGCTTACGCCATACCCAGGGGCTGGCTTTCCACCCAAACTGGTTTCCATTACAACTGCAAATTAAACATGATTCAAAATAATCAAAGTGCAAACAAAACAACCTCTGGATGCTTGAAAGACTCCGAAGTTTGCTGCTCGCCTTGGTTCCATGGCAGCCTTTCACTACAGCTCAGAGAATTCTTCATTACTAGAGGGAGGAGGGGTAGCTCAGTGGTTTGAGCATTGGCCTGTTAAACCCAGGGATATGAGTTCAGTTCTTGAGGGGGCCACTTAGGGATCTGAGGCAAAATCAGTACTTGGTTCTGCTAGTGAAGGCAAGGGGCTGGACTTAATGACCTTTTAAGGTCCCTTCCTGTTCTAGGAGATAGGATATCTTTATTTATTTTATTTGACACCAAACACAAATAGGCCAATAGGCTCCATCGCACTGAAACTATTCAGCCCAGTTCCAAGCAAAGCATGTTCTCCTTCCAAGGGAAAATGCTCAGGGCCCCAGGGCAGCAGTCACTCAGATAGCTCCTTGCAGAAGCACTCACTCTGCTGACAGCAATGTAGGTTCTGCCCCACCGCGGTTTCTCCTTTTGCAAAGGGACATGCACAAAACAGCATGTTCAAAATTGGCTGCTATTAACATGAGTGTGGGTTTGGGCTCAGAACATCTGTAGGATCATGGGTGTCTTTATCTGGAGAGTTGCTTTGGCTCTGAGATCAGAAAGTAAGTTGGAAGCAAAAAGCTTTAACACAATGTTAAGTTTTCTTCTGTTGCTCTGTTCATTGGAGGGTCTCAAAGCACTGTACAAATATTGAGGAATTCAGTCCGTGCTGAAGCTATGTCATGTCCATATTATGGTCAGGGAAACTGAGGCACGGAGACGTTAGGAGACTTGCACAAACAGTGGTAGAACTGATAATGGAAACCAGGTGCCTCCCCTGCCCCCAACCACTCAATCCCAGGTGCATCCCCCACACCCACCCCCGAGCCAGGAATTAAACTAATGAGTTCTGACTCCAACACTCCCTGTTCTAACAACTAGAGTAGAACTACACGCTAACCACCCCAATAGAATCCAGGCATCCAAACTCCCAGTCCTCCCTGTACTAACCACTATATACCACTCCTCTTCCAGAGCTGGGAATCCTGCTTCCTACCTTCCTTTGCTCTAGCAACGACATCTCACAATCCTCCCAGAGCCAGGAATGGAACCCAGGAATCCCAACTCCCAGCCCCCCTGCTCTAATCTCTTTTCATGGAAAAACAATTCTATAGTGCCGCTGCTTTCTCTTTGTGGTGTATGCCCCATCCTATGTCCACTGAAGTCAACAGAAAGTCTCCCTTTGATTTTAATGGATGCTGCATCAGGCCCTTTGATTAGACATCCCTTATGGCCTGTGTCCATCGTGCCATCTTGTTTTGCATTCTGGCCAAGTCTGACAAGCTCACAGGGCACGGATGGGCCAGCTCTTCAGTGGGAGGCCTCCAGCAAATTCTTCTGCAAGTCAGGAAGTTGTGCTGGTGATTCACTATCAGGCAGACCCCCAGCCTAGTGCTCTACTAAACTTCTGTTGCTTTGTATCATTGCTAAACAGGAGCCCTAGACAGGCTGCTGGGTTTCCTTGATGGATTAAATGATCCAACAAGGCTTAAGTGATGTTTGCAAAGTGCTGCAGTATCCTAAAATGAAGGGTGCCATGGGAGTGGTTTACTCTATAGGGGGAGCTGAGAATCCTTGACTTTTGTCTGCCCAGGAGAAACTGACTGTGCTAAGAACCCTTTGATGTCCCTGATCCACCCATACACAGACGTTCTCCAGCTGGTCTGCAGGCATCCTCCGAGAAAAGAGGCTTCCAGCCAATAGGGAGGGCAGAAAGAGGCCAGGCAGGGCACTCTTTACCTGTACAAATAGCAGCTGCACCCCTCAGTGCACTCCAGCCATGAGCTACATCCACAGCAGCCAACCTCTGCTTTGCCTGCGTTGCTCTCTCCACTGTCCATTAGAGAGAACCACGTTGCCTGTTGGCCACAGGCTGATGGCTGGGGCCTGGTCTCAACTGAGGCAGGGCCACCCAGAGGGGGCGGGCAATTTGCCCCAGGCCCCGGGCCCTGCAGGGGCCCCCACGAGAATATAGTATTCTTTAGTATTGCAACTTTTTTTTATGGAAGGAGCCCCCAAAATTGCTTTGCCCCAGGCCCCCTGAATCCTCTGGGCGGCCCTGAACTGGGGCCAAGGCAGAGATCCAGAGGCAGTTGGGAACCACAGTATGAAACAACGAGTCCAAGTCCAGAGGTCAGAGAGCCTGGCAGAGCTCAGCATAACCCAGGCCTCCATCCATGTTGGGCTGAAATTAAAAACCTCCATGTGCAACATAACAAAGGCAAGGAAAACAGTAAGCCGTCTGAGTCTGGAGGGAAGAGCTGAGAGCCCGGTAGGATTCTGCAGTGCTCTGCCCAAGGTGCTCTGATACAGAAGCAAAGGACAGGGCAACAAGATTGTCCAAAGAGGAGTAGGATGACATCACTGCCAGCTGGAAAGACCAGGTGGTAAGAATCTGGACTTGGAGCTGCTGTGATCACAGGTCTATTTGGGCCAGCCCAGAACCCCAGTGAAGATGCCTCTATTTATAAAGCTACTAGCCCTCAAGTCATCCATAGGATCTTCCAGACAAAAAGGCAGGGTATTTCCAGTCTTTAACCTAGCAGAGAAAAGGAAAACAAGAACCAACAGCTGGAAATTCAAGCCAGACCTTTCAGATTGAAAATAAGGTATAGATTTTTCCTAGTGAGGGTGATTAATCATTGGACCAGGAAAGTGGTGGATTCGCCATCTCTTGGTGTCTTCAGAGCCTTTCTGGAAGATGCTTTAGTCAAAGACAGGTATTGAGCTCAATGTAGGAGTAACTGGGTGAAGTTCTCTAGCCTGTGTTATACAGAAGGTCAGATTAGGTGATCGAAATGGTCCCATCTGGCCTTAAAATCTGTGATTCAATGTAAAATCAAGCAGAATTAAACAAATACATTTAAAAAAACCACCCGTCAGGGCTTCCTTGTGCAGGAGAAAAGAGGATCAAACTTTTCTTATTCCTTTGCAGATCACCTTTAAGAACAAATAGTCCCAGTTCCAGATGAACATTCCTCATCTTGCCCAGGATCACTACCATGAGCAGGTCAAAGGGCCAAGAGGCTTGGCACGAGGCTGTTGCTGCTGCTGTGTGGCTGGAGACAGTTCTCTGGGGGGCTGAGCTAAAAGGGCCTCAGCACATGGTTAGCCAGATGAGGGAGGCTGAGGTCACCTTGGAAAGGGAGAGACATGGCAGAGAGCTGGGAAAGGATTAAAATCCTGGCCCTGTCATTCCCCTGTGTCTCTTCAGAGCTTGGCTCAGCCCAAGTGCTCACCTGATGATGTTAACTTCCTTTGTATGAACTGCCTGAGCTCCTACTTCTTCCTTTTCTGCCCACATCCCAGATTTGTCCCACATTCTTTCCTCCAAATCCAGCAGACCTACCCCTCCTCTCCTCAGGCCCTTTCTTCTCTCCATGAGCTGACTCAGACAGACCTCAGTGCCCCCCACACAACTTGGAGTCATAAAATGTCAGGGTCAGAGAGTCATCTAGTCCAACCCCTGCTCAAAGCAGGATCAGTCCCCAGGCAGATTTTTGCCCCGATCCCTAAGTGGCCCCCTAAAGGATTGAATTTACAACTGTGGATTTAGCAGGCGAATGCTCAAAGCACTGAGCTATTCCTCCCCCTCATCCCAAGCCTCATCACAGGTCTTAGAAGCTCATAGCTGTTGGGCCATTTCCCTATTTTCCCATTGCCGTCTGTGTTTGTTAGTTAGGGCCACTTCATTTGTGGTCCCTGAGAGGAACGGGCTGTCTAGGGAGACTGTGAGAGAGCAAAGGGAGATAGAGGACATGAGGGAGCTGTCTGTAGGAGACTCGAAGCCTGGAGCAGGCTTGCTAAATGAGCTAACCAGTGACACTTGCCGTGGGGAGGTTCCCTATCTCCAGCAGCTGGTTCCTTATAAGAGAGCTGAAGCAGTTGTTTGACAGGGCTGACTCTAGGAAGTCAGCTCTGAGCAGGACAGCTGCAAGTCAAACCCCAGGGTGGGTCATTTCTGAATGGGACTCTGGGAAGGAATCCTTTTGCTCACCCAGGCTCTGAGGGGAGAGCCATGCCTGGGGACAGATTGTTGGGACTTTGAGTTTTCCTTTTGAGTTATTTGTCTGAATAAACCCAGACCCCAGTCAGCGTGGTGACTGGACAAGCAAGTGTGTGGAGTTTCTCTAAACGGGCCTAGAAGAGGGAGAATGAAGGGCAAGACACCCCAGCCACGAGAGGGCACTGGGGGTGGCTAACTCATTTACATTTGGCACCTGAACAGGGATGTGAACCTCCCTGCCTCCAAGAGGGGCCCATGGAGGAAATCTTCAGCTCCAGGAGGCCTTCCTAGCCACCCAGCAGCACACGTAGGAGGCCCAGCTGGCTGAATGTGGACGGAATCTGCTGTTCCAGGCTGAGGCAGCCAGGAAGTTTGCACAAATCTTGCTGAGCGCTCCCACGAGGATTTTCCTGGGCCGATCCTAACCGAACTGACTCACTCTGATAACCTCAAAGTCTTTCTACAATGTTTGCATGGGTGGTGGCCACCACCAGCTGGAAGAGGAGCTCCTGTGCCAGCTGGTAATTCAAAGCTTGTTGGAACTGGCCTGGGTTTTGGGGCCCCCAGAACAAGAAGGCACCCACAGTACTGGGCCCCCATGAGGGACATAATCCCTATCTCCCCAGGGATATCAAGGGCCCAGCACTCCAAGGCATTAGACTCCGTGGGGGCCTTTGTCAACTGTGCAAGAGGGCTCAATCCTATGTTATCATTGGGGTCAGCCGGGACACGTGTGGCAAGAGTACCCCATGATGGAGTGTGATTGTCTTGGGTCTCGCTTCATCCAATGAGATAAGACCTCAAACCCACTAAAGCAGGAGGCCATAAGATCTTCCTGGTTCCCATCAAGACAGGACCACACCGGGTAGTAGGATTAATGGACTCTGGCTGTGGCCAAAAGCTCCTATACTGAGACTTGCTCCCACCCAAAGTCCTTGAACCCAACTGAACGGTCCAAATTTCCTGCATACATGGGGAAAGACATACTTACCCAGCCACCTCTATTATTTTACAAGTAGCCAACCAGGTGGGGCGTCTCAGGGTGGGGATAGCAGAGCACTTTCCTTGGTCCGTAATCCTGTTCAGGATTGGAAGCACCTCCCCATGCTCCTGAATAGACACTCTGTGCCTCTCACCCCAGGCAATGCTCAAGGGCTGAGTTGGTCTTGGGCCTGTGCTGGGGCTCCCCAATCAGGTCTGGAAAGAGTCTGTCCTGAGAACCGGACCCCTGGAAGGCACCTCCTGAAAGGTCCCCTATTAATCTCCACTCACGAGAGATGGAGACCCTTCCTGCCCTGGGCTACCATCCTCTAGACGACACCTTTGATCTCATTGCTCCCCAGCATGAGGATCAGACCATCCAAGAATGTTTTAACCAGGTAGCCATAATTTGGGAACTCGATTGCTGCAAATCCATCCATTCTGTCCTGCACATTGCAGGACTGTGACTCTCAGCTTAGCAGGCCATGATTAATGACCCTCACAGTGGATTTTCCAACTTCAAAGTGATTTCCCACTGACGGATAGCGATCTGGTGTTGCAATTTTCCACCGTGGGTTGCCACTCGCCTCTCCACTGTCAGTGCTGCTCTCATTTTGGTATTTCTGCACTGGAGGGTGGAGATGAGCTTGGCACACAGACCCAGGAACTTAACCTCGTGGATCCAAAAGTTCTGCAACCACTGTCTGTCATCCCAAGCCTGCATTGCGACAGGATCCCACCAGTCAGTGCTTGTTTCTCGGGCCCAGAAGTGTGACTCCCTCATCTGTAGCGGCTCCATAAACCCAACAACAATCTTGAATTGGCTCTCGCTATGTCCCACAGCAACTTGCCCACCAGGAAGTCATCATGCTCCACCTGGCTCTTCATGAGTCTCTACCAATACCAAAGGATCGGGCTTTCCTGTGCTTGCAGTGCTCATGACAATAGCACAGAGCTGTGCAGGCTCCATGCTTCTGTCAGAGAGACTGGATGGCATCAAGTCCCACATGAGTTCATGGGATTTTCAAAATAGATGCAAAAATTATGGGATGGAGATGGCGTCATAGGGAGGAGAAAGTAGCATGAGAGTAGTCACCCCTGCTCAACTCATTTTTGGCCCACCGTGAATTGCCAAAACTTCCCAAATAGTGTGCTGGATGGTGGCCAATTGCACACTGGGAGACCTACCCATGGTGTATTGTGAATTGAAACAAGCACTCTTGGTGAGCATGCGCAGCGCTGATGCACATGCACAAGTGATATGTTAACAGCGTCTGCTTCTTGCCAATGTGACTTGTGTCCATTTGTAGTGTAGGCATGGCCTAAGGAGAAATTCTCTGGATACTGGTCAGTGTGAGTAACCCATACTCTCTGGCCCCCACCATACCCAGGAAAATGATTTCCAAGCTCCTTTGCACCTGGAACTGTGCCTGTCCATAAAACTGATATAAATGTCATTTCCAGCACTGTCTGATTTTGACAAAAGTTTCTTGGGTTCCACTGAAAAGCAAAAACTTTTGAAGAAAAAAATTAAACTAAAACTTTTTAGTTTTTGTCAAAAACTTTCACAAAAATAAGAAATATTGACTACTACTGAGATTACAAAGCCCTTTTTTCTCCTGGACGGCCCATAGAGAGGGTCTGAAAGGTGGATTATTTTGGGGGGCTTTTTTACATTAGATATTCACATCCATCTTAACACTGCTTAACCTGGAAGACTCCATGGTCTACTGGAGCCCTAATGGGTGTATGACATCACAGACACCATGGAAGTGAAACCTGAGCAATTGAGAAGGGACAGGAATATGAAACGGTTTGTTTTTCTTAACATTTGTTTCACACAAAGGTCTGAATAAGCAAATTCTAGAAGTGCTGTCTTTTAATGGTTAAGAATCCCTCCCCTTTTAAATCAGAAACCCAGACCTGTCAAGGTATGGAAATATACCAAAACAACCTTAACTCTGCCCTGTAGTAATGTCATGAGGGGAAAACTATTAAAATGTGTTTTAAAATCAGTTTGAGCTGAAGTGGAAGTCATAACTATAAGGTTATTGCATCACACCACAAAGGACAGAGTATGAATTAACTGTGTGTTTCCATCTCTTAACATGCCTGGATTACTTTTAAATTTAATTTTAACTCTGGATTTTCTGCTTATATAATCATTGGTTTGGGGATAATTACAACATATAGTGTTTTAAATCCAGAAGTTACTGACGTACTAGTCTGGACCTTAACTTTAGTTTAACATTGTTTTTTAACTGGAAATTTAAATGCTAAATGTTCCTGTTGTTATTATAGCTCAGTGCAGATTATTAGAGGAGACACACACACTGTGCTCTCTCTCTCTCTCTCAGAGAGCTGACTTTTGTTCATTATAATTACGTATATTGTGGTGGAGCCTAGAAGCCCTTTTCATGAACCAGGACCCCACAGTGCTAGGTGCTGTACAAACACAGAACCAAAAAGATGGTCCCTCCCCAAAAAGCTTGCAGTCTGACTAAATTCATTCTTGTTTTGCTGGTCTCTGAATCTAAAATCAAGGTTACAGTGAGTGTAACTATCTGTCTATTCTCTGTGCCTGAAAAGGATAACACAAGACATGGTACCATTTGCCAAGCTAGTAAAAAATATGAATCATCTTATTTTACTTTCCCCCCTTTTCCCATATTCAGATTTTGGTTGAGGGGAAATATTTCAGTCTCAGATGGACTAAGGGATTGGAGAACTAATGAGCTACCAGAGGAGACTGCAGAGCAGTGATGAGGTAGGTGGTGTTTTGGCCACCTGACAGCAGAGGATGAATCAGAAGGATGGGAAGTGCTGCATCTGGGAAGTCTTGCTTTGTTGCAGTTTGCTGGCTGCCGTTCCCATGTGGCATGCTCTCCCCTTGACCTAGGTCATCCTCTGTATCAATAATCCCAAGTGCCTGGCCATTCTGGCTCCTCTTCTCCACCACTTTTCCCTGATCTAGGACTTCTCTCTTTGTTGCTGCGATGTTATTTGTTGCTGACTTTGGAATTCTTTGTCACCTTTCTCCAGGCTTCCCAGAATTGACAGGCTGGATGCCTGCTTGGCCAGCCTTTCCCTTTGTCTGTACAAAATCAAAAGAATTATGTTCTCTGAGAAAATTGTGACTTCAGGTCTTTCCCAGTGCCAAAACCTAATTGCAACACATGGAAGTGCCCAGATCAGTCACTGTCATTGCTTTGATAGCCTGATCCTGGTCTCACCGCACCTTGACACCAGTGTAATTCAGTGGAGTGACTCCTGATTTATGCCAGGGTAACTGAGAACGCAGTCTGGCCCTCAGTAACATAACTGCTTTAGAAAAGAAGATGTAAAAGCAGCATAACACTCTAGGCTCTGTCATGATCTGGTTTCTCTCAACCTTAATGAATAAAGGGTCAGCTGACTGTCAGCTACACCTGTGCAATCTTCTGGAAACCCATGAGAAGCAGGGAAGCATCTGATGGAACTTTTCCACCATCATTTTGGCTCTCCTCAAACCCCATAGAGACACTGCTGTGTAACAGAAAACACAGAGTGGTTTATGGATCAGGGCATAGGGGTTGGGGAATAGGGCTCACGTGTCTGTGTATGTCTGCATCCCATCCCAGGAAATAATTAGAGATGGCTGGAAATTGGGATTTCATCCTGCAGGAAATCCCAGTATTTCAATATTTGTTTTCATCCCAAAACAGGCTCAAAACCCAGGAGAACGAAACTTTTTATGGAATGGAAGTTTCCAAAATATTTCAATTTGAAGATGACTAAACATTTTCTTTCAGCTTCTTTTGACATTGAACTGCATCTGCCTGATCTACCAGGGTGACTTATGGGTGATGTAGTTGTAGGACAGCCTCATGCCTTTTATGGGCCAGGCTCTCAGTCCGAAATACATTTCCCATGATGCATCAGTGTCATTGATTCACAGCAGCGGTTTAACTAGAGAGAAGACCACAGTGCATCATGGAAGATGTAGTCCTACCAAGGAGTCTAGTCCATAGAAGAGAATGGGGGAAATGAACCAGCTGAGCTACAACTCCCATGATTCATGTGGCAGCTCAGGCAGACACAGATTAATGTCAGACTGACTGGAAATGAAATATTGCAATTTTCCCAATGGTTAATTCAAAACTTTCTGCAAAATCAGAATTTTCTTGGGAAAACTTAATTTTTCAGAAGCTGCATTTTCTCTTGAATAAACATTGTGACAGAAAATTCTCAACCAGCTCTAAGTATATCACACAGTGTAATAGGGGTGTTTCCGTGGCTGGTATTTAATTCCATAAATCCCACCCATTACCTTAGCGTGGAGACCCCTCCTAGAGCCTTTGTGGGGGACAGGAATTTACCTAGGAATCACTCTGTCAGGACCAGGATGTGGGCGGTTTGACCTAGTGTTAGAGCTGCAGACAAGCACTGGGAGCCAGGGCCATAGGCCAAACCAGGAGTCAGGAACCAGGAAGCAAACCAAGGGTCAGAGCTGTAGTCAGAAGCAGGGCGAGGGAGCAGGGTTGGAGCAGGACAGGAGCATGGCTAGGAACAAGGCTGACACAGGAGCAATTGCAGCTGCACTCATAAGCATTGAGCAGCCAGATGTGCTGCTACTGCTGAGCTTAGATACAGACCTGTTGGCTCCTTTCAGCTCATCAGTTGATTCTGCCTGAAGGCTGAACTGGCTAGTCCCAGGCTCAGCTGAGAGAACTCAACCCCATGGTTCCTGGCACACTCCAGTGTTATCAGCAACAGTCACCTTGATCAGCAAACCCAGTCCCAGTGCCTGCAGCATCCATCCCTCAGTCACTTATCGAGGGCCTCCTTCTTCTTGGGGTTTGCCCAATCCTCCTGTGCAGGTGCAGTGCAGGTTCTTTGGGGTCACAGAGAAAGGCAGCCTTGGTGCCTATCTCCCAGCCCAGCTCTCAGTCATTTGGCTGCCTTGTTTGTCCCAGCAGCAGCTGCACATGCCTTTTCTGCCAGCCCATGCAATCCCTTCTGAAAAGGCGAATCCCATTCTCCAATCGGAGGAGCGCTGGCAGCAGGAAGTAGGGATGGATTTCCTTCCTGCACTCCAGCCAATAGAACTGTCAGAAAAAATTTTGATGGAACACTTTTCAGTTGCAAAAAAGGCAGTTTTGCCAAATCAAAACATTTTGTTGGCACATGTCGATTTTGGAGAAATTGACAACAGGAAAGTCAGAAAGATTAGTTGCAACTTTCTGGTTTCATTTTGATAATATCAAGATGTTTCATTTTGTCAAGGTAAAAACATTTCCCTTTGACTTTCATATTTCATTTCATTTTGTTTAGATTTTAACATTATAACATTCATTATGATATTATGTATTACATTATACAATTATGCTAATATTCTATTCAATATATACAATATTTATATATGTAAATATATAAAACATTATAATGTTTCAGCATTGAAATGAAATGTTTTTAACTTATTAGAACAAGACATTTTGCTGTTTCCAAATCACGGTTTGGATCACAGATTTTTCTTCCTTCAGGAGATGATTAAATTTCAGCTTTTTGTTCTGATTCAGACCAAAAACAAAATTCAAAATAGCAGAATTTCCCATGAGAAGGAAATTCTGTTTTCTGACCAGCTCTATTAGCCAACCAAAGCTTGGGAGCAGCCTTCTCCTGTCTGCTCCTCCCCAGTCAATCAGAGTTCTGGGAACAAGTTTCCCCTTCATATCGCTGCTGCTGATCTGTGGAGAGGGGACTCCATACACCCTCCACCTGCGTTACTCAAGTGGGAATAATGTGTGGGACATTAAGGGGGTATGGAGGGGAAAACCATTCCCACTTAGTGCATGGGTGCACAGCACTACTGCTTTGACAGCAGGAGGGCCTGAAAGCAGTGGTAGTCAAGGGAAGTTTCTGTGATGGGCTAGAATTAGGTACAAGTTATGGACCTATACAATGTGACATTTTGTGTCTGTTTTATATTAAGTCATTGCAATCAGTTTCTTTCTCTTTCTGATCATAGCAGATGTGCAGTGCACAGTATTTTTTGTCCTGTCTCAGCTCTGTTTGAAAGAGAGAATGTAAAATAGGAGGATAAAACAAAAAGAGAAGAATTTGTTGCTCTGCCATGATTCTCTGAGGTGCCTCTGGTTCAGTTATTAGCACAACATATGTGTATTACCGATGGGTGAATCTCAAAAATGGCAGAGGTTAAGCTCAGAGGAGCAGCCAGAGTTTCAGATGTGATTCCAGATCTCATCTGCACTAGAGATGGGCAAGAGCTTCAAAGTTCATACCTAGCAGGGGATCCAAACTTTGGTGTTGTCCAGCTCTGGGTTTTTCTTTCAAGTCTGTGCAATAATATTGGTACCTCCAGTTCTCGTTGGTCTCTAAAATCAGACCTTGGGAGAACAGGCATTCATATGAGATGCCCGATGCTAATTTTGCTTGGGAATGCCACCAGAATAGTCTGCTTCGAGCACAATTTTTTCACATTTCTGCTTTGTCTCTGACAAAACCAAGAAGTGCAGAAAATATATAAAAGAAAGAAATACAAAATAACCCAGATTTGTTCAAAACTGAAACATGGTTCATCTTCTCTTAACTGCATCCCTCACGCCAGGTATCTTTAAAACCCAGAAATGTACAGGTCAAAAGGAAACATTCCAGCAAAAGAAAGCAGGATAAGACCTTTTTTCTCCCCTCTCTCATGCCAGCTTTACATTGGTACAACTGCACTTGAGTTACTTCTTATTTACACTAGTCTCAGTGAGCTCCGAATCAGGACCTAGATTTATCTGAAAAGTTACAAACCTGCTGATCGATCTGCCCATGAACCAAAACCATGGGGCTGACTGATTTCAGGTACACAGATATAAGCACAAAGTAACTCTACCGAAGGCAGTGGTGTTTCTCTGGCTAACTGAGATGGGGACTTGGTCCAATACCTTCCCCTGGGACTTTTCAATTACTTAGTTTTACTGGTTACTCAGGACCCACAAATCTGAGCTGCTGTTTGAACATTTGTCCTCACAAGAATTAACTAGATTATCTTTAACTTTCATCCTCCCCTCGCAGTTTTTTAGACTTTGGCTGGAATCCTGTTGAAAAGGATTTGCCATTCGGGCCCAAGACACATCTCACCATAGGCTTTCCTGCTCAAGGACACAGAAAAAAGATTCCTTCTCAGGCCAACCGTATGTTCAATGTTTGTTAACAAATAAAACACAAGAGAGAGCATTACACCATGCAGAGATTGTCACTTGTAACTAAACAAGCCTTTAGAGCTGCAAATCATATAGCTTCCCAAAGATACATGTGAGGAATGCAGCAGCAGCAACATTAAAAGTAGAGTTGGTTGAAATGTAAAATTTAATTTGTGTGCAATTTTTTTGAAGGAAACAAAAATATTTAATTTTCGTAGAAATTAGAATTTTCCTTACTTTCCTGCCCTCTTTTTTTCCAGTGGGAAAAGTGTGTGTGGAGGGGGAGAGGACAGAAAGGAGAAAAGAGTCCAATGGGAAAAAAATTAAAAAGTGACAAATATTTTTTTTTTAATTTGAAAGGGGAATTTTGTTTCATTTTGAAATTTTTCATCCAAAAGTGAAATTGTTGATAAAAAAAGAAAAAGAAAAAAGTAAAACAGAATAAAACCAGCCTTTCGACCCAATCATTCATTCTGCTGCAGTCAGTGCCAAATAAAATAAAATGAGGAAAAAAGTGGGAGAAAGGGGAAAACCAAAATCCTCAAATTATGATATTTCAGAAATGTTTCAGTTTTTTTTCAAAGAGTGAAATGAAACAACATTTTTGCATGAAGGGAAATGAACATTTTTGGTTTCATTTCAAAGCCCTCCCACTGAAAAGAAAACTAACAAAAGAAATTCTTTGCCCATGAAAAATTTCATTTTCTACAAAGCCCCATTTTTCAGAAGGAAAATATTTCATCTAAAAAATTGTGACCAGCACTAGTAATGTGGAGAGCTGGGCAGGAAAGAGTTTCCCCCACCCCTGAATATTTACAAGTTCAGAATTTTTTCCCATTCAAAATCAAGGTGAAACTGAGACCGTCTGAAGTTTTTTCATGAAGAAGCAAAGACTACTAGCCAGAAGAGTCAATAATACGCTCTGAAGCAGGCAGGGCAGGCCCTAACTACTGGGCTGTTGATAGAGCGCCAGGAAATTCTCTTTATTTTTTATATTTTTTCATTTTATTTTTGGGCAATTTCTTGTTATTTTGTTTGACCCATTTCCACTCCCTGGGGAGTTGAGTTCTGCCTGGGGGGAGACCCTACCAGGGTGGGGGGCTTAGGGGGCAGGCCCTATTGCTGGAATGCTTGAGTCCTGCCCTCAGGAGTACTGAGAGGCCCTGGTGGGGGTGGGGGTGTGTGAGGAGGGTGAGGCCCTACCCCTGGGGGTATCCTGTGCGGGGGAGCGGGCGGGAGGCTGTCGGGGGGAGTTGCAGAGCATTCATGCTCATCCCAAAGCAGTGGCTTCTGTCTCTGAGCATTGCGACCTGGGGCACAGGACCACACAATGCCACTCAGGTTTGACCTGGCTGCCCCCTCAACGTGATGATGGCGGGCAGTTAGCCCAAACCTGAGAAAAGCTACCGTGACAAGGTACTGTTAGTAGCACTCTGGTCACTGCTGTGACTGCAGCATGAAGAAGGCTGCAGGCTCAGCTATGAGCAATTAAACACGTTCTAAGAGCACCTAGGTGGCAAGCCCTGAGCTAACGATGTAATTGGGACTCCTGGGAGGATACAAGTGGAAGGAACAGGAACCAAGGGGAGCTCAGAAGGAAAGCTCAGAGAGTGAGCCTGGGCTGAGGCCGCAGGGAAGCCGCCTCTTGCTCTAAGCCTGTATTACACTGTTATGCTTTGCAAGGAAAGAATAAATACACACAAGCTGACAGCCTGGTGTGTGTTTGTGACTGTGAGGTCACACGAACTGGCCAGGCAGTGAAGTACCTGGGTAGTGACAGAGGCACCCTGTGTCTCCTGCAACCCCTTATGCCACATCACAATGCCTGCAGCAGGGAGCTGGGCCCAGCTCCTGGGGCAGGAGCGGGCGCTGCAGGGTGAGTATTTCATTTTTGCCATTTTAATTATGTTTTCTTTTGTGTTACTGTATTTCACATTTGCAAAAAGCACGGGGCTCAAGCCATTGGCTCTTCAGGGGCAGCTCTCTCTCTCTCTCTCTCTCTCTCTCTCTCTCTCTCATTCTCCCTCTCCCTCTCCCTCTTGGGTGTTGACCAGAAGTGCCAGACTGCATCTCAAAAATTATATTTGTAATGGGAAGGGGTGTTGTGCAACAAAGACACCAGGAAATCATGAGTTCTGGTGAGGAAGGATGGCTCAGTACTTATAATGCTAACCTCAATTCAAGAGACCCTCCTTCAGTTCTCTGCTTTGCCATAGCCTTCCTGCATAATCTCGGACAAGTCACCTTCTCTGTGCTTCAGTTTCCCCTCTGGACAACAGGGATTGTAGCCCTTCCTTACAGCATGAGGGTGTTGTGAGGCTAGATACAGTGAAGACTGTGAGGTGCTAGATACTCAACTGGTGGGGCCAAGTAAGTACCTTAGATAGAAGGTTCTGTTCCTAGCTCTGTCACTGATGTGATTGATAAAAGTTCTGTGCTTGTGCAAAGGGCAGTTTTTAATATGCAAAGTGATCCATCTGCATTATGGATCATCCACTTGGCAAACTTAATTCTCTGGCACAAAGCTGCTTTAATGATCACAGATGTAGAAAAGCACCAGCCCTTTGTTTCTGTCACATGTTTATGGCTTAACAATGGTTAAATTCAATCTCCCCCATTGTGCTCCTTATGTGCTACCTCCCATGACAAGAAAGAATCTTTATTGCAGTTAAAAGCTGTTTTATAGTGGAAATCCCACCTCACAAGTAACGAGCAAGGCAGTAGCAGGTGGCCATCTGACCACCACCCCCCAAATCACCAGGAGCATTCCCCTGTCCCAGCTGGGTTTATCCGCCACAGAAGCCTGTAGATGCTGAGCCCAGCCATGTGACAGCGGTTATAACCCTTTCTAAAACTGACATCCCTTCATTTGATGAGGGCCAGAATTAAAGACAAGTCTCAGTCCAGTATTCCCGTAAGTCACCCTTTATTCAAGGTATGAGAAGAAGGAAAATAATCTTTGTCCACAGAGGAAAATCCCCGAATGGCTCAGTCTGGAAGGGAGGCTGGCAGAGAACTGCGTGAGGAGGTGCAGGGCTTCCCAAGCTGCCTGGAAGCAAGTGGCGTTGCAGTGAAACAGGAGAGAGTCCACCCTCCCAGCTGCTGCACAGCACAAGCACTGAGGAGCACCGAGGGGACTACACACAGCCAGGCAAACCCACTCCTAGGGCTGGCCGGGAAAAGTCACATGGCACATCTTCCCATTGGAAATCAAAACTTTCTCTGGAAAAAAGATTTGGTCAAATATTCCATCAGGAAAATTAATAGATGTATAGATTTCAGGGGACCACTGTAATCATCTAGCCTGGCCTCCTGTATAACACAGGCCACCAAGTTCCCCAAAACAATTCCTCTTCGATCAACAGCAGCTCATTTAGAAAAACTAACACAAAGCAACCAGGAAGGGATGAAACGGAAACACAAAACATTTTGGTTTGAATCTACAGTAATCTCTCAATCCACCTGAGCTGCTGCAATGCCTCATGGGAGTTGCAGTTTCCTTTCCCATGTGCCACTACAGCAGTTCAGCCATAGGGAGTGACAGCAGGGTATCCTGTGAGATGGAGTCCAGTCAGCTTGCAGGGCCCATCACTTAGAATGAGGTGGGACAAAAAACTGCAACTCCTATGTGGCACTCAAGTGGCTCGGGCAGATGGCGAGATTAATGTCAAGCCAAAACAAAGCATTTCTGTTCCAATCTGTGTGGAACTTGTAGGGAGGAGCACAGGTGGCAAGAGGGCAGAGTTTGGAGGAGGCACCAGGAAGCCAGTCTGTGTGCAGCATCTCAATAAATAGTTCTTATAATAAAGAGCCAGTTTAGTTTTAGAAACATGGAGTCTTCCATATTATTACCCAGCACGTTACATGAATCATGGTACACCAATCTACTAGAATTCTTTGAGGGGGTCAACAAGCATGTGGACAAGGGGGATCCAGTGGCTATAGTGTGCTTAGATTTTCAGAAAGCCTTTGATAAGGTCCCTCACCAAAAGCTCTTAAGCAAAGTAAACTGTCATGGATTAAGAGGGAAGGTCCTCTCATGGATCAGTAACTGGTTAAATGAAACTGCTGAGCTCCAGTTCATTTGCAAATTTGACACCATCAGATCAGGATTAAACAAAGACTGTGAATGGCTATCCAACTACAGAAACAGTTTCTCCTCCCTTGGTGTTCACACCTCAACTGCTAGCAGAGTACCTCACCCTCCCTGATTGAACTAACCTCGTTATCTCCACACTGATATATACCTGCCTCTGGAGATTTCCATTACTTGCATCTGAAGAAGTGAGGTTCTTACCCACAAAAGCTTATGCTCCCAGTACTTCTGTTAGTCTCAAAGGTGCCACAGGACCCTCTGTTGCTTTTTACAGATTCAGACTAACACGGCTACCCCTCTGATACTTGGTTAAATGATAGGATACAAAGGGCAGTAATAAATGGTCAGCTCTCAGAATGGAGAGAGGTAAATAACAGAGTTCTCCAGGGATCTGTACTGCGACCAGTCCTATTCAACATATTCATAAATGATCTGGAAAAAGGGGTAAACAGTGAGAAAGCAACTTTTGCAGATGATACAAAATTACTCAAGATAGTTAAGTCCAAAGCAGATTACGAAGAGTTAGAAAGGGACTTCACAAAACTGGGTGACTGGGCAACAAAAATGGCAGATGAAATTCAATGTTGATAAATGTAAAGTAATGCACATTGGAAAACATAATCCCAACTGTACATACCAAATGATGGGATCTAAATTAGCTGATACCACTCAAGAAAGATCTGTTGGAGTCATTGTGGATAGTTCTCTGAAAACATCCACTCAATGTGCAGTGGCAGTCAAAAAAGCTAATAGAATGTTGGGAATCATTAGGAAAGGGACAGATAATAAGACAGAAAATATCATATTGCCTCTATGTAAATCCATGGTATATCCACATCTTGAATACTGTGTGCAGATGTGGTCATCCCATCTCAAAAAAGATATATTGGAATTGGAAAAGGGCAACAAAAATGATTAGGGGTATGGAACGACTTCCACATGAGGAGGGATTAATAAGACTAGGACTTTTCAGCTGGAAAAGTGACTACTAAGGGGGATATGATAGAGGTCTATACAATCATGATTGGTGTGGAGAAAGTAAATAAGGAAGTGTTATTTACTTTCTCTTAACACAAGAACTAGGGGGTCACCAAATGAAATGAATAGGCAGCAGGTTTAAAACAAACAAAAGGCAGTATTTCTTTACACAACACACAGTCAACCTATGGAACTCTTTGTCAGAGGATGTTGTGAAGGCCAAGACTATAACAGGGTTAAAAAAAACTAGAAAAGTTCATGGAGGATAGGTCCATTGATGGCTATTAGCTAGGATGGGCAGGACTAGTGTCCCTAGTCTCTATTTGCCAGAAGCTGGGAATGGGCAATAGGGGATGGATCACTTGATCATTACCTGTTCTGTTCATTCTTGGCAATGGCCACTGTCAGAAGATAGGATACTGGGCTAGACAGACCTTGGTATGACACAGTATGGCTGTTCTTATGTTCTTATGAAACAATTTAGACCGTTCCAACCAAAAAATTGTTGGAACTTTTTGTTCCATGCCAAGTTTAGATATTTTATCCTGCTTCAAACTGAAAACAAATATTTCAGTATCTGAATTTCTATTTTCGATCCACTCTAGTCATTCAGACGTTTCAAGAATACTGTTATCCACACAAGAATATTATTTGGGAAAGGCACATTTTCTTTGCAAGAAACCATATGTCAGATGAGACCATTATGCTACAGATTCATGTAATAAACATAAATCATGTGAATTTGAATTTAGCAGATGGACTAATTAGAGACCAATTATTGGTGTAATAGATAACCAGGTCAAAGCAAGTTTACTGCAAGAAATAGATGGGACTTTGTAGAGAAGAGTGAAAGTTTTATAGCTGAGGTTATAGGAACGACATAGTATTTAGTGTAACATATTTTACCCTATCCTCCAAACCCAACACTTGGCACGGCACTAGATTCTGCTGATGACAGCATCATTACAGTGGTAGAAACCTCATATAATTTGTGCGTGTGTGAGACAGGCGGGCCACGCTGGTGTAACTCATGTCAGCAGGAGCCGAGACAGACGCACCCTCATCAGGTACTGCAGGGAGATGGGGAAGGCGGGGCCTGTTTCATTAGCAAAGAGTGAAGCTGCAGGTTAAGTGGAACAAATGGAACTTTATTAAATTCCGTGCACTGGTTTGTCCACTTGGCTGAGTTGCTTCCAGCCCAACTCCTCACAAATGCTGTTTTCCTGGTGTTCTGCCAATAACCGTCCCTCCAGGGAATATGGGCCCTTTGAGTCTCGTTCCACTGGTCATGACACATCTTCTCTATTTTACAAATATTTTAATATAAATATTTATTAAAAACAAATAATTGATGCCCAGACCCCCTCACCCCCACCCCACATCCCTTCTGACAGAGGCTGATAGCACATAGCCAAGTTGAAGTATTATCTTTTCTACAGATACAGCTGGTTACATAGTCTTTGTAGTTTGGTCTCCTCAACGGGTGACTGCACCAGATGGGACCTCTCTCTGTCTCTGAGCCAGCAAACTCTCTCTGTGGAGTCTCTTCCCATCTTATGGGATTGGCCCCTGCATGGTTCTGTCTGGTCTGTGATGATCTTTGTAGGCTCTCTCTGGGTGTCGTCTCCTGGCTTGTAAGTGCCCCCTGTTCCTTTGGGTCACTTGTCCTTCTTGCAGTCACCTTGTATGACCTGTATGCCACTGCACCCCTCATGTCTCCTTTAGTGCATTCCTTCACAGATTCCTCTAATGGCTGGATCCTCACAGCAGTGCCTGTCTCCAGAGCTGGTGTGTCCTTGGATGTCCTGTTGTACTCTGGTGCCTGCTTTCTCTGACTGTTTGGCCATATTCTCACAATGGTGTCCCCCTCCTTCTGGCTGCAACAGATCTCCCCTCATTGGTAACAGTGTTTTGGTTCTTGGCCCCATTAGTTTTGGTGCCTTGTGATGGGGAATTCCTGTGCGCCAAAAATGCTCAGAAGGGATCCGAAACAGAAGAAACAACCTGATGTAACTGTCTCTTAGCTGTTTTCACAGCTGATACCCACAGAGTAATGGTAAAGTGGAATGCTGATGAGGCTCTGGTGTCAAACTCCCATTTGCGTGCAAATTCCTTCAATTTTCCTGAGGCAAAACGGGGTCCATTGTCAGTGAATACAGTGTCCAGAGTGCCATGTCTTGCAAAGGGAGCCTTCAGTTTGCCAATCACAGACTTGCTTCTTATATCATGCAGGTCATCGATCTCCCAAAAGTTTGATTAGTGGTCAACTGTAATCAAGTACTACTTTCCCTTGAAGGTCAATGAGTCAACTTCCACCTTTTCCCATAGTCGGGAGGGCAGTTCAAGTGGTAGCAGAGTCTCCTTCATTCCCAGCCAGAAGACACACTCTCAAGCTTGTCTCGGACAGCTGTCAATGCCCAGGTGTGAGGCAGGAAGTTGTTGTTGGGTTTTTTTTGTTTTTTTTTTTTTATTTAATTTTTATTTTTGCATGACATCCTTATGTAATGAGTTGGGGACAACAGCTCTCTGGCCTTGATATGATTCCATCCAGCACACTCCACTCATCTTTAATTTGATAATATGGTTCTCCTCCTACCGGCACTTGGCTGCTGTCTTTTGGCCACCCTGCTAGCATTGCTGTCTTGACGGCGTGTGGTTGGATGCCCTTTTACACAGTCTCTTTGATTTCCATCAGTCTCACTGTTGAACCCCAGAGAGAAACCCATTGACATGCCTTATTACATCCTGATCCTCTTCCCCCAGCTTGCAGATGCTGGGTAAACAGGCTCTGCTCAGGGTGCCAGTGAACACCACTAATTGTTCTGGACAGTACCAAGCTCTCCCTGGCAGTGCATCGACATGCTGAAATCTCTCTGGAGCACTAAGAAGGGGCTTTGCCGTGATTGTCTCCAGGGTTTGTGGTCTGACTGCACTATTCCTGGGTGGCCATATGTGTACTGATGGAATTGCTCCACTCCAAAGACCACTGCCAGAAGCTCTTTTTCTATTTGGGCATCTGTGACAGGCCACTGCTGGCAGAGATGACCAGCTACACCCAATCCTTTCTCCAAAGCATCACACTGGAGTGTCAGTGGCTTTCCTGGCTGGTTGTACTTCAGGACAGGGGCATCTGTTATAATTTGTTTCGGCATTTCAGTACTTGCTGCTGGGGACCCACATAGCCCCACTCAACATCCTGCCTTGTGAGTTGCTGTCTGGGTTTTGCTACTGCAGCCAGATTTCAGAAAACATGTCATTCCTAGGAAGCGCAGTACCCCTTTCACATCCACTGGAGCTGGCATATCCCTGACTGCCTTGATCTTGTTGGGATCTACTTGCAGTCCCTCTGCTGGGGGCCTGGAACCCTGGCCATCTGCTCTGCTTTGGTGTTGTCTCACAGCATGTATCTCTTGGGGCATTGTGCCTCTGGGGACTTCCATCCTTTCTCTTGAGGCTTCCGCTGCATGCCCCATGTCTGAGCATCTGTCTGATGTGAGATCACCTGCTGGGAGCTCCCAAGGGTGGTGACCCCACATGCCACAGTCTGCCAAATGGCCAGCACCCGTTTGCTACCCAGCCAGCAGCTGGAGGTAGGGAGAGACCATGATCCTTGGCTGATACAAATTATCACAACATCACTGAAGTCAGTGGAGTAGGCAAATTCACACCTGCTGAGGAACTGGCCCTTATGCTTTGAAAGGGTGCAGGACTCTACTTTGGCTCTACTGGAATGGATTCCTTCCCTCTGCCTGTCACCATGCTCCCAGTGGCAGTGGAGACAAACAACACAGTTGTTCATGGTCCTTCCATGTGAGACCATAGCCAGCCTCTGGGGCCCACAAATCCTACAACTGTGTGTCCCTCAATTGCTTTTTGTAGGGCTGATTGAATTACAGTTGTAAGGCACCCCTTGGCTCCCACTGAATGTTCCGGGGCTGCAGTGACATCTCACCTGGCTGCTACTGGGTCTCCCCTTCACTGAGCAGCTTATTCATAGATTATAAAGCCAGATGGGACCTCTGTGATCATCTGGTCTGACCTCCTGTAGAACCCAGGCTATGGGACTTCCCCGAATTGGATGTTTAGAAAAGCATCCAATCTTGATTTTAAAATGGTCAGTGATGGAAAATCCACCACAACTCTTGATAAATTGTTCCCATGGTTAATTACCCTTACTGGTAAAAATGTACACCTTATTTCCAGTCTGAATTTGTCTAGCTTCAACTTCCAGCCATTGGATTGTTACACTTTTCTCTGCCAGGTTGAAAAGCCCACTGTCAAATATTTGTTCCACATGTAGGTACTTAGAGCCTATAATCAAGTCACCTCATAACCGTCTCATTGTTAAGCTAAAGAGACTGAACTCTTGGAGTTTGTTACTATAAGGCATGTTTTCCAACCCTTTAATCATTTAATCCTTTAACCCTCCCCAGTTTGAGTGCAACCCTTCTGCCAGGTGTTGTTTGCAGTAAAAAGGGCTGAGTTCACTTTTCTTGTTTCTTTGGAAAATGTAAATTACACCGGCTCAACCCTCCCCACTCTAAACCTGGGAAACTATATACGCCACCCTGCGAGCCCTTGATGGTCAATACTTCCACACTCACAAGCACTGAGTCCAGGGATTTAGAACCAAGAACTTTATTGAGGGAAGGACAAGAGAATGAATGTAGGAAAGCCAGCAATTAATAACTTAACAATATTCAGTTAGACTCTTCCCCCCTGCTCCGAGAGCTCTGAACAACAGTCCCATCCTAAGTCCTCCTCTGCAGGGCCGCCCAGAGGGGGGAGGGAGGGGCAAGTGGGGCAATTTGCCTTGGGCCCCACAGGGCCCCCCACGAGAATATAGTATTCTATGGTATTGCAACTTTTTTTATGGAAGGGGTCCCCAAAATTGCTTTGCCCCAGGCTGCCTGAATCCTCTGGGCAGCCCTGCTCCTCTGGCAGTTGTGAGTGGCTGGTGCTCCCCACTACCAGTTTGTTGCCCAAGGTTGAGAAGTCCAAGGATTTGGGCAGGTCAGTGCTACTTGGGTGTCTCCAGGGGCTCTATGACCTGACCCAGCTGAAGAGATTTCAGATTTGATTGCTGAGGAGGGAGGCCCACACCAGGGTGCCTCAGGTAGGCTTCAGTTATCCGCAGCTTCAGCCCAATCTACCTCCATGCCATCATCTGTGTCAGCGCTGCCTCAGCTCTTTGTTTTCTGGCAGCTAAACTCTGCACCATCTATTGAGTATTTACGTCAGCTCTTCTCGCTAGAGAGAGCACAGTGGTATATGGAGTCCTTATCACCGCAGAAGCACTCTCAGCAGAAAACAGGCCCCCTCTTTCGCCGATCTCCAGGCTCCCTTATTTAATTGTGCCTGACTGCAGTCCTGGTCAGGGTGACTCCTCACCCAAGGCACATCTGGTGTCTATCAATTATCCCTTCATTTCCCAGCAGGAACAGTAGCATTTTGTTGTCCCCAAACTCAAAACATAACTGTGTTTTAATTAAAATGTGCCAGACTGTTGCACAACTGAAATGCAAATGAGGCCTGGCCTATTCAGTCTTTCCCCTTGCTCACCAAGAGATGGCGGCAGAGAGCTCCCTCCCTATGGCGTCCCTACCCATCTGGAGTTCTCAAGCGGCTCTAGGTCGCTCTTCTCCCTGTTCACCAACAGGTGTCAGTAGTGAGTTCCCTCAGGCCATAAGGCTTACAATCTTCCTGACTTATGGACGTGAGGACTGGATGCAATACTCCAGCAGCAGTGACACCAGTGCAAAACACAGAGGTAAACTAACGGTCTGTTCATTAGTGGAGCCATCTCAGCTGCCCATGCCTGGCGTGAGAGGGAATAGAAGGATATTGGACCCAGCCTTAACCCACACCTTTAAGCTTTTGCAGCAGCCTTCTCATTCCCTTACCCGCACATGGAAGCAGAAGGACATCATGAGCATCAGCCCCCACCTTCAGTTCCTTTCACAAGTTCCTGTCTATGACACTAGTGCCTGGTTCTGTTTGCTCTCCCATCACACGTCTTTATTCCCACCTGGAGCCCAATTAGTGGCAATTCTCTGCTGGAACTTTCCTTGCCAAGTCTCTTCTGCTCTCCTGGGGGCACCTTCCCATCCTGTTCTTAGTCTTGTTCCTTGAGTCTCCAATCGCTGTTGTTAGCCTCTTCTCCACCCAAGTGGCTCCCACTCACCAACAGCCTCCTTCTCCTCTCCCCAACATCTTCTCAGTTATCAAGGGCAGAGCAGTTATTGCTGGTGTGTGGGGTGAATTACTCTGTTTTCCCTTTCTTCCCTTTCTTGTCACCATGATTCTTTCTTCTCCTCCACAGCTCTTCCATCTGCGATGGTTTTTAGCCTATTATCTGTCTCCTGCCCATGCATCCCTTCTATCCAATTCAACTTACTTGGTTTCCATCATGACTTCTGCTGCAGTTCAAGCCCTTCAGACATCTCCAAGCTGGACTCCTGCTTGCACGTAAAGTGCATCTAGATTCACCATAGAGAAATCGGAACATTGTATGTCTTCAGCATTGGCTGTAGTTAGTCTTATTCCCACTTGCTGTTTCTTACAATCATAACACCTTATGGACCAGCTCCTCAGCTGGTGTATTACAGCACCACTGATTTCAGAGGGGTCTAATCTGATTTACACCTGCCAAGAATATGGCCCATCCAATCATCCTGAAAAATCCCAGAACGCTCTAACATGGGGTGGCTACAGGTCCCTTCACCTGCCACCGAAATGTGGCCACCTCAGTTCCATTATGGCAGTCATTTTTGCTACACATGGTTTCCATATAGAGTATCCTTCATAAGTCTCCTAGCTGGATAAGCTGCAATGCATCAGCCATGCACATTTTAATCCACATATTTGTACAATGGGGGCTATACACAGACTAACATGTGTACTCCCATACTGGAACATATTTCACTTATAGGCTGTGAAGAATCATTAAAAACACAGGGAACAAATGCCCTCAAAAGTATACCTTTATCTTGCCGGCAGTAGTACAGATTATGCGTGAGATGCATTAGGCCTCTGCTTTCTCCAGATGCTTGGAAACTCAGCTCCTGTATGGGATACAATATGCATTGTCCTGCGAAAGGCTAAACACAGCTGTGCTCACTGAGCAAAGAGATTCAAGTCCTGAAAATGGCCAGGGATAATAAGTGTTTTTCCCTGTTAGCCTTAATGGCACAGTGAAACATTCAATACACAGCATACAGTGAGAGGGGACAGAAATAGGTTAATGATATAGCCAGCTATGTAGAGGATGCACATGATACCACGTGACAGTAAGGTGCCATTCTAGCATGCCTAAATGCTGTTTCACTTACAGTGCAGATATACAACTTTGTGGCTTATCTGAGTACCATCTGTATTTCCTCTCAGTGACACACCGACTCTGAGTTCACAAAGCGAGATACAATTTTTCCAGCGGCCAGTGCTGAAAAACTCCACCTGCTGCATGGCAGGGTGAACCCTCTCTCACTCCAGGGGCTGGTCTTAAGTCACAGTCGCTAGAGAGCCAGCATGGTCCATTGGTTAGGGGCGTTAATCAAAGACATGGGAAACCTAGATACAGCTCCTTGTTCCTCCATGGGTTTTCTGTGTGACCTTGGGCAAGTCCCTTAGCCTCTCAATGCCTCAGTTTCCCCATCTGTACAGTGGGGATAAGAGCCCTGCCCTACCTCACCAGGGTGTGAGGCCAAATACAGTGAAGAATCTGAGGTGCTCAAATGCTATGTTAATGAGGGTCATATAAATATCCCAAGATACAATTTACATTTGGGTTACAGAGTACATGTGCAGTGCGAAAATTTTATTTAAAATGATTTGTTTCATATGAAATTTTTCCTGAGGGGTGTGTTTTTTTGTTTTGTTTTGTTTTCCATTTTGCTTTGAGTAAAACCCAACCCTGGTCTTTTAAAAATATTTCCCCTTTCTTACCATGGAGAAAACAAGGGAGTGAGGAAGTGTTGGAAGTGTTTATATAATAATAATAATAATATTAAAAAAAAGAGAAAGTGGCAGGGGGAAATCAACTTTCTCCCTTTTTTTTAGTCCCCACCTCCCTTTTCCCAATAGAAAAAAACTGAGGTGGAAAAGAAACAAAAAATAAGAGCATGATTTCCCCCCTTGCAATTTCTAAATAAGAGCTCTCTGAGCAGAGCTTTGGATTGCCCCCTGACCCCTGTATCTCTCCCCACTCTGGTCTCGCACCTCCAGTCTTCTCATTCTAGACCATTTTAAGGGATGAAAGGTGCTTGGGAGAGACTTTAAAGCCAACAATGAGGAGTTCAGATGTGGTGGCCCTCAATTTCCTAGTGGTAACTGAAATCCAAGCCCTCTCTCCCCTGCATTTATTGCCCTATTAAAAGGCTGTTCCTGTTTTGTATCAGCTCGCGGACGTCAGTAAGCCCTGTTTAAAAGGAAGAAGTCTGAGGTGACCGGTCCAGGAGAGTATGATTCGACTACATGTAAATGCAGGGCTCAGCACTTACCCAAACCTCTGCCACCAGGCTGTACTAGAACCACACTAAATCTAAAGCCTTGGATACAAATACCCTAGACATTTGACCCATCTCTGACTCAGACTAAATCCAGGCCCTGATCCTGGAGAAAGCGCCACTAGCTTTTACCTTCATTTTCATACACTGCTGAGCTTCTGTCTTCATGCCAGGTCTGAAAGATGAAGTGCAAATATATGACAAAGGAGGCCACATTGGTGATAGTTCCAGTCTGCCTGGAAGCAGGAATGGCTGAAATCTCTTGAGAAAGCATTTTTGCCAGATTTCCAGCATCAATTTGCAGACTCCTTAAATCTGGGTAAAATCCTGATTAGCATCCTATCCTTCATGCAAACTGCCCATCACCCATAAAGCTACGCTATCATTTCAGTCTGCATGATGCATTTTAGGGCTGAAACAAGAAAACAGCAGTAAAGGCTTCATGGTAGATCAAGCTGTGTGTGTCTCTTCTACAACATACTGCATGTGAGCGGAACTCAAAATGGAAGCCGCCTTCGGCAGACATGCTAACATTTAAAAGTGCAGTTCGAGCTGGTTGGGAACAGGATATTCCACTTCACAGTAAATTCCACCATTTTGAAATTGTTTCTGTTATGAAACGAAGTACGTTGAAATGTCCCACAAAACAACATTCTGGGGAAAAATTGCTTGGGGTTGATTGAAACATTTTCTTCCAATAAAATTGAAAAATGTTGTTCCAATTTTGACTTGTATGAATATTTTTTTAAAACCTTTTTAAAATGGAAATAAAAAGTCATTTAGAAAAAGAAAATCAAAAGATTTTGTTTCCAAAAGGCCAAGTGAGCATCTTTTGACCGTACCAGATGTTCTGCTCCATTTTTTCCCTCCTGAATCAAACTTTTGTTGAAATCAACGTGTCCCTACAAAATTTTGTGGTCAATTATTGGCATTTGCAGATGGGAAAATGTTCTATTTTTTATTTCTCTCATTAAGCAGTTTCAATTATCTTTATTCTCATTGTAGTTTTTTCCTTTCATTTCTGATATCATTCCTCTACCTCCCTACACATCAATTTCCATCTTTGGACCCAGTCTTACTCTGCATTTCTGGAGCATCTAAAATTCCCACTGATGTCAAAACTCCCACATAAGCCAATCTGCAAAATTCAGAGCTGGAACCAGGTTTGGATTACATCTCTGCTCTTTGGAGGGCAATAGGACTTTTGGATGTGCAAGGAATGCAAGACTGGGCCTGAAGTTTACAGCGGTTAGAACTACATTATAACGATCTGTTGTATTGCTCTTAAAGGTCAAAAGGATGAAAGGTGTTGATCAGCACTTTCATTGGCCAACATTAAAGCGATGGTACTTAATGTCTGGGTTATTTTCTACAGAGGCCTTGGGTTTTACTCTGTTCCTGGGCAAATATGCAAAAGCATTCATTCTAAAAATGAAAGTTGATTTAAGCATAAGAAAGAACAAGAAATTAAAACAGGCATTTGTGTTGAAACTGTAAGTAAGTGATTATGCAAAACAAACATAATTAAAACCTTTTGAAGGCAAGATATTAGAGTTATTTTTAGAACAACCAGCTGTTTGATGAAAAGGAAAGGGTTAACTTTGCTTTCCATCCTGATGTGCAAAAGGCATTCACTTTTCCTGGTTCTAACAGACAAGTTTAGGGTTGAGGTGAGAGGGGATAGAAAAGGCGGGGGAAATATGGCTTTTGTTGATGTCTTTGGAACACTGAATGGCTGGTGAGTCATGGCAGTTTGGATGGGAAGGCACCTATTGCTTAGATCCTGATTCATACTCTGGTCAGGGCTATCATCTGGTTGCGTCTTTTCTTCTTAGACAGGGCAGGGCTGTGGTCCTCTCATCTTGCTGTGCTGATGCAGTGCAGTTAATTTTGGGATTTGGTGAAAAGCCGAGAGAATAGAGGAGAGGCTAAGAGGGAGGAAGGAAGGAGAGGAAAAGCAACACAAAAGGAAGGGAACAGAACAGGTTCTTATGTGCCTTTGTGGTGCTCGCAGTTAGGTACCCCCGATGATGGGCTGAGGACTGGATGTCCTGATAATTTTCAGAACTTATGAGTGAAAAACAAAGTTCTTTGAAGACCCACTGGTCTTCTTCTTGGGAAGGAAGTCTTTCAGTCAGGTCTGTTCCTGCTGTCCTGGGGTGAGGGGAGATGAGATGAGACGGGCTGGGATGCAAGTGGGACTGAGATTAAATTATTCCCCCCCCCAAGTCTCTTTAAGAAACCCCAAAAGGGGAAAAATGGGCATCATAGTTCATCCCCTTGCTATTTTGTCCACCAATTAGGCGTAATGTTCATCATGCCAATTTTGGTTCACTGATGCTCTACATCTTCTGTTTTAAGCATGATTTTAACAGTCCTTGAATTAAATCATTAGCCTCTTTTTGGTTGGGCTAATCCAACATTTCTTTTTCTGTTTTTTTTTTTATTTATTCATAACATTCATTGACTGAACACAACTTGGCCTATTTTCCATGGTTAATTTCCAAGCAGGCAAAAAGTCATAGGTTATTTTGACGTTTTATCAACTTTTGCTCACTTTTTACATTTGAGCTTACAGTTGGGGCACATTTTTAGGTCCAATAATCGCAAGAAATCTCTTCCTAAAACTGCCCTCCATAAAGGAACTCGGTAGTCCAAGGCCTGAGTTAAATGAATGACTTATTGCTTGAAGAAACAGGTTCTCTCTGAAAGCAGTACACAGTGCATCCATCTGTACATTCCTATTCCCAGTCCCCATTATTCCTCATGGCTGGTTGCCAACGCAGGATTTACTAGTGAAATTCACATGAGAGCAGTTTGAGAGTAGAAGAATCAATCGGCCATTATTTTTTCTTTAGGAGTAACTCATCGATGCATGGCTCGGCTGAGTTATTTATTAAATAAAAATTCCTCAGCCTCCACATAATTGGATTGCTGGGTAAGCCCTCAAACTGATCCATCCCTGCGATTCAACTCATTTGGGCTACAATGAAAAGTAAGAGGCTGACAATGAGCTCAATGGAGAGTTAGCACCTCCAGCTTCTCACTTGTTTTCATTGCTTAATTCAGAGTGGCTTTTTTTTGCCTGGAAAGAAGCAGGTGGAAAAAAGTTTTTATTTTTTTTAAAACAGCTGATTCTGTTGTTGTCCTGCTGCTCTCTAGAATGCCAGCAAAATGCAATCTCAGTACTGGCCTTGTGAATGTATTTTAAAAGGGTATTTCACTGTGGAGTGGGGGCTCAACTTTCCAGATGAATTTGGGGGCTCTCTACTTAAGGGTCCCTATGATCTGGGTAATTGTGACCAGAGTGGAGAAGCAATTTGAACTTAGGGAGGTTGGGGGCAGGAATACTTTGGGATTTTATATCCATGGACTGTGTCATTCACCTTTCTGTGTGCCTTATATCCCATCTGTAATACTAATTATTAACAATAATGCCTTTCTGTAGACATTCTATTGAGAAAATAAGTCTGCAGAAGGACAGTATATCCTTGCATCCACTGGTCATATTAGTTCTATGTATGTTTGCCAAATGCATACATAAGCACAGCACTACGTTCAGTTTGGACGTGTCAAATCTGGATCAGACATTTCTTAAGAAAGGTACCTTGGGCCTGATTCCCCCTGGTGTAAATCAGGAGTAGCTCCATTAAGGTAGAGTGGCTGTGTGGTCTTATGGATGTGGGTTCTAGTCATGGACCTGTTGGGGCACCTTGGGCAAATCCCTTTCTACCATTTGTCTGTCCTATTGATTTAGACTGTAAGTTCCTTGGGGCAGAGGCTGACTCTCATAATGGGTTTATCCGGCACATGGTTGGGATCTCTGGATGCTACTGGAGGACAAATAACAATAATGCCTTGACACAAAGGTCTGTCCAGATGGAATTAAGGCTTAGTGTGTATGAACACATTCAGGGTGAAAAACTTTACAATGATTTTTAAAGACACTAGACACATTAGGATTTAGATTACAGGGATATTGTAAGCATCCAAAAATGTAAAGTGCTTTCATCATAGTCCTATGGTTGTCACATTGCATCGCTACAGGGCAGAGTTAAACCAACACATCCCACAAAACACGTCCTACAAACAAATCAACCCAGTCGCTTTAAAGTTGCCATGTTAATATTTTTTGACTGCATCATTTCAAATGTGACACCAGTGCAGGGATGGGACAGTGACACTGCTGGGCCAGCCTTTTTAAACTTTCCATCAGGTTGAGCCAGGCTGGTTTGGGGTGTCTAGTAGTGGGGAGGGGATGCATCTTACCTGTCTATCCACCCACCTCTGGCCCCGTTGACTCAGCCTTCTTTGGCTATCAGAGGTTGCCCATGGGTCTCTAGATCTGTCAGTGGTCCCAGTGTCCCACTGGGAATGTCCTGCTGTCTGTGCTTGAAGGTGAGGTGCCCTGCTTGCTGCTGGGGGTTGGTCTTCCCAACTGCCACCTTCCTCAAGCACTGGTGCATTATCCCTGGCTAGGAGGGCCCAGCTGCTCTAACACCCAAGTCCTGTGGGCTGGAGGTGGGGACATGAGAGCTTGGGCCAGGAGCTTGGGTTATGCCATGGCAGGCGTCATTGGCCTCCATCCCTGTCCCCTGGAGTCCCTGTGCCATATCCCCCTCTCCCTGTAGAGGGTGTTCTCTAGCCAGCCCCCTACACCCTGGCAAGAGGCCTAAGCATATAGCACCAAGCCAGGAAGGGGTGAGGTGGGGGTTTCCCACACTGTCTGGGGCCTGAACTCCGCGTAACTCTAGAGCCCCAATTAGCAGCTCATCCTAATAGACCAGTGTAAAACTCTGTAACCTAGTTCAGAATGGCAACGGTTGTTTTCTTCTGTATTTACATAGCACTGAGCTCATAGACAGCAGGCACCCATTTCATACAAATAAATGATGACATAACTGTCTAGCAGGGATGTTATGGCAGGAGATCAGCTGCTGTAAAGTGTGGCTGTACGGGGGAAAGTGATGATGGCACCTCCTGTGTATATTCAGATTAATATCCGCTAACTTGAACAATTATAATAGCACTGAATCCTATTTGATCCAGTTAGCCCCACATCCCCAGTACAGCACTGGGGGAGGAGTCAGATGCTACTCTAGCCCATGCATCATCACAGTTCTGACTGCAGGATCTATATTGTTGGGGACAATGCTTGAGCTAGGATGAGCCTGGCTTGACTGTCCGCACTCAGGATGAGTTTGCAAGGCTGGCTCGTTTAGCTTGTAGCCTGAGTACATTTGGCCTGGCATCACTGAGAGGCAATAAATAGAGAGCCCCACGATGCTCCATTTTCAGAGCAGAGCTGTGCAGCTCAGAAAGGGGCAGACTGGGATCTCCTTGCCCAGAGTGAGTAGCATGTTGCTTCCTTCACCCGCGTTGCCATTGCTTTCCATGGCACTTCTACTCCTGGTGTCAGGCGCTATTACATTGTTCCGTGTGGGGAAGGGTATCACAACAGGCCCCAGAGTGACTGGTCACAGCTAAGGAGTTAATTTCAAAAAGTTCAATATATTCCCCTCTGTGCACATGGGACCTTAGCTCCCATATTCTGCTCACCATCTGTGGCCAGATCTCGCAACGGGGCCAGACTATTGGCACAGGGATTTCCCATGTGGATCAAAGGGGGATTTTGCCTTTATATTCCATATGAATCAGCATCATTGCTTTGCCTCAGTGACTGAGTGGGTTCTCGGCCCTTCCCTTTTCCCCTCTTCTCTTTCCATTGCTTTTCTTTGAGTCAGGAATGAAAGTCATAGAACTCTCCCCATCAGCAAGTGGCCTTTCTACATCCCCAGAGCATCTGCTCTGCTCTGTCAGTGTCCTCGACCCCACGTCCTTCTTTCTTTCATGTCTCACATGTGTAATTCCATTAATCGTCCCTGAAGTCCTGACAAGAACTGGGCCTGGGTTTGATTTCCTGATTGGCACCAGATAGTCTTATATTGCCTTTGGGCTGCGGGAACTTGGAGACATTTCTGATGAAGCAGACAGAGGTTTGATGTTACATATTACACGTGGGCCTGAATCAAAACCTCTGCTCCAAACACCCCTGAGACTCAGGCTGGGATCTGAATCCAAATTTTGAACTTGGCTTTTATCTTTATAATGGCTCAGACCAGAACACCCCCACATATTGTGACTCGGGCCATCTGCTGTCCTTGAAATCCGCAAATGAAATGTGCTATTTATTTTTATTGTCGTTTTGTCATTTTAGGGTTTTATCATTATTTTATATATTCATACCCCAAACTGAGATTGGGGGCCCATTGTGCGAGACACCACAAATTAGGGTTGCCAATCCTCCAGGATTGGCCTGGAGTCTCCAGGAATGAAAGATTAATCTTTAATTAAAGATTATGTTGTGCAATGAGTCCTCCAGGAATACGTCCAACAAAAATTGGCAACCCTACCACAGATCAGTGGTCAGAGCAGAAACCCCAGTGTCCTGACACCTAGACCACTTATCCACTCTATGGTGGCTTTTCCTGACCAGGAAGCAAGGAGCATATCCAAGGGTGGATTAAGGCAGAACCCACAGATCAGGAAGCAGTCTTGGTAGGGTAGTAAGTCAGGAGTGCAACAATCACTTATTGAGAGTTGAGCCCTTTTCCTTTGAGCATAGAATATCAGGGTTAGAAGGGACCTCAGGAGGTTATCTAGTCCAACCCCCTGCTCAAAGCAGGACCAACCCCCAGACAGATTTTTGCCCCAGATACCTAAATGGCCCCCTCAAAGATTGAACTCATAACCCTGGGTTTAGCAGGCCAATACTCAAACCACTGAGCTATCCCTCCCCCTTGATGGGGGCTCCCTCACAGGCCTGGACCCAGGTCTCCTTTTGTCTCACTCTATCACTGATCACTGCCTTGTTTTTAGAGCTGGCTGAACATGGAATTATCAGCATACAGGAAATCTAGTTCCTTCCAAACCCTTTTCCTCCCTGAATTGAAAAGGAAAGTCGAAATATAGACATATTTCATGGAGCACAAACTTCTGAAGAGGTTTGAATTGGACGTGCCGAAATGGAAAATGACCTGACATGCTGACGCAACATTTTTCGTCTCAAATCAGCATTTCAAAATAAAAAACGTCCTGTCGTTTTGAAAGATCAACCTAAATCAAAATCTTCCTTTTGAATCTCCCCATTGGAAAACCAAAAGGTTTGTCAAAATTGACATTTTCCCCACTGAAAATGTTGCATTTGCTGAAACTGTGTTTTCTGGTGAGAAAATTTTTCATGCGAAAAACACTGACCGGGTCTCCTCTTTGTGAGCATAGATGCGGCAGTGTTTGGGAAAGAACTGTCTCTGAACACAGCGTCTCCTTTCATAGGGAGACACGTCCTGCCTGCTTGGTTTTCCTCAGAATGCTGGCTTGTAAATAAAACTTAAAGGGATCTTCCTGCCCCCTCTAGCCCCAGCAGATGGAAATGATCTATGCTGTTTGCATATCGGTTTACACCCTGGGGAAATCAAGCAGGTGGTGATGCAGTTACCTTTAAACAGCACTTTAAAGCAGTCGTATTACACTTTATTACCAGCGACGGCTTTGCCTCTTAGCTGGCAGAGTCAGAAGAAAGTAAATGAGTGGTTGATGATATATTTTCCCCCCCGTCCCCTTTCCTCTTCTGGTGCTCTGACTCCTCACCCTAGTGACCCCAAGTATTTGTGAAGTGGCACCTGGGTTGCAGTACATTCCAAACGGCATGGACTGGAATGAGATACCTTGAGCAGTGGAGTGCTGAAACTCCCCCTGCCTTTACTTTGTTTTCTTTTGCCTTAGGAATAGTCAGTCCTAGGAGGAAATATACCTGCCAGAGCGATACTAGAGTTAAGGCCAAGTTGCAGATTTTGTTCTAAGCTTCTTCCCTCACTTCTTTGCATTTTTTACTGGACTCAAGCTTGAGACAAAAGTTCTGATGCAGATGTTCTATATATATATTAGGTTGAAAAAGATTTTTTGTCTTGTTTGTGAGGGGGGAAGGGGGCTTGTCCCTACACAAATCCATTCATGAATTTTCTAGAAAGGAGCAAAGGATCTAAATTAGGCAGCCATTTGTAAGTGAGTTCATTTCATCCTTGGTGCAAAGAGGCTGAGGCAGACTATGGGGCATGGGGAAGAAAATTGGATGCCTGTTTTTTCTCTCTGCTTGGCCCGTCACACTGTGGTTGTGCTTCCCTCTGTCCTCACCCAGTAAAGGCTGCTCAGGGCCCTCAGTTTTTGGTCCCTGCTGTTGCCTTAAAAATATCCTTCTGGAGATGGCTGAAAAACACTCTTTTAAAAATAAAATTCTCATGGAGAATAATGGGCATTTTTTGTTTTGAAAATTTTCCTAAATAAATAAATAACCATGTTTTCAATGAAAAACTGAACCCCAAAACAGAGAAGTGTTCAGTTTTTCAAAAACCATTTTTGGTCATAATTTTCAGTTTCTAGTTTTTCATTGAAAAACTGGACCATTACGGTGAGAACAAAAAAGACACATCTTGGTCAAGAAGCTAATTAGAAAGAAAGCAGGGTTTAGACCACCACCCCGGTCCCAAATCTTTAGTCACTTAGGCCATGTCTACACTACGGAGACTACACTGGCGTAGCTCTGTTGGCATAACCCTGTAATAAAGGCAGCCTACACCAATGGAAGAGGTCTTTTCTGTCAGGGTAGGAACAGCACTTTCCCAAGTGACAGCAGCTCTGCTGATGGAAGCATTCTTCCACTGACATAGTTGCATTTACACCACAGACAGAGCTACGTTGGTCAGGAGTGTGGATTTTTCACACCTCTGATGTACAGACTAACTTTTAAGTGAAGACCAGGTTTGTCTACCCCCCAAAATGTTTCTGTTTTAACTATTCCATTCTAATTAAAGCAGTACAGCCCCTCAGCCGTGGATGCAGCTAGACTGGTGTACATGTGCTTTATATATCGGAAAATAGTTCATTCCCATAGGGAAGGGAGATAAATGTTGCCGGTGTAAAGAACCTTCAATGTGATATAACTGCATCCACACTAGAGGCTGTACCTGTTTAACAAAACTGGTATAAAAATCACACCTCAGCTGAAATAAATAAACTGATACAAGAGCTTTATGGAGGCTAGGGCTCGGTGTTAAAGTGGCCTAAGGGGATATCTACACTTCAGCTGGCACAACGGCAGGGCTATGGCACTGCACCTGTGCCCTGGTAGTGCCGTAGTGTCAACTCTTTTTTTCCATTGAGGTATTAATCCATCTATCTGAGTGGCGACCACATCTACACCGGGCATTAGGTCAAACTACAGTGCTCAGGGGATGAATTTTTTCACAGCTCTGAGCGATGTAGCTAGGTTGATCTCATGTCTAAGGGTAGCCCAGACCGAAGTGGCACAAACACTATAAAGCAGTCACATCCAAGACAACACCAAGTGAGACTAATTTAACCTGGTTAGCCTAATTGATTGTTCCTTCCAATGAGACTGATGGGGTGGAGAAAAATATAGAACATATTGTAATGCCATCATATATATTAGTGGGATGCTCTCACCCCATGCACTGTGTTCAATTGTTGTCACTTTATCTCAAAAACAATATATCAGATTTAGAAGTGGGTTCAGGCAACAGGAGAGATTAGGGGCCTAGAAAAAAACAGTATGAGGAGATATTGAAAAGACTGGGACTCTGCTAATTCGAGAAAGGAGACAAATAAGAAGGGACATTATTCTGCATACCTCTATCAGGAATGGTCTAGAGAAGGGAGATTGGGAACTTCTATTTGCGCTGTTTCACACAAGCACAAGGGGACATTTGATGAAACTGAGAGACAGCAAAAATAAGTGTTAAAATGAAATGCTTTTTTCACACACTGCAAAATTAACCTGTGGAACTCACTGCCACAAGATATCAGTGAGACCATGAGATTAGCAGAACTCAGAGGAAGATTGGATATGGATAATGAGACCATCCAGAATGATGATGTGGAAGATTCTAAAAACAAGAGCTTGGGAAAGGCGATAAACCCTCCTGCATAGATAGACTAACCTCGAATGAATGTAAGTAGGAAGAAACTTCCCTCTGTGGACAGGATACCTCAGAACTGCCAGATGAACAGTTTCTTTCACCCTCCTCTGAAGCAGCTGCTTCGGGCCACTATTAAATAGTGGGCCAGATGTCTGATCCAGTCTGGCAGTTCTGATATTCTCCCCCCTGAATTTTCTCCTAAAATTCAACCAAGGTTCAAAATATTCAAATACATTTATAATTTCCCTCCCACAGTTTGGCAATGAAAGCTGAAAACTTCCTTATTAAACAAACAAAACCCTACAGGATGCTACAGGGATGGCCCTAAACATGACCATAGCTCTGTTGTAGAGTAGAAGGGGAAATATATTTTTATATCAGAGGGGTGGCCGTGTTAGTCTGAATCTGTAAAAAGCAACAGAGGATCCTGTGGCACCTTTAAGACTAACAGAAGTATTGGCAGCATAAGCTTTCGTAGGTAAGAACCTCACTTCTTCAGATGCAAGTAATGGAAATTTCCAGAGGGAGGTATAAATCAGTATGGAGATAACGAGGTTAGTTCAATCAGGGAGGGTGAGGTGCTCTGCTAGCAGTTGAGGTGTGAACACCAAGGGAGGAGAAACTGTTTCTGTAGCTGGATAGCCATTCACAGTCTTTGTTTAATCCTGATCTGGTGGTGTCAAATTTGCAAATGAACTGGAGCTCAGCGGTTTCTCTTTGGAGTCTGGTCCTGAAGTTTTTTTGCTGTAAGATGGCTACCTTTACATCTGCTATTGTGTGGCCAGGGAGGTTGAAGTGTTCTCCTACAGGTTTTTGTATATTGTATATAATATTATTTATATTTTTATAAGTATTTGTGGTTTTGGCCAAGACTGGCAATAGAAGTATTTAAACACTGTAAGGAAGGCTCTGTTGGTGATCTTTCCAGATCACTCAGAAATCTCTGGAGAAAGTCTGTTCTCAAGAGATTTGCAGCCCTGTTTTGGTCACTGAAAAATTTGGAATAACTTGGATCAACTTTGCTGCATCAGCCCAACTCCTGAGGGCTTATCTGCAGCAAAACCAGATGCAGCCCGCTTTGACATCTTCCCAACAGTCGTTTTTGCTAGACATAATTACAAACAGTCCCATTTCTTGATAACGCACAGAGGGGGCAAAACCAACTCCGAAAAATTATCTAGTCTGAGCGCGCAGGCAGCTGGGGACTGCATCCCATGGCCAGGGCTGAGTCAGGGCTGAGCTGACATGACTCGTAAATACAGATGCAGCAGAAAAAATGCTGCAACTCACTTAAGAGCATATTTAGCCTGGAATAAAATCTCCTTGTCAACCAGTGAAATGGGTCTTTTAGATTCCTTTCCCCATTAACACTACGAGTCAAGGTGGTGCTCCTAAGAGTGAGGAAAGCAAACAGCATTCTCATCTGATTAAACTGCCACTGATTGATGAGCTGGAAGCTAGTGAGGTCAACAGCTCCCTTAGGGTCCATAATAACTCCTCCCAAATGACGGCCCTGATGTTGACCCAGACAAAAATGGAATTAAGTTTGAGAGTCCATATTAGCAATGTTGGACAAAATCCATTACAGGGATGTTGTAATTATTAAAACACAATGCACTGGTCTAGACCACCTAACCAGGAAGAAGAGGTGGATGAGGCTTTTTTTAAACAACTAACCAAAGCATCCAAAATACAGGAGTTGGTGATGATGGGGGACTTCAATTACCCAGACATCTGTTGGGAAAATAACACAGCAGGATCCAGATTATCCAACAAGTTCTTGGAATGCATTAAAGACAACTTTTTTTTATTACAGAAGGCGGAGAAAGTGACTGGGGAGAGGCTGCTTTAGGTTTGATTCTGACAAACAGGGAGAAACTGGTTGAGAATTTGAAGGTGGAAGGTGGCTTGGGTGAGTGATCATGAAATGATAAGAGTTCATGATAGGAGGGAAAACAGCAGAATAAAGACAACGGATTTCAAGAAGGCAGACTTTAGCAAACTCAGAAGTGGTAGGTAAGATCCTGCGGGAAGCAAGTCTAAGGGAAAAAAGAGTTCAGGAGAGTTGGCAGTATTTTAAAGAGACATTATTAAGGGCACAAGCACAAGCTATCCCATTGCATAGGAAAGATATGAGTTGTGGTAAGAGACCATCCTGGCTTAACCAGGAGATCTTCAATGAGCTGAAACTAAAAAAAAAAGAATCATGCAAGAAGTGGAAACTAGATCAAATTATGAAGGATGAATATAAAAAACAACACAAGGGGCAAAATTAGAAAGGCCAAGGCAAAAAAAGAAGAAGAGAGATTAAACTAGCAAGGGACATAAAGGGTAACAAGAAAACTTTTTGCAAATACATTAGACATAAGAAGAAGACCAAGGACAGGGTAGGTCGATTACTTAATGAGGTGGGAAAGACAGACTAAAGAGCCACTTGCAGTTCCCAAGACTCAATGTGTCTCTTGTGGCTCTATACAGCACATGATATTAAAACACTGTGTGATTTCTTTATTAACCAAGCTAAGTTATTAACCAATCAGGATGCTTTTACTATGTTATTAACCAATTGCAGAATACTTGGTCAGTCATTTTGCTGTGAGAATTATATATATATGGAAATGAAACAATGAATTCATACTATTGGGTAAAGTTGATCGCTAATTTGGCTTCTCAACCGCAGAGGTCTGAGTATCTCTGCAATAGCAGAAAACACAACAATGGCCAAAATGCTACATGCCTTTTTTCTTTGTTTTCGCCAAAAAACTTAGAAGTGATTGGGCAACTAACATAGTGAACATTGGTGTAAATGGGATAGGATCTGAGGCTCACCTAGGAAAAGAACAAGCTAAGAATTACTTAGACAAGTTAGATGTCTTCATGTTGGCAGGGCCTGATGAAATATATCTTAGAGAACATAAGGAACTGGATGAAGAGATCTCTGAGATCTGAGCGATTATCTTTGAGAACACATGGAGGATGGGAGAGATCCCAGAGGACTGGGGCGGGGGCTCCCACAAGCCTCCTTGGACTCAAACGTGTGTGTTCATGGGGGGCCTCAGAGATCCAGTCCCAGTCCACCCCACCCCTAGTGTTTGTGACTTTTAGCTACACTGCAGCTCTCATGCTTTCCGGCCTAAGAACTACTGGTCACTTGTACATCTAGGGTGAAACATTAGCTGTGCAAGCCACCAAAGTGGGCACACTGCAGCTCTGGGAGGCTGGGCCAGGTAGCATTGTGTTCGCAAAGCACTGAGAAATAGAAGACCAGGCTGTCCCTCGGTTCTCCCTGAACATTTTGAGCATGGGAGTATAAATACAGAACTACAAGAGGGGAGATTAAATCTCCACCTGCATTCGTTTACATCCATGCTGCTGATTGTTTTTTGAGGCCGCTTCCCTCCATTTGCTTTCACTTGTCACCAGTGACACTAATAGCTCAGAGGAAGCTTCAGTTTGTGGGCATAGAGGAGGGACTTTTACATTATTTGAGATAAATAAATTTTTCATCCTGGAGCAGAAGAAATGAATTGATTCTGCGAGATAGGTCTACAGAGAACTGCCTTCCCCTAGAAGACATGCTAATAATCTGCAATGCAATCAGCTCCCTCGATTCATTCCTCCTTTTATACTTATGTTCTTCCAAAGCTGAACTGGATCCCAGAGGGACCAATTCACCAGACGTTTATAGAAAGAGTAATGTGAAGCAAACCTGATGGAATGTGGATAGTACAACATGTGACATGGGAACAGATGTTTTCTAATCATTCCTGCACAGTTTCTGGTCACTAGCCAGTAGTGTTAGGTCCCCAAACAAGAGCAGAGTGGCTTTAGGCTGTCCAGAGATGCTAGCTAATCCAGACATCTGTTCAGGAAAATAGTTAGGCAACTTGACATTGGTATTTTTACAACATCTCACTGCTACACCTTGGTTACTCATTGCACTAGATCAGGGGTCTCAAACTCAAATGACCACGAGGGCCACATGAGGACTAGTACATTGGCCTGAGGGCCGCATTTACTGACACCTCCCCCCGCCGCCCTCGGCCCCGCCCCCACTCCACCCCTTCCATGAGGCCCCGCCCCTGCCCTGCCTCTTCCCACCCCTTCCCTGCCCCCATTCCAACCCCTTCCCTGAAATCCCCACCTGAACTCCGCTCCCTCCTGCCAACGGGGGGGGGGGCAGGAGGGGTATGGGGTGTGGCGGGGGCTCAGGGTAGGGAGTTGGGGTCTGGGGTGCAGGAGGGGTGAGGGGTGTGGCAGGGGGTCAGGGTGCAGGGTGCAGCAGGGGGCTCAAGGCAGGGAGCCAGGGTGCAGGAGGGGTGCAGCAGGGGGCTCAGGGCAGTGGGTTGCAGTGCAGGAGGGGTGCGGGGTGCAGCAGGGGGTCGGGGTGCAGGAGGGGTGCAGGGTGCAGCAGGGGGCTCAGGGCAGGAGGTCAGGGTGCGGGGTGCAGCAGAGGGCTCAGGGCAGGGGGTCAGGGTGCAGGAGGGGTGCAGCAGGGAGTTCAGGGCAGTGGGTTGGAGTGCAGGAGGGGTACGGGGTGCAGGAGGGGTGCGGGGTGCAGCAGGGGGCTCAGGGCAGTGGGATAGGGGTGCAGGTGGGGTGCGGGGTGCAGCAGGGGGTCAGGGTGCTTGCCAGGTTCGGCAGGGGCTTCAGCTGCAGGAGGGGTTCGGGGGGTGGGCTCCGGCCCGACACGCACTGGGGGCAGGGCAGGCTCCATGCCTGCCCTGCCCCCACGCCGCTCCTGGAAGCGGACGGAACCTGGGGAAGGAGGGGCGCAGGAGTGTGTGTGGCTGTTGCTTCAGGCACCGCCCCCAGCAGCTCCCATTGACCGCGGTTCCCTGTTCCCGGCCAATGGGAGCTGCTGGGGGCGGTGCCTGAGGCAACAGCCACACACACCCCTGTGCCCCTCCTTCCCCAGGTTCCGTCCGCTTCCCGGAGCGGCGCGGGGGCAGGGCAGGCAGGCAGGCAGGGAGCCTGCCCTGCCCCTGGTGCATGTCGGGCCGGAGCCGCTCTAGGTAAACGCTGGGAGAAGGGCGGGGGGGGCCGCAAGGAGCTCGCGGGCCGCAGAAAATAACCCCGCGGGCCGCATGCGGCCCCCAGCCGCGTGTTTGACACCCTTGCACTAGATGGTGAACCAGGCGGATGAGCACCAATTTTTAAATCACGCTTTCTGAGTGAATTTAATGCTGGTTTGATAGCTTTGGAGCCCTTAGTGTCCCCAAGTGCAACACTGTACTGCAAACTCCTCTCAGACGTCCCAGTGTCACTGGAGAAGCCACCTACAGAGAGAGAGGGCAGTACAGCTGTGACCCCCTCCCTCTGCCGGCCTGCAGGGGAAGGGCTCGGCAGGCACTAGTGCAATGGTGCTGCCACCTTTCCTGACATGCTGGGACTTGAACTGAGGACCTCCAGAGGTAAAAGCCTGGACTGCTGCAGTTTGATTGAAAAACCACAGCTCCCTCAGTGGGGGTGTAAGAGACTCATGTCCTCAGTGGATCAGGCACATGGGGGACCTGTAAAACTTGATCACAGGGCTACATGAGCATGCTCAGGGGAATGAGTGGAGTTGTGGTTCCATATGGGTTGAAGGAGAGGGTAACTATCAGACAGGGGAAGCCTCCAGATTGGTGTTTGAGGGGAAGGTCTCTGCTGACACTGGCTCTGAGCAATGGGGTTTGAGTGGTTGGCTGCCACTTTGGGACCTGCTCCTGTCACTGCCCAAGACAGCTCCAGATTTGTCCCACTAGAAATGGCCACTGGAAGATGGAAGAAGTTGGGAGCTCAGCTCCTTTGTCCCACAGAGTCACAAGGGCTGGGGAACAATGTGTAACTGGGGATGATATAATTCTGTTTTGTTTTCCTGGCTGTGAGGACTCTCAGTTAACAGCTGAAGCATGTTAAATTTTAGGTCTTTTCTTTCAAGGTTTGAGTTCAGTGTGTGGGAACTTTCTGTTGAAATTATTTTTTTTTTTTTTTTTTTGGACAGAAAATCCAGTTTCCTTAAAACCAATTTTTTTATGTGGGAAAATTTCAAAGTTGTTGAAATTTTTGATTTTTCCATCAGGAAAATTTAAATAAATATTTCATTTTAGGTCAGTTTGACCTGAATGGAAACATTTTTATTTGTGGAGCCGAATCAAAATATTTTGTTTCAAGATAGTTTGACATTGAACTGCATAAAAAGCACCATATAAAAACCAGGTCTTTGTTATTATTTTGCCCTATGGTGCCACTGTGCCTCTTGAGAGTTGTAGTGTGGGTGTCTCATGCACCCATTGTCCACTATGAGCCAGGCTCCTTGGCTGGACTACACCTCCTATGATGCACTGCAGTGTTCCCTCTGACCAAGCATCACGGGAGTCACATGACTATGGGAGCCTTATGGGCAACATAGTGAGTTTGTGGTGCCTAGCCGTTGGGAGAAAAAGAAGATTGAGGCACCTGATCTACAGCTCCCATGAAGCATCATGACACCAACAGAAGTAGTTTATTGTTAAGCTCACTCAAAAGCAAATGTTTCAATTTGATTCAACAAACCAAAACTTTTCGATTCAGGAATGTCAAAACGTTTCATTTCATTATTTTTTAATTGAAAATTTTCAGAACTTTTCATTCTTCAAAAAATGTCATATTTTGACTTTTTATCCCAATTTATGATGAAAACAAGTGTTGAAACACAGGAATTTCCCGGTTTTCACTCCACCCTCATGTTTTCACTTTTTGTTATTAAAGAGTTAATTTCCAGTTTTGGCTCCTTGTTTTTATTAATCCCAGAGGATTTGGAAGGATTTGCTTCATAACTGAGGCAACAGCTAGCCCACGTCTTAGCTGAACCCAGCAGGGTTGTATACAACAAACTGCATCAGTTGTGATGATGAAATCCAGCCACTTGGAACTGGCTTAAGACCCCAAGCAGCCGTCAGATGGAGTGGGTTTGAACTGGCAACCTGGAGAGATGAACAGCTCAACGTACAACTAGACTCAGCTCCATTTTCATATATTATTGTTACTATTTATTTGTATCCCAGAGGCCCCAGCTGAGAGCCAGGTGCCAGTGTTCTGGGCTTTGCACACATGCTGTATGTTGAATAGTGAATGTGGGGTAACATTTTCCAAAGTGCTTAAGTGACTTGGGAGCTCAAGTTCCACTGAAAGTCAATGAGACCTTGGCTCCCAATTCATTTAGGTACTTCAGAAATTTCCCCTGTAACCTATGGGCCAAATTCTGCCCTAGTGTAAATGGGTGCAATTCTCGTGGAAATCAGTGGGAGTTGTGCCCACTTATATCAGAGCTAAATTTGGCTCCAATCATTGTCAGTGTCTGTCACTGCATAGGCCATTGGATGCTGCTGTTTAAGGCTCAGCACATTCATCATGCGTTTCTGATGACATCCCAGTAACCAGGAGAAGGAAGCAGATGTGGTTTGTGATAATGACTTCAGAGGGAAGAGCGATGGGGCACAATGAGATGATGAGTATTGTTTATGGCTTATATTATAGGCAGGCCCTAGAGGACCCAGTCAGGGACCAGAGCCCATTTCGCAGGGCACTGTAGAGATATGTAGACCCAGATGCTTTCTCCTCTGGGGCACACTAGAAACCTGGCCCAGCATGGTTGCACCCTGTTGGCTCTTTGATGGCCTTTTCGGTGTTTGTCTATATATGGGAAGGTGTCAAACCAGCTGGTCTACTTGGGATCATCCTTTCCCGTCAGGGAGCCAACTGATCCCAGTCAGTATCTCAATAAAATCTGAAAGAGGTATTGGGCTTGTCAGGGAGGGACTGAACTTGCGAGTGAGCAGAATTAGAGGTGTACAAAGGGATTTGGAAACTGTTCTTGATCCCTAGGTCAGAATACTGGATGTTGGAGAAGAGCTGGGCTGCATAGATGCCATAATCTCAGGCTATTATAATTTTCATCTCCACCTTCCCCTTTTCTGTTCTTCTTTAGAGAGGGACAGGCATAGAATCACAGAACCATAGGGTTAGAAGGGACCATAAGGATCATCTAGTCTAACACCCTGCCAAGATGCAGGATTTATTGTGTCTAAACCATCCAAGACAGATGGCTGCCCAGCCTCTTTTTGAAAACCTCCAGTGAAGGAGCTTCCACAACCTCCCTAAGCAGTCTGTTCCACTGGCCTACTGTTCTTTAGGAAGTTAGGAAGTTTTTCCTGAGATTTAATGTAAACTGCTATGCTGCAGTTTGAACCCATTGTCTCCTGTCCTGCCTTCTCTGGCAAGAGAGAACAACTTTTCCCCATTTTTTATGGTAGCCTTTCAAGTATCTGAAGACTGCTATCATCATCCCCCTTAATCTCCTCTTTTCCAAGCTAAGCATACCCAGCTCCTTCAGCCTTTGCTCGTATGGCTTGGATTCCATCCCTTTGATCATCTTTGTTGCTCGCCTCTGGATCCTTTCCAGTTTCTCTACATCGTTTCTATACATTGGTGACCAAAATTGGACACAATACTCCATCTGAGGCCTAACCAGTGCCGAGTAGAGCAGTACTATCACCTCCCATGACTTGCATTCTATGCCTCTGTTAATGTAACCCAAAATTGCATTTGCTTTTTTTGCAACAGCATCGCATTGCTGACTCATGTTGAGGTTGGGATCCACCATAACTCCCAGATCCTTCTCAGCAGTGCTGCTGCCAAGCCAGTTAGCTCCCATTTGTGCATTTGGTTTTTCTTCTCTAAGTGTAGCACCTTACATTTGTCTTTGTTAAATTTCATTTGTTGTCTGTAGCCCCGTTCTCCAATTTATCAAGAGTCCTTTGAATTTTAGCTCTATCCTCCAAAGTATTGGCAAATCCCCCAGCTTTGTGTCCTCTGCAAATTTGATCAGTATGCTGCTCCCTGTTCCTACATCCAGGTCATTAATAAAGATGGTTACGAGTTGAAGATCGTGCAGTACAATGTGTGATAGGTCAAATTCTGCCCTTGGCCACATTCAAACTGGCTGAATGAGGATGACATATTAATTCAATGAATAACCATTTTTTGGAAAAATTCCCATCTTCACTACCAGGAACACCGCCAGCTTTTCTGCCACCCTAGGTGGCGGAAGGTCCTGCCCCAAAATGCTGCCCCCCCACAGAGGCGGTGGAGGGTCCCGCCGCCAAAATACCGCCGCGGTTGCCATTCCCCAAATTGTAGTGCCCTAGGTGACCGCCTAGATGGCCTAATGGGTTGCACCGGCCTGTTCACTACAGATTATTCCACCAGCTCGAACTTCACTCCTGCGACCCAACTGCAATCACTTTTGTAGAAAGCCAGCACCAAGTTAACAAAACTGGAGAGAGTCGCCTGGCAGATGTGCAGAAGTGGAGTTATATCATTTAATATGGAAGGCAAAACTCAGGTCTCGTGTACAAAGGTTCAGCTCCAGTCACCTGAAGCCCATGGTGACTCTGGTATATTCTAAAATGTTATGTAGATAATATGGTCAGCCCCTGTGTAAAGTCTCTGAGCTAGTTCACACCAGTGCTCAACACTACCCAACAAATTTAACTCTATATCAATTGTCACCTCTTAGAGGATGCTCCTGGGACCTGATCCAAAGTCCTCTGGAGTCAATGGGACTCTTTCCATTCATTTCCAGGGGCTCTAGATAGGCCCTATGTTGGCTGCATGCTTCAGAACTGTTTGGTCATCTCAGCCCAACCTCTGTCTTGGGTGGGCTGATGCCTCCTACGGACTGAATGGGCCATGGAGGCTTAATGGTCTCATCACCCTCTAGAAGAGGTCCTTTAAGGTCACTGGTGAGACCTATTGGCGCAGTGCGGTGTGTGTCTGTGGCCAGGAAGCCTGCACTGCTCAGACCTGTTCTGTGGATAAACAGAGGCCTTCAGACTCCAGGGCTGCCCATCCAGCATTGTTCAGAAGGGCTGCAATTCAGGGTGGGCTATGCAAAGATGGGATACTTTGGATGGGATTGTTACTACTCTGAGCATGGTGCCAAACAGCCCTATTTTCCCAGGCAGTTTGACAATGAAATGATAAACACAAGCTATAATTAAAAAATATGTTGCCAAAGGAAATCTGGAAATCGTCAGGCGCATGGAACTGAAATCTCAGTACAGCAGCTGTCCCAGCCATAGTCCGGCCATTAAAAGAAGGGTCACAGGAAAGCCTTCAGCTGGCGACAGTTGGGACATCTCTATTTCTCTCAATACAGCAGCAGCAACCGTCTCTCAGCAAAGAGGGAGTTTCGCTGTAGAACCTCATTCTACTACCCAGCAATGCAAATGGTGCTTCTGTTGAGGTTGGTGTCAGAGTTTATTGACCCCTGAGGCATATGGTCAATGAGGTTGATGGGCCCAGGTTGCGGAGTTTAGATCCAGAGCTGAACTTCCCCAAACTTTTGGTCTGTTTGGGCTCATCCCAAGAACAGCATTTCCAGGGGCATAGCTTGCTCTCATACACACTGCAAGCCCATTGGCCAAGCTCAGTCTTTGTGTAGCCTCACTGCGTTCATCACAGGGATGAGTTTGCACCAGTATCCACTGTGATGGATACACCCTGTTAGCTTTTCTATTCATTAGAGAGGCAGTAGTTCCATGGTTAGAGCAGGGCTCAGGAGTGAGGCCTCCAGGTCCTATTCCAGGCTCCATCCCTGGATAACTATGGCTTTGATCCAGCAAAACATTTAGGCATGTGCTTAGTCTTAAGCACCTGAGTAGTGCCACTGAAGGCAGTGGGATTACTTATGTGATTAAACTTAAGCACTTGCTTAAGTACTTTGCTGGATCAGAACCAGTGTGCTCAGTACCTTGGGCAACATGATTCTTCTGGGTGAATCATCGATTTCTGATTCTAAAAGCAGGAGCTCTACAGCCTGAGCTAAAAACTCTGCTGTCTCTATCAGCACAGAGGCAGTAGCAGGCTCATCAACCTCTATATGTGGCCTTACCACTAGAGAGGCACAAAGCCCTAACTGATCCAAACCCCATAGACTCAATGTAATGATCTGTGTCATAAGGGACTTGTTCGTAGTAAGGACATAGCTGCTGTATTGTAATGTAAGCCCTGAAGCCCTACAGAGTAGTGAGCTCTCTACTGAGACCAGTTGGTGAATAGAGAGAAGAGCTGCCTAGAGCTGCTTGGGAATGCTAGCTGGATGGGGGTGCCATAGGGGAGGGAGCTCTCTGCTGCCATCTGTTGGAGAGCAAGGGGGATGACTGAATGGACCAGACTTCATTTGCATTTCAGCTATGAGACACTTTGGGGGCATTTTGGTTAGTGTACAGTTAAGTTTTGAGTTTGGGGGCAATAAAATGCTATTGTCCCTGTTGGGAAATGAAAGGACAAAACATAGACAGCAAATGTTCCTGGGGTCACTGTGAGTGAGAGCACAGTCAGGCACAATTGGGTTGGGAAGTCTGGGGCTGGGATAGGTTTAAATGAAGAGGAGAGATGACTGTGTTTGTTAAGTGTGTTAGATGTTCCTATTCTTATTTTAAAAAGTAGTCCTGGGCATGTTCAGAGGTGCTGGAGGAGGAGAAAGTGATGAAGCAGCAGAGGTTAAAGCTGTAGAGAGAAGCAATCTATTTGAGAGACTCTGGTGTGGGCCCCCCTACCCAGTAATCAAAGCTGAAATCACTGGGTCAGGTGGTAGAGCCCACCACCACAGAGCAGCCCCATTGCCACCGACTTGCCAGATTCCTTGGACTCCACCAGCCCAGGACAGCAAACCATGAGAGGGGAGGAAGGATGGAGGTAGAATGCTTTAGCCACTCACAACTGCCAGAGGATTGAAGTTGGGACTATTGTTAAAACACCTTAGAGGGTGCAAGTTGGGTCTAATATTGTTAATTTATTAATTGGTGGCATTCCCAAATTTATTCTGTTGTCCCCTCCTTTTCCAGTTCTCTTTGTTTGAAATCCCTGGGCTTTGTGTCTGCGAGTGAGGAAGTGCTGCCCATCAAGGGTGCTCAGGGTGGTGTATATAAGTTCCCAGTTTTTGGGTGGGGGGGTTGAGCTGTTGTTATTTCAAGTTTTCAGAATCAATCCCTAGAAAACTGAACCCGGAACTTTTTGCTGCTGACAACCTATGGCATTAAAAAATGCTCTTCTGTGGTGGATTTAGCTGGATAACATTTGCCTTTTGCTTTCTCTGTCCTGTCCCACAGCTTTAAAATTCCATCTGTTCCACAGGACCTCAGTGCCATTTAGTGGAATTCACCTGCTGTTCATGAAATCCCCTGTAGAATGGGTGGCGTTTTAAGGGCTGTACTTCATATTTAATTCAATAAGAAATTTGCTGTCTGAATCTTTGTAAAGTACTTATATGGCCTCCAATGCTATAGTACCTCACCACTTCACACTCTTTACGGAATTTAGCCTCACAGCACCCCCGGGCAGCAGGGCAGTGCTATAAGCCCCATTGCACAGAAGCGGAACTGAGGCACAGAGAGGCTAAGTGACTTGCCCAAGGTCACACAAGGTGGTAGAAGGGAGACCCTGGTTGGTGCACTGATCACTGGAGCTCTTTCCTCCCCTGTTTGGAGTAAGAGGCAGACATTTTGTGTTCACTTCAGTGCAAACAGTCAGAGGACACACACACATATTGTGTGCCTGCTCTCATGAGGAATTTACTTTTGTTCTTTCTTGTTCTCAGTTTAAAACTCAAGGTCATGCTGATGGAAAAGATTCACTTTCCTTTTGAATATAGGAAAATGCCATTTTTTTGCCCATTTCATATAACACCCACCCACCCAATTCGGTAAATGTGCCCTCTGTTAAATTAGGTTATCTATGAGAAAATTAGTTAGTGTAAAAAGTGAAAAATAGCTCCGGGTATTAACTGCTAGTGCTACACAGGTGTCAGCTGAGTATTCTCAGCCCAATCAGTGGAAAGTCAAGATTTCATTCCTTGGAAAGAATATAGAGTTCCATGCCTGTGAACAGAATGTTACAGAAATGCATTGTGGTGAAAACTTCCCCACTGATCAGTTTGTTTCACTGAGAACCGGAAAGCTATAAAATTAGGACTTAACACTCAGAGTGTGTTTTGAGGAATATCTAAGGAGTTAATAATGATTAGCCACTGAAACTAAAGTGCTGCCCAAAAGGGATTTGGGGTATGTCGCCTTCTATAATATTTGAACATAAATATTACCCAGATTTTAGTACCATATGGTGTGAATTTAGAGTTTGCTGAAATTCTCAGTGTCTTGTGTCTCAAGGATATTTTTATCACCTGATAGCACATCTTGAAACTGCCACCTTTACCTCTGGTAAGTATGTGGGGAAGCAGCCTGTAGATGCTCAACAAAATAAAGATGTGTTGAGGTTTTACTACAAACTCCATTTGTGTTTGTGTAGATCTAGAAGTGGGTGTGCATTTGTGTGGAAGAGTGGTGTGCATCAGAGAGAGAAGAGAATACAGAAATGTAATCATTTCCCCCAGGACAAATCTCCCAGGAAAGTTAGCTACCATGAATACTCCCCAAATACAGCGTCTAAAATACACACAGGGCTTTTCAGGTACAAAGTGCTCCTTCTGAAATAATCTGGATATTAGACGGATACTTTTGCATCTTCTCATCTACTTTGCACCCACCCCTACCAAGATCTGACTAACGATGTTTACGGTGCAGGTAGTTTTTTGAAAGCCCTGAACTGTTCCAGGGCATGACTGCTATCACACGACTTAATTATAGCTTCATTCTTTAGCAAATGCAGCTCTCTGGTAGGATAATGTGTGGTTACTGTTTGTATAGCTGTGAAGGAGGGAAGTTCATTGGTTCATTAGCAAAGCAAATGATTTGCCTTTTGGGGCTGGTTAACCTCAGGGGCCAAATTCCACTCTCCTTTACAGTGATGTAAAGTTGATAGACTTACTCCAGATTTACAGGGATACAAATAGGGGCAAAGTTTGGCCCTTCGCTTCTGATGGGAAAGTAAATACAATACTCTTTCCTTCCATCTATCATGTAGATAGTTAGATGGATAGATTAGATTAGAGAGGCCATGCCTGCAACTTCATATTTAAGGGGGCACTGGAAAGTGCTGATAAAATGCAGATTTGTTCCTGGAACTTAGAAGAAAAACAAAATATTTCCTCCCCAGACCCATTCCCCTTACTGAAGGGGTTCAGATTCAATATTTGAGAAAGCTTGAAGGGAATCTATTGAATATGTTAAAGTTAGAAGCATTGAAATAGGATTTGCCCTGATTTTATGACATTTCTTTGTCTCTGTCTGGTTTAATATTGAGAAAATGTATAACCCTCCAACTTTCTGTATTTAACGATGTCTCTGTGGGCTGAATTTAGTTTTTAACCAACAAGGGTTTACATTTTTCACTAGCTCGGTTTCTATCCCTGTTGCAATGAGGGTCCACAAATATGATGATCATGGAATAGATTTGTTGCTGAATGGATGCTCCAGAGTCGCAGCTTTCATCTCAGAATAAAATAATTCTAGCCCTCATGGTTGTGAGGCGTGGCAGGGTTGGTCTCTGCAGCAGCCCCATGTGGCCGATCATGCCATACACTATTCTTCCTCCCTTAGTTTCCCTGCCATCCCCCAAATAACTCTGCCAAGCAGACACCTCTCTTGGCACCACCCTCCTCCTGGGTATCTGCCTGAGAGTTATCCTTCTCCAGGGCCTAGAGGAGCCAGCGGCCCTTCTGAAGCTTACTGTTCCCAACTGAGCTTTCACAGCCTTTTGTAGACGTCCCATGACCCCTACGCAGCTGGGTCTAATAATTAAATAAGGCCTTCTGATCCCTAACCAGTCAGGATCAGCTGGGAGGGTATGCAGGTGAGGCTGTGCATGACTCCCCTTAAAGGGCTGGCCAGCCTGTGACAAAAGAAAACCCTTAAAATGTGACCTGAGTGAAAACCAATGCAGTGATGTCTTCCTGAGTCTGCAGGCAGCCTGAAACAATAACTCTGAGGGGTGTGAACTACTGTGTTAATTTCATTGGGCTGTTAACTCTGAAGCCTATAGATTACAATTTAAATGAGGATATTAACTATTTCACAGTTGATTATTTTAGTAGAAACATCCAGTTTATGTAACCAATGGATTTGCTGACAAATGAAATTAGCATGCCAATACTTCAACCCGGATTCCTGAGTCTGAAAGAGCTGTGCTGAGCACAGGGCTTGTGAGGAGGAGGCAAAGGTAAAGGCTGCTCTAAGTTACACCCAGCTCCTTGTGGTCCCAAAAGGCTGTTCTGGCACAAGGATAACAGAAGCACATGCCTCATTTCTCCAGCCACCTCCCTATGCCAGGGGCTCCAAGAAGGGGGTGTGTGCTTAACTGCTCCAGCAGCTCCATACCACCTGGACACCCCCCACTCCAGGCTGGGGGTATCCCCAACCGGCTGGTTAAGGGACAAGATCTGGCCTGGAAAGTGAGAAGTGAATCTGATCAGGAGTTGCAGTGAATTAAAAATGGCTTGTATTTGAAAAGCAGCTTTTCAGTTGCACCTTTCCTATGGCTACCTCTAACTTACACATAGCTGGGATACGCCATTTCAGCATTTAGGGTCATATAGCATTAGGCCAGGGGTTCTCAAACTTCATTGAACTGCGCCCCCCTCCTGACAATAAAAATTACGACATGACCCCAGGATGGGGGACCAAAGCCTGAGACTGCCCGAGCTCCACCGCCCCGAGTGGGAGAGGGCCAAAGCCCAAGTCCGAGCCCCACCACCCTGAGCAGGGGAGCCAAAGCCAAAGCCCAGGGGCTTCAACCTGAGCCCTGCCGCCCAGGGCTGAAGCCCTCAGCCCTGGGCGGCAGGGTTCAGGCTTTGGCCCCAGGCCACAGAAAGTCTAACGCCAGCCCTGGCAACCCCATTAAAATGGGGTTGTGACCTACAGTTTGAGAACGGCTGTATTAGGCTGAATCGCAGTCATGGACTAGCCTTATATGTAGGCTTTGCAGAATTTGAGTTTTTTATAATTTCGACGGATAATATCAGTGTTTATTTTTAAGCATTTTTTATTTTTATAGATTTAAATTTTCACAGTTGTGCAGAATTATGGGTTTTAAGCATTTTTTCCCTATTTTTTATCTTGGAATTTTCAGTTATGGGAAATTATGGGGGTATCACACAATGGGCGGGGGGGGAGCTAGACAATAATTATTTAATGACAGTGGGTGTTGAGATTCAAAAAGTTAAAGCTTTAGAACCCTAAGACAGAAATTGTCAACACCATCATCAAAATATACAAAGTAAATAACCTGAAATCAAATTCTAATAAATTCTCATGCAGCATTTTTTCTCACTTTGCCTATCTGTTGATAGGCAAAGTAAGAAAAATGTTGATCATTATCAATGCAGATATTTGTTGTCGGTTTGGGTGTGTGCAGTGAAATAGATGTTTACAGACATTTACTGATTAAAAATCGAATCCATGCTCATTTATATTTGAGATTAATACTTAGATGAGTCTATGATATTTTCTGCATATACACAGAAGTCCTCTGTGCAGAAAACAAATGTGGAAATAAATGTTCAAATGTGGACAAGTGCAAGGGAAGGTAGGGTACCAGTTGGCATGGAAAGGAACAGAGGGGTGGAGGGTTCCTGGTAATGGGAGAAGCCTATTGAGTTGTTCACTGAACCACCACTAATAACCCATCTCTGGTTGGACATTCCTGTATTTTGGTGCCATTTTTTTTACCAATCTGTCCTTTTGTACATCTGGCATCTCCTTATGTGTTTTCACTACCTCCCCTCTTGATCACATACACAAGGCAAGGAGCAGAGATATGCGGCCCAGTGTGATTTTTAAAGGGATATGGGGAAGGCTTTTAATGTTTTCTCACATTAAACAGTTTAATTTATTGCTGTTAAATTACATTTCTTTCTGGGACTTGCAATTCTGTGCATGTTGTGTTTAAATCCCTTTACTGCCAGTGCAGTAAAACTGTGACTACACCTAACGGCATTGCTAATAAGTAACCTAGAATACCATTTCCCATTAAACACTTATTTCCCATTAAAAGGCCTCCGAATGCAACAAATTCCTGGTGCACTTTGCAGCGGACACAATGTTATATCTAAGGGTATGTCTTCACTGCAGTCACAGGGTGTGAAAGCAGCTCATGTAGACATACCTGAGCTAGCTTTAATCTAGCTAGCTCAGGTACCAGTACGTGCTTCAGAGTGGACTACACAAGCCCACCAGAAACCCTGGGAAATGACTCATGGGAATAACCTCTTACACTGAAGCCTGGGCTGCTGCAGTGTCAGTGCTCTGGTTCCTGAGGTAGCCAGTGATCGCAGTGTTGACATACTCTAAAGGTAACACTCCTCCATGGTCTGTATCTGAATTAGTGAAGAAGCCTGTTTATGAGATTACGTGTACTAAGCAAGAGCAAATATTGAAACATAAGCTAGATTTTGAGGCGGTTTTCTGAGAGAATTTTTAAAATTGTCTTTTTTATTTTAGAGTAATTAGGAAGAACAGTGATCAACATTCTCTCTTCCTCAGTATGTTTGTTCCTGATAGTAGAATTTTATGCCTTTTCTGGGTTGCTTAGTTCTCTTTTTGTTTCATTTATGACTGTTGCCTAGGAAAAAGGGGTTAAATATTTTTGCACAAAGCACAGCCCCTCCTGGATGCGTATATGCATATATTAATAATTAATTAATTACAGGTCATTATTACAGGTAGAACAGGTGGCAATGCCTAAAGTTAAGATTGCCCAACATTTTCCCCTATTAGACCCTGTTTTGAGTTGAGTATCAGAGGGGTAGCCACATTAGTCTGGATCTGTAAAAAGCGACAAAGAGTCCTGTGGCACCTTATGAACTAACAGACGTATTGGAGCATAAGCTTTCGTGGGTGACTACCCACTTTGTCAGATGAATGATTAATGAATTCATCTGACACAGTGGGTATTCACCTACAAAAGCTTATGCTCCAATACGTCTGTTAGTCTATAAGGTGCCACGGGACTCTTTGTCGCTGTTTTCAGTTGTTTAACTTTCCCAAACTTTAACCATTTGGACTGACATTTCCCATCCCAGGTGTCAGCCTCCGGCTGAATTCTTCTGGAAAATTTCAACAAAAAAAACAGTTCAGCCATTTCAGAGAACGAGGTTAGGGGAAAATATGCTGTTTTGCCCATGTTAAAAAATTCTTACAATCCTTCCTTAGAGAAGCTTTAGTGGCTCCATGTCGGAGTAGGGACTTGAAATTTAGCAGTGGGGTGGCCTCACCCAGTGCCAGGGATGTACCTTTTGCTATCCCTGTGAAATCTGGCCAAATAATAAACCTCTGAAAATTTCAGTTCACATGCAAAGACTTCTTTGGATTCTGTAGAAAAAATACTATGTGATCATGTAATTAAAGACCGTATCATAATGTGTACACACAAGGGGGTCTAATTAAGTTGTATGGGCAACCTTAATTCTGCCATCTCCTAATGTCTAAGTGTTTGACTTTGCAACCTTAATGTCCTTTAGGTGTATTTTTAATGCATTATATGATATTTATAGCTATAAGAAGCTAGGTAATGGATAAGCATTATGCTGAGCTGGCAGGGTATGTTATTTATGTCACATCCTGTTGTCTGATTTGTATTAATGTCTCCTAAGAGAAGTCCTTGGAATGAGGAGGAATCAGACAGGTATGGACCAAAATGTATCATTGGCTTCTGGGAGTACCTCAAGGGACAGAAATCAGGGACGATGTTCTCTTGTTTGTCCTTCGCAGTCCGCTCTGGCTGCTACAGCATTGGCTGTTGTTAGAGCTGCTGATAAATTATTGTCACAGTGTGAGACTCCCTTGGAAACCTCCCCCAAAGTCATGCTAGAGATTATTTTCTCTGCTGCACAGCCCCACGGACAAAATATGAACCCATCAAACCCAAACTCATACTGCATACTTCCTCCATAGACCCATAATGCTTCACACACTTAACCAGTGCACAGATGTCTATGGCATGTAGAGTATTTCCGACCTCAAGCATTGAAAAATCACAAGACATGTCCCAAATGAGATTTTAAAAAATAATAAATATGGGTTCTTTTTATTTGTCTTCTAGTTTATGAGCCTTTAGGGTTCATGTTTTCAAGGTTTTCTTCACAATTGTGTTCTGGAAATTGACTTTTAAATAAAAAATGTAAGCTGAGGTTTTCATGTAATCACATGATTCCAGTAACTGGGGTCTTAACTAAAATGACAGACATTACGAGACTTGTGATAAAATTGCAAGAGTTGGCAAAACTGCCGTAGTTAGCACTGCGGAGGTTGGACTTACTGTTTGGTGTTACGTTTGAAGCATATGTATTGTATCTTCATGGGTTGGAAGTGTTTGGGAGGGTTCTGTTCACAGCATAGGCACACAGAAGTTAGAATATTTTATCTTTCTGAAAGGTTGCAATGTTAGGCAACTTTATTTCTGAGACTCTAGAGCCCTAGCACAGAAGAACCAAAACAAGAGAGAGGCAAATCAGGCTGCTCCTTAAGGCAGAGAAGCACAACACAACCCACCTTACTCGAGGCTGGCTATTTGCAGACTGAATGCTGAAGATTCAGGGTGCATGCTTCCTAGAGAGCTCTCTAGTGTGCAAGAAGGACCAGGAAATCCCTTGCACTTAAAATGATAACTTGTAATTTTAATATAGTTTTCAACACGCGACAAAGAGTTTCTTGTGATTGTGTGATGTGGATCCAAAGGCATGTTGCTAAGGGATCACTTCATTGGACATTTCTATGTTATTAAGGTTCTGTGTAGGTGGGCTTTGCATTTTAAATACCTTAATTAGTTGCTAATAAAGTTTTGGAGGGGAGGAATTTCATACATAATGTGAATAACCAGAGCTTGCTAGGAAATGCATTTTTTTCCACAAACCAATTTGGAAACTGACAACTCAAAACCAATATATTTTTCACTTTTTGGCTGATTTGATTTTTTATTGGTTTTTTTTGGTTCCTGAAAACTGAAAAAAATAGTTTTGAGATTTTTTTTTTATGAACCCCTGTCCGTATCCCCCCACCTCCCGCCAAATTAGTCAAAATTGGAGATTTTCCATGGAAATCTCCATTTTGACAAAAAAACATAGTGTATCAAAAATCTTCTTGACAGAAAGTCTTCAGCCAGCTCTAGTAATAACCTTGCCATAAAATTTGTAACCCAGTCTAAAGAATTCTAAAGCTGGTTTATAATTCTTTGTTCTATAGGAGGGTTTAAAGATGTTCAAGGGAACTTAGTCTCTGTTAATTTCTGTAGGTTTGTGTAATAATGTGTAGAACCTTAATTAAGGTCTATTGGTTTCACCCCTATTAAATTATTTTGGACTCTTCCAAAACGATGTGGGTTATTTCCTCATATGACGACAATATAGCTGTCTGGAGCAAAGTTAACCAATTAGATTGTAGAAACAAATGATTAATTGGCTCAGTTGAGGTAATAACAGCTTTCACATAATTCCGAATGCAGCTAATCAGCTCACACATGCTAATCTCGTCTTCTGGACTGACTCATCAGAGATCAATAATAGGTTTTGTTTAAACACTAGTAACTTTGGCTTCCTTGTAGAACATTTGTCTAAAGTAATGGATAGACTTCAGCTATTAATGGCCATAAGAGACTTCCAGATATTTCGAATGAAAGCATCCAGAATATATATACCTCTGTAGATCCTTATTTCAATGAACAGGAAGATTTATTGCCCTTTGTGGTTAATAGTGATCTTGGCCTCATCTCTCCCAAGATCTACTTGTATGGGGTCAATAAATCTTGAAGCTCATCTCACAAGAAGCCAATATCTGCTTATTATCTGACAGTGAATCTGGGTCCTCTCTTTCGAGTTCTCTTATTTATCCAGCCATCTTGGCTAGCACAGGTTTCAAGCCAAATGTTCCTCTGCTAATACTGCCTTCTGCTGGCTGTCCTGCAGAAGCAGATTGTGGACGCTTCATGAGGCATTGATCATATCCTTCTGGCCCTTGTTTGACCATTTGCCAGAAGCTGGGAATGGGAGACAGTGGATGGATCACTTGATAATTACCTGTTCTGTTCATTCCCTCTGAAGCACCTGGCATTGGCCACTGTTGGAAAACAGGATACTGGGCTAGATGGACCACTGGTTTGACCCAGTATGGCCGTTCTTATGTTCTTATTCACCCTCTCAGACATCTGTGATGCTCCACTGATTTCCTTAGCAAATTTCATTTTTCAAAGCTCCACCGAGGCAGAGACGATCTTGAAAGTGAATGAAGAAAACCGACTCTTGTGCACACAAGCAACACCTGCATATGTAACTTGGTTACCTAGACAGCTAGCTGTCTGACTGACATCTGCAATTTCATTTGCACAGCCAGTGAGTGCTTCTGTGACTAAAGAGGTGGTGCAGGTTTAGAGGCTGAGGTCCCCTTGCAAATTTGTTTTAAAAGGTTTTCCTGTCGACATTGATTGATGCCAGTCCATGCCTCAACTCCATGCCACCTTGTCAGATATCAGATGCAAAGTCCTACTGCAGCCTGAGGGACAAACATGATCTAACAGACAGCGGCAACAGAATAATGGCTTCTCCCGCTTTTTCTGGGTCTCATTGCTCAGCAGAGAAGAATTAGATGTGCTATAAAAGAATTCATGGGTGAGAATGCCCCAGCTGCAGAGCTGTACAATCCCAAATCCAGTCCATGACAACTACTGAACTCACGACCCTGAACGCATTCTGACAGCTACATGCCCCAGTGTAAACTCCTTGAAGCACTTTCCAGTATGTCTACACTACAGCAACCTCAGTGGCACAGCTACAGTCAATGGAAGGGGTTTTTCCATCAATGTAGGTAATCCACCTCTCTGAGAGGCAGTAGCTAGGTTTACAGAAGAATTCTTTGTTGCCCTAGCTGCATCTACAGTGGGGATTAAATCAACCTAACTAATGCACAGGATGCACAATTTTTCACAGCCCTGAGCGATGTAGTGAGGTTCATCTAGTTTTTAGGGGTAGACCAGCCCTTTCTTTAACTCTTTGGATGCTGCTGAACATATGTGGTGTATAGACAGAGTGAAATGCATGCCAGGTGTTGCCTTGTGTATTGGGTATGTATCTTAGAAATAGTGACATCAAAGGAATGCCACCATCTTATGACATGGCACATAAACAACAGCAGTTAAAGGGTTAAAATATTTGGACAAAGAGGCCCATACTAAGAGGAGAAGAAGGGACAAATGCTAGTCATGTTGCTTAGTGCACTTCTGGAAGGTGCTCAGATACTAGGGTTGCCAACTTTCTAGTCACACAAAACCGAACACCCTAGCCCTGCCCCTTCCCTGGGGCTCTGCCCCCCCTCACTACATTCCCCTTCCTCAGTGGCTCTCTCTTGCCCACCTTCACTCAGTTTCACTGGGCTGGGGCAGGGGGTTGGGGTGCAGGAGGAGGTGAGGGCTCTAACTGGGGGTATGGGCTCCAGGGTGAGGCCAGAAATGAAGGGTTCAGGGTGCAGGAGGGGGCTGCAGGTTGAGGCAGGGAGTTGGGGTGTAGGAGGGGGTGAGGGGTTCAGGGTGAGGGAAGGGGACTCTGGGCTGGGGCAGAGGATTGGGGTGGGGGTGTGAGGAGGGTGTGAGGGGTTCAGGGTGTGGGAGGGGGCTCTGGGCTAGGGCAGAGGATTGGGGTGGGGGTGTGAAGGCTCTGGGCTGGGAGTATGGGCTCTGCATTGGGGCAGGGGATGAGGGGTTTGGGGTGCAGGAGGGTGCTCTGGGTTTGTGGGGGGGCTCAGGGCTGGGGCAGGGGGTTGGGGCTTGGGGTTGGTGCATGGGCTTACCTCGGGCGGCTCCCTGTCAACGACCCAGCAAGTGGACTAAGGCAGGCTCCCTACCTGTCCTGGCATTGCGTTGCACGCGCCCCAGAAGTGGCCAGCAGGTCCAGGTCCTAGGCAGGGGGGCCACGAGTCTCCACATGCTGCTCTTGCCCACAGGCACCGCCCCACTCAGCTCTCATTGGCCGGTTCCCGGTTCCCGGCCAATGGGATTGCAGAGCCAGTGCTTGGAGTGGGGACAGTGCCTGGAGCCCCGTGGTCCCCCGCCTAGGAGCCAGACTTGCTGGCTGCTTCCGGGGTGCAGCGCAGAACCAGGACAGGTAGAGACTAGCTTGCCTTAACCCCGCAGCACTGCCGACCAGACTTTTAACAGCCTGGTCAGCACTGCTGACCGGAGCCGCCAGGGTCCCTTTTCAACCGGGTGTTCTGGTTGAAAACCGGACACCTGGTCAACCCTATCAGATACTGCGGTGATGGTGGTGGTGTGAGAAACTGAATAAAATTTAATTGACTATACAAGGGGAAGAGCAAATAGAGGAGAGATGTCAAGGAGTGAAAGGAGAATAATTATGATCCTTGTGAAGACAAAGCTTTCCATAAACTGTTAGGTCTGGGTCCTGCAGCTGAGGCAGGGTCTGTGACTGGTCAGGACTCTCACTTCAATGGTCCTGATGTTTGACATTTCCCCCAGATATTCATCAGGACAAAATTACAGCCATGGCTATAAACATCTGTGCATCCATTCTCTGTTCCGTGCTGACTGTCTATTGAAAGTCAGTTAAGTCTCCTTAGTTTTACTAGATTGCTGGATCCTTGAACCGACAGCTGGGGTTGGTGAGTCCAGAGTTATCAGACCCTTCTCCAGAACTTGGATCCCACCAGTTGTCCTGGGCCATCTGATCACTGAGTTTGCTGAGGCCAGGTGATACAGAACAAGACTTGGGATGCATGGGAGTCTGGCAAAACAATAAGAAACAAAACCACCAGCTCTTCACAGATACATTACTGCAGAGTGGGCAGGGCCTATCAGCTCTGTTCCATGTCCAGGTACTTCCACTTGGCAGTTGGTTCTCTGGAGGACGAAGGGATGGAGACCTGGAGGCTGGCCGCTCCTCTCATTAGTTTCTGAGGTTGGCGGTGTTTACCTGTGGCTGTTTGTAAGGATAGTTCCTTGGAGCCTCTGAAGTGTAGTAGCAGCAGCAGCAGAAGTCTTAGCTTAATTGCACCTGAGACTTCAGCTGATGCCATGCAGTTTCTGGCCGGGTCTGAGGGAGGAAAGTAGGGTGACCAGACAGCAAGTGTGAAAAATCGGGACTGGGTGGAGGGTAATAGGAGCCTATATAAGAAAAAGACCCCAAAATCGGGACTGTCCCTATAAAATCGGGACATCTGGTCACCCTAGAGGAAAGCCCCTAGCCCATGGCAGCTTTTAGTACCTTTCTATGATGTCACTTTCTCTCTGAGTCTGTCCTTAAGGTTACACACATTTTGACCGATTGCCACAGACAAGCATGGAAATCAGCTGCACGCAGAAGCTTCCTGTGTTCAGATCTGGTTCTCTACTCTCGAGTTTGAGCTATTTAATCCATTTCTCAGTGAGTGGCCTGAGAACGCTCCCCACTGAATGCTGTCTGTAGGCGGCTCAAAATGTTCAGCATGAAGCCGGTGACTCTACCGGATGGATTTTCATCACGAAACCAAGTCCAGCTGAATGTGCTCAGAGACTCATCAACGCTTTCCCCTGAGATGGCCTCCGTCTCTGAGCACAACAAGCAGCAAACCTCCTCCGAATTAAAGATGTGCTAGCAAGGAATAACCCCCCGCTCCCACAAACCTCTCCTCCCTGTCGGAGCTGAGGAGTTCACAAGAGTCTAAAATGTCAGGTCGGGTTTTATTTTCACTTCTGTTTTCCTCCTGGGACCAAAACTGAAAGTGCCAAAAGGGGAACGGAGGAAAGAATTTGAGGTCGAAGTGCCAAAATCACTAATGGAAACCTGTTTGATTTTTGCAAATTTCTAGCCTGAGGGCCTGATACTGAGTGGTTCTGGCGCTGCAGCTCCCATGGGAGAAATTGTGGGTGCTCAGCAGAAGAGCTGCTCCAGAGCCGGCAGTCCCTATCAGCTCCTCTCCATCTCCAGGTCCTTCCATCTGGCGGATCTTTTATCTCAGGATCAGATGCTAATTTTGGCAAGTCAGGTGGTTTGGATTTACCTGGACAAACACCTTAAACTTGGGGGGGGGGCACTGTCATAAGTGGAGGATGAAAATATTCTGGGGTGGGGCTGAATAAGGGCATAGCACCCAGGCCCATTCAAATCTAATTACCAGGCACAGTGCTAAAAGTGAGAGGGGCCGCAGGATGGTTCAGCCCCAGAAAAACATGTGTTTAAAGATTGGGCTGGGTCGCTGAGGGGCGCAATCTTTTGGTTAAGCTGCTGCTGCTGCCTCGTGCCACTCTGTTGGCTCTCCTTCTCTTGCCACCAGCTCAAGTAACTGCCTCTGCATTGTTTGGGAGTTGAGAACCAATCAAGTTCTGGCCAGGTCGCCCGAGTGGTGGGTGAGGACGGGCACACCTGTGCCAATGGGAGGCAGTAACAGAATTGGGTGGTGTGGGATGGAGCCAGAGCCTGTGTCAACGGGGACCGAGTGGAGCCCGGGACTGGGAGCAGCAGTTCATGCACTGGGTTACAACACCACTCATCGGCCCAAACACTTCTCCATCACTCATGCAAGGGAGGGTCTCTGTCCACGGTTACTTCCTTCCCATTGGCTCCTGACTCCCACAGCCAATCTGATTGCAGCCAGGCCCACCATATCAGGTCAATAAAACTGTCTGTGATCAGACTGTGGCCAGTCTCCTTTAGGGCACCTTGTGTGTTTGTGCCTCACTCGCCTACTCTCCATCTCTCTGTTTGTCTTGTTCAGAATTTGAGCTCTTCAGGGCATCGAGCAGACCTCCTCTTATTGTGGGTGCTACAAAGAAGAAAATCCTACACCCAATGTGATGGGAAATTTTCAGGTGAAACTATGATTTTCTGTCGAAAAATGAAGTTTTGTGCTGAACGAAAATTTTCCATGAACATTTTAGTTCTGTTTAAAATTTTCTGGTTTTTCAACATCAACAAAAACCATCCAACGCCCGAAAGTGATAATTAGCACTACAAGCCTTTAACGGTAGGTAGTTTTGAAAAAAAAAATTAGAAAGGTTTCATTGAAAAGCTGGGACACTTCTACAACAAATGGAGAAAAAAACCTAAAATATTCACACAAAATGCTTATGATTAACAATAATACCCACAACTGCTAGGAGCAGTGACTGATCTAGGATGGGATGGGACCGGATGACAAAGTAACCCTCAGGCAGCCTTTCCACTATGCCTATATTACTGCATTGCCTCCCTGGTTCACTGTGCCACGGAGTATGTTTGGCCAGTAAAAGAATAACAACCTTTATAGGAGTCTGGTTTTCGTTTTCTCTAAACCAGCCGTGTCCCAGGAGGGGCAGTCATGTGGTGAGGGCAGCAGCTGGTTTCTCCATTCAGGGGGAATGGTAATCTTGTGGTGCACCACATTGCACCTTCTGCAGACTTATTAGCATTAGACCTCCATTCTCTGGGTAATAAACCATGCTTTATGAACTGACAACTGGATTATATGCTTCATAGGCAGCAGAACCCAGGCTGAAGCATAGTGGAGCAAGGCCAGCATGGGGAAGAAAGGAGAGAGGGGGAAAGGGCATTAAAAAGAGACTCTGACACCATGTGATCTTCAGAGTCATGTACAATCTAGATGCGTACAGCCTGGGAGAACCCTCCTGCTATGAGGATGGACATTCATGGAAAGAGTGGATTGGAAATGGAGCAGGTGGGCTTACGAGGGAGACAGCTTGTTTAATTCACAATCACTCTAACATTGCACTGCAAACCTGCACAAGCGGCCTAGGTCTGCAAAGGAATTAAAATGAACGTGGGAGTGTCTATTTGCACAGCTGCCCTCTACTGGATGGAATTGAAACTGCTCATCTAGTGGGTCACAGGCTCAGTGCTAAGGCATGCTCTGCTTAGTTGGGACACAACATACTAGAACAGATGTCTTGTTAGGAAATCTCCCAGGATTTTTAAATACTCGAACTCTTTTTCAATGGGACACACAGGAGGCTTTCCTAGTGGCAACTTTACTCCAAGCAAAACCTGTGTCCAACCTAATTAGCACTCCAACGTTGCCCTCCTTGTCCCATTCTGAGACTCAAACACTCCTCAGCACTGGCTATGCAAAGCCTCCAGCATGCAAACCATCTTCTTTCTGTTCCAGAGCTCCTGCTGCAAGTATCCCTCATGCTTGCCAAATAACATGATATTTAGCACTAGGTAAATACCCAGCACACCTGCCTGCTAACATACTTTAGCATCCACTCAACAGCACGCAGGCCTTTTTGTGTACGGGGTAGCTAATGTATGTATTAAATAGTAGCCCAACAAACAGCCATGCAATGTGCTCTTTATATAGGTTTCGCCCTTGAGCAGGGAGCCTGGAATCTGATGCTCTCCTAGGGTCCATGGGCCATTTTCTGAAGCAAGCACAGGAGAATCTAGACCAATTATACTCAGACCTCAGTGGTTCAGGAGCCAAATTAGCGATCAGCATTACCCAAAAGAGCCACAGTCTCTTTTTCATTTACTGTAATACCATATAGTCATATTTAAACAGTCTGATGAGGAAATACAAGTATTATTATTTTATCAGCTACAATTGGTTAATAATGTAGTCATAGTATCCTGATTGGTTAATAACTTAGCTTGGTTAATAATGAAATCACACAGTGTTTTAATATCATGTGCTGCAAAGAGCCGCATTAAAGAGCCACTTGAGTATCACTGGTCTAGTCATTCTGCAGCAGCTGGTGTACGTTGTCATCTGTCGTCTTTCTCCTGAGCTAGTCACAGAATTAGAGGGGCCATGGCTTTTCACCCTTCCTGCCTTCTGGGAGGGGAGCTGGCCAGGCAGCCCATCAGGTGGGAGCCATGGAGACAGGCAGGTGGAAAGCTGGCTAGCTGGTCATTTGGGTGCAGGCAGCTCAGAGAACAGGGAAGCTCACCAAGCAGACAGCTAGGCAGTCTGGGAGGCTGAGTAGCCTGTCCATCCACTTGACACCTGGTTGGCCAGCTGGCTAGTGGATGGATTGGCTGGTGGATGAGGTGGCAAGAAACCAGACAGGCAGGCAGGCTGGTTGGCTGGTGGGTTGGCGGGCCAGCCTACCGGTCTGATTTCTGTCAAAACTTTTGACTAAACTGACAAATTCCCACAGAATGTTGGGTTCTGTAGAATCAGTGTTTTCCAATAGATAACTATTCTGTCAGGAAATTTTCAACCAGCCCTATGAGGGACATTATGTAGGATGCTTGGTCATCCATATGTGCTTTGCTCTCCTATCCTGGATGGAATGCTAAATCTGCTCAAGGGTTTGTGGATGTCGCCTGTTAGTGCCTGGAGTCCTCAATATGGCCAACCCTAAGAGTTCAAACATGACAAGTCAGCCCCCAAACATCCCAGGATTTTAAAATATTATAAATGGGGATTCTTTTTATTGGCCTCCTGGTGGAGGAAAGTTGCTGGCTCACATTTTCTGTCTTTTTTTCCCCTGCCCACGAGGGCTAGAAACTTCCTTGTGCTGTTAAATGACACCTGAGCTTCTCAAAGAATCCCCTAATTCCAGCAGCTGGGATTTTAAGAGAAATGCCAAATATTGGCAGACTCATGAGAACTGGAAACTCTTAGGGCTACAAAGGCTATGAGCATTATGACTAGCAACAGCTGATCAAGGTCCTGTGGCAGAGGCCTGTTTTTGGAGAGGAAGGTGCTCTGTCCTTTAGCTGCTGGTCGAAGGGCATGTATGATTTGTGTGTGTGTGTGTGTGTGTGTACATGGAGCCCATGGAGTCAGGAGCTGGAGAGGAAATATGTATTTCAATATTTTTCCATACAGCAGCATAAAAATATCCCAATATTATTTACTACTGACATGGGGCATGTAGGTGTGCCCGGAACTTTACAATACAGACAGATGATACATCTCTTATCCTGAAGAGCTTGCAGTCAAAGACCCTGATCTTGCAAATAGGGCCACACAAACAGACCCTTCTGGCTTATAGATTGTCCCAGTGATGTCAGTGGATTCCGTGCAGCCATAAGGGTTTGTGCATGGATTCCTTTGCAAGATTGGCGTCTAATTTAGTATAAGGACAAACAAGAAGAAGATACAACAGGGGAGAGTAGGAAAGTAAAGGAAAACATCATAATGCAGCCATTTGGGTGGCTAATAAACATGTATTGAATGCAATAGAAATTATTATGACTATACACAATAATTAAATGTGGTTAATCCTGTTTGTATCAGGCTGCAACAGGTGAACGGATAAATAATTAATCATAATTAATAATAAAGACAATTTACTAAGTAAATAACCAAAAGAAGACACATGTACATGATATAAAAAATTGTCTTGTCCATGCCCTTATGACAAAGTCTTATAGAATATGATAGCCAATGAGATCCTTTCTACAGGTTTTTAGGACATCATATGGAATCGACAATTATATCCAGGCTACAGAATTCCATTGGACAAAACAAAAGAACCCTACAGACAGGAACTCAGCCTCTGTCACTTTCTGTAGGTTTCTTGAGTCATTTCTGTAGAACTCTGGATTCCATCCCTAGTAACCTCTACAAGACTTCTCCATAGTGGCCATTTTGATGGGGCAGGTAGTAAGGGATAGTGATTGACTCAGGTCCTGCTGAAATTCAAAACTTAGGGTCAGTATTTATTATGTTCCTCAGACTTTCCTTTCAGATGATGCCACATTTATTAAAACATACAGAGGAGAAATGATCCCATCCTGAATCCAGAACAGTTCCAGTGGCCCCAAAATTACAGAACAGAGACCCCTTCTAGCTGGATGACTCCCTCAGTAGACAGAGTGGTGGTAGCTAGTAGATGGAAGAACAGTGATAGAAAGGACTTGGCATTGGCTGTAAAGGTCTGCGGTGCATTCAGCGCTGTTATTACTGAACTTCATCTCGGTTCAGAATGGGGTTAAAACAAGAACAAGAAAAAACATCCTTCCCCGAAACAATGGCTCCCAACCGCGGTAGGCCTGTGCTTCCCCTCTCTGCCCTCGAGCCTGATCCAAACCTCTACAAGGTCAGTGGACAGACGCCCTCTGACTTGGGTTGAGCCCCGAATGGTGAGATGTTGTTCTGAGGCCTGGTGGACTGCCTCTGCCTGCTTCCCATTCACTCGCCCGTGTTGTAACCAGCCAAAGCGTGAGCTGGGCTTCTCTCGATGGGTGAGCCAAACAAGGGTCATTTACACACTGGGGGAGAAAGCGGGGGCACCGGGCAGGGCAGGGCAGGGCAGGAAATAGTGACTACCACGAGAGTGTAAGTTAAGATGTGGGTGTGGGGGGTGTTTTATGCATCCTTACTAGTTGCTCTCTATACTTCACCCCTTTCTGTTCCCTCCAGCTGCCCCTGCCTACGTGGTACACAATTACATTATCTTATACCCCTGCTTAACTTGTAGCATGTGATTATTTCCACTGTCTGCCTGGGCTTCCCTGCTCTGCTAGATTGGGGCCAGAGTGGTTGACACCTAACAGCTTATGTAGCTGATGTGCTGCAACCGATGCCCGTTATGTTAACCGGGATTGTCGTATTGTTCCCTTGTGCTCACCCCCATCTACCTGTATCCATCTGTTATCTCTTGTCTTATACTGAGACTGTAGGATCTTTGGGGCAGGTGCTGACTTTGTTCTATGTTTGGAAGATTCCTACCACAATGGGGCCCTGATCTCCGATTAGGGATTTAGATTCTACCACTCTTATTGGTTTTATTATCAGACATTTTTCAGAAAGCCTGTCAAAACAGCATTTATATTTTTAAGGATGTACTTGTGTTGCAGATAGTGTTATCCCCCACTGGCATGCTAAGCTATTCAAATTGGATACGCATTTAAGGCAGTATTCACCGATGTCTATGGTCACCGTCAGGCTCTGCCATGTCCTCTGAACACATCACGCTCTGACATATGCAGAACTGTGCATTGCCCCAGATCCCATAAATGTGCATGTTAGCAGAGGAAGACTAAAACTTATTGGGGCCCTGGGCACAAAGAACATTTGGGCCCTACCATACCCTGGGGGCCCAGGAGCACCAGAACTGGAGGAAGGGCAGGAGGGCCATGCCCCCCCACACACTTTAAAAGTGGCCTCAGCATCCTGTAAACATGTCTTCAGGCCCCCTGGAGGGGGCAGGAAGCTATACCGGAGCCCCCACCCCTGGGTCCCACTGGCAGTGGTGTGCCCGAGAGGAATGTGGAAGGTCTGGGGCTCCCCACAGTGACCTGAGCAACCTGGGCTCCCTGGGCAGCTCTCATCACTCTCAGCTCCTCCGTCTGGCCTGGCCAGGGGGTGGGATCCCGGGGAAGAGGAGGAGCAGAGGGCAGGGCCACAGTTCCGGTGCCCTCCCCCACACTTCTACCCAGGTTCTGGCATTCCCGAGGGAGCCCCCAAATTGGCCGGGGCCCCCGGGCACAGGTCCCGTAGGCCCTTGCGTTAATCCGCCACTGGCATTAGTCACACAGAAAGTAGCAGACTTGTATTAGGGATTTGCAAAGCATGGGCTCCATGGTGACTTTTAGCCCCTGTATAGCATTCGGGGCTGATTCTGCCTCATAGAGGTACAGCACCTTTTAGGCTCACTGAATCCTTCCAGAGGATGCAGTACAATCACACCTGCATATCAAGCCAGCTCTGCTGGCCGCTGTGAAGTAGGGGTATCATTTGCTATGGGGCAAAGAGGGGCATTTGGTTTGCTCCCACCGTTTTCATTGGCCTAAATACTCCTCCCGACTTTGCAGATAGAGTAGAATAAGATAGAATGTTCTATATGCTAACAACTTTATGCTACCCACTTCCCCCCAGAATTTTTCTGAAATGATGTCCCTGCTGAGGAGACTGAGCCATGACCCTTAGAGGAGGTTTGCACCCCAGGCTACTAAAAGAGAGCAGTCTTGGGGAGCACACGCAATGGAACGTTCCTTGCTTTTTATCCCCATCTAAACAGCAGGCAGGCACAATCTGGCCCTAAATTAATTGTTGTTGTTATTGTTGGCTGTGATCATTGCTGGCGGTAGCTGTTTGGAAAATAAATTCCCACCCTGATATTTTGACATTTGTTTTTGTCCTGAAATGGGATAAACATTTCAAAATGTTGTTGGGATGGAAAGTCCCAGAAAATCTCACAATGAAAACGTCTCCATTTTCAAGGGAAATGAAAAGGTTCATTTCAAAGTGCTGATATTTTTGACATTTCCCCGTGAATTATTTCAATGAAACCCATATCTCATGGGGATTGTTTTCAGTCAAAAAGTTTTGTATAGCTCTCATATTTACTCCCTTTAACTTTTTTTCAATGTATATTGACAGTGTCCCTTCATTTACAATTCACCAAAGGTTTTGGTCGATTCTCCGTCACTGGCCATTTTAAAATCAAGATTGGACGTTTTCCTAAAAGCGCTACTCAGGGAATTATTTCGGGGAAGTTCTTTGGCCTGTGTTACACAGGGGGTCAGACTAAATGATCACAATGGTCCCTTTAGACTCTGTTGCTGTGAGCTAAGTCCATTGGGCTGGATTCTGATCTCGGAAAAATTGGTGTAAATCCCACGTAACTCTACAATAGCAAATGGAGTCGTTCCAGTTTTAAACCAGAGTAAATGTTGACCTCACTGCAGTGACTCCAGTTTAGCTGAGATCAGAATCTGGCCCAGTGATTTCAGTGGGATGGCATGTGCGTAAAGGCAGCAGGAATTTGCCCAAAACGTTTAGTACTTCACATAATTTCATACCCTGAACTTGGGACTCTGAGGCATCTGGATGCGAACCAAAGCAAAGGTTAAAGTGACAGTGAAAGTAGTGGTTGGGACTCAGCAGACCTATGTTCGCTTCCTATCTCTGTGACAGACAAACTCCCTGTCAGGCTTTGGGCAAAAAACTCAGCCTCCTTTGGCCAGATTTTCAAAGGTACTTAAGCAGCTAAAGATGCAGAATTTGGTGCTTTTGAAAGTCCCACTAGGCGCTTCCCTGCATTTTTACCTTTGAAAATCTGCCCCTTTGTGTTTCTGTTCCCATTTGTACAATGGTGATCCTAGCACTGCCCAGCCTCCCAGAGCTGTTGCAGGGTCAATCCATTAATGGTTGTCAGATGGTAGCAATGAGGGTCATATAGGATGTGAAATGGGGTGAGTCATATTGACCACCTTTGCAAAGCCTTTTGAGATCGACTAATGAAATTAGTATTATTATTTATTACCTAGATAGCTAGATCTCTCTGCAGTAAGCATGTGAATTCTTCAGCAGCCTGGCAGAGCTTGTTTGAATGAAGCCTTAACGGTGTTTGCCAGCACAGAGCCCTAAGCTCAACACATAAATTTGACCATTGTTACTTCCAACTAGGCTTTCAAGGAGAGAACATGTGACCAGGTGACAAATCAGGGTGTGTGCTTAACCCCACCCCTCCTCCACTGTTACTCAGATTGGAACCACAAAAGATTTGCTGAAGAATCATTTCTGTAGACATGATCTCAGACCATTGCAACTTATTACTTGGTGATATGACTGCGGAATGTATTAGAGACTCCAGAGTATGAGAGGCTCAGTCCATCTGGAATTAGAAGCAGAGGAATAGCTGGCAAGCCGTGCTGGATGCCGGCAGTGAGAGAAACCCCAAAATGCCTGGATTGTAATACATGAAAGCGGTGAGCAATGAGGAAGCAGAAAAATATGACGTGTTAGCAATAGCAAAAATAATGTCAAAGGCCAACGCCATTATTATTTCTGGTCATTCCACCTTCAGCTTGTCAGATAGTTTGGGGTGGGTGGGGGGAATATGACACAGTCCAGATCGCCAGCACAGACCTGCCTCTCTCCGCCCCACACCTCAGGCAAGTAGTGCCTAATTGGAGTTAAATACTGGACATGACTGGATTTAATATTACCCACCACTCAATGACTTCATACATTCAAGCGACGAAAATCTGCCCGCTCTCCATTTTTTAGTGGAGACCTTGCTTGAAATGCCTCTGATGTCACAGGGCTGGCCCAGTTTTCTAACTAATATTATATTAATACATTCCAAACCGTTTACAGTTTGTGCCAAACCTGGGGGCTGTAACTCAGGGAACTTGGAGGAAAATCATTCTTGTTCGTATAATTCTTCCAGTGAGTTTAGTGCCGATGAAAAGCACGAAAGCTCTGGAATCTCCAGGGCTGTCAGCTGGCTTATCCAGGGAGCAGGAACAGCACAAGTTCCCCCCAGGACATCCAGGGGCCTGTTCTCGGGGTGAGAGGGGACTTGAGTCTCCATGGCCCATTCACTTCTTGGCTTCTCTGCCAGCAAGGGGGGGGGGAGGGGAAGTCTAGAGACAGAGAAGGTGACAGCAGGACAAATGGGGTTGTCGGAAATTGATCATCTGAGATACACCCACCTGCTTCTAACAAGATGCTCTGTGCTCAGGTCTCCAGAGGCAGGTGGCAAACCTCCAGAGGGAAACTTCCTTCCTGACTTAAGCTTGGGGAAGAGCAGGAGGTTGTGCATGTGAACAACAGTCACCAATATTAAGTAGCTAAGTTCTTGCGTTTGCATGTTGGATCCCCATCCCACACCCTTGGCTGCTTGTGTCTTTAGCTTCCGAGCCTGTCCCTCTTCAGGAGGGATTTTGAAAGCTCCCAAGTGAGTTAAGTGCCCAGATCTTGTCAATGAAGTTTCTGTAGTGCTGGCTATGTAAAGAAATTCCCAGAGAAAATGTTGATTAAAAACATTTTTGTTCTTGTCTAAATATTCCAGGTGAATTTTTGACTTTTTGTGAAAAAACCAAGAGGAAAAATTCTGCTTCTCAGAAAAAAAATGTAGAGGGAAGTGGACACTTCCCACAAAGATTTCAGTCAAAAACCTCAATTTTCAATCAAAAGAATTGGTGATGGAAAAAAACATAACATAAGAATGGCCATACTGGGTCAGACCAAAGGTCCACCTAGCCCAATGTCCTGTCTTCCCACAGTGGCCAATGCCAGGTGCTTCAGAGGGAATGAACAGAACAGGTAATCATCAAGTGATCCGCCCCCTGTCGCCCATTCCCAGCTTCTGGCAAACAGAAGCTAGGGACACCATCCCTGCCCATCCTGGCTAATAGCCATTTCAATCAACTCTAGACTTGTGCTTTTAACTCACATAGATGCTTTGAAATCCCACCAAGTAGTTGTCACATTGAATCCTGGTGTGATAGATTCAACCATCTCCAGGTGCAAAGGTTTCCAAGTGCTGATCACCTGGGGTGGAATTTGCCACTGTGCAGATGATCGGCACAAGACCTACACATCACTGAAGCCCCATCTAAGCCTTATTTTCTCTTAATATTATGAGAGCATAAGTGGGACTTCGGTGATGACTCACTCTCCATCGTGGGGGAATCGAACACCCCCACCCCCCAAGTGTGTAATTGAACCGTCTCTCTAATTTCTAGGAACATCTACCTATTTGCCTGTTACTGATTATTTCAAATAGATCCAAGAGCGGGTCTTCATTGCCTGGCAACTTTCCATGTGCGTGTGGTCAGTTGCTTCACAGTACAGTGAATGAGTATAAATTGCTACTGTTCTGACTGTAGCCTTTTACATCCATTGGCATCTGCTCTCATATCTTTAGGACAATCAGCTGCCTTGTTGTTCCGGATACCCACACAGCCAGGAAAAGCCCCCTTTTCCATCTGTAGCTGGCAGGGAGACTGCACCCCCTGCTGTCAGATCTGAGCGTAGCCACTCTGACCCACACACAAGAGCTAAGCAAAAGCCTAGCCAGGTTTGACAGACAGATTAGAATTTCCCTGATGTGTCAGAATTAATTAATTTCCAGAGAAATGCACCCCACATCTGCCCCAGTTTGGTTGTAGGTAGGGTATAGAACAGGGCAAATAATGGAAAAATCTATTCACAAGCAATTATTCAATGAAAAACAATTGCCAACACTTGCAACAAACATTGTTCAACAACAAATTATTGTAGCAGCTCTGAGAGGGTCCTTGAGAAGCCAGCAGTTGGCGCAAGCAGAGACAGTTTATGATTCTGGTTAAGGCCTGAACCTGCAAGCACTCGTGTATGTGGGTGAGTTTGAGCCAATGGGATTGCTCACTTGTTTAAAGGTGTTTGCAAGATTGGGGCCTAACTCAAGTGGAGATCCAGTGACTTCAGACAATTTGGAGGAAGAAAACCCATCTCTAGCCACAGTCTCTTTTCTCCATGATATTTTTGGCATTCAGTGCTTAGATACTATGGTGATAGGTGTCACCACATGACTATATGTCAGGTACTTACTTGGTACCCACGACCTAGTATCTGAGTACCTCACAATCTTAAATACATTTATCCTCACCACACCCCGTGAGGTAGGGAAGTACTACTATCCTCACTGTAGAGGTGGGGGAAACAGGCACGGAGAGACTAAGAATTTCCTCAGCTCACTCAGGAAGTCTGCAGTAGAGAAGGGACTTGACCCTGGTCTACCAAGTGCTCTTCTCAATAGATGTGGGTTCTATTTCTTACAGTAACTCTCTCCACCAATATATTATAGTTTTTGCTGCATTTTTCTTATTTTTACAATTAATTGGCACATTTTGTGGTTTCCACGACTACCCCCATAGTGTCTGCATGCTGAAGGCCAAAAACATCAAGTGACTAAAAGGAGTCATAAAATGCACATTACTGTTTTTTCCCTTTGCAGTGTGACGGTTTTACAGCAAAACCACCAGACCCCTTAGGGTAATTTTATCTGAGCCCTTAAAAATAGCAAAGATCAGCGGAATGGCACTGTCAGCTGTTTGCTGTAATGTCAGCAAGGAATTTTGTGTTTGTCTCTCTCTTTCCGGTGTCACCTCCAAACTCCTTCCAATTGGAAAGCTGCACCAGGAGAGCCCCATTTTAGAGTCCCTGAGGGGAAAGATCCCCTTCTGGAATCTGGAAGCAATGCAAAGTGGTAACGGGGAAGGGGAGCAGGAGCAGTGGGGACAAATTCATCCTACTGTAGTGACACTAAAGTCAGTAGAGTAATATACATACATTCTCTCCTACTGCAAAATAGCTTAGAGTCACATCACAACACACCAGAGAAATTGGCCAGCAATCTTCCTCCATGTTTTCTGGTCTTCACACAGCCTTGAGAAGCGCGTCTTAGTGCATTCTGGCCAGTCAGCCACCTCCAGTAGAGTAGCATCAGGGATTATTTTGTCCCAATTTTTAAAAATGTGCTATCATTATTATTGCCCTTTTGACAAGCAGTTCCAATTTCAGGGCCTTGCCAATTGTTTTCCCATTGGAGTAGAAATCAGTGACAGGGTGTCTGGTTACTTTCTCAGTGCAGCTTTTTCATTTACACTCTATACAGCAGTCCTGGCACAGAAGTGGTTACAAAGAGCACACAGGCAAGCCCCTCTTTCAGGAATCACAGCCCAAACATGGACGCCTGGTTCCCAGGGAGCAGCTCTGCCTCCAGCATTGACTCTACTTAGAGAGATTAAGGCAGAGAGGAAACTCCATTGCTGCTTCCCCCAGCTCCCTAGACAAAAATTTCATCACAAGACTCACAGCAAGGCAGCATTTCCTCAGACTGAACATCACTCGCACACTCAGAAAAGATTTGCACAGAGATGGTGACACCCACCCTAATGTTATTGTTAGGCCTCTTGCCAAGAGAGATCGTGATTCTAGTCTTGGAAATAAGCACGAAATTCCCACTGACATGGATGGGATTTGCATGTTCTCACTAGACTGCAGAATTTGGGCCTCATCATTTATTTCAGAGGCTTTGCCTACGCTGCTGCAGCCCAGTTACGGTGGTGCAGCTGTGCCCCGGTGGTGTAGAAGCTTCCTACATTGACAGAAGGGAGTTTTCCATCAGTGTAGGTAATCTACTTCTCCAAGAGGTGATAGCTAGGTTCACAGAAGAATTCTTCTGTCAACCAAGCTGTATCTACAGTGGGGGTTAATTCAACCTAACTGTGCTGCACAGGGCACAACATTTTTCACAGCCCTGAGTGATGTAGCTAGGTAGCATTTAAATGGTTTTAGCTGAGCCTGATGTCCACACTTCTCTGAGGTGTGAGGGGAGGAGTAAGTGCACCTACTTCCTAGGCTTTTGTCTGGCTGGAGACAGTTTTTGGCTAGGCTGGGGAAATAGGTTATTGGCAGGACTGCCACTGTTCTCTGTAATGGCCTGGAGACGCACCCTTTTGCCATCAAAACTGGGATTAAGCAAGGATGTGTTATTGCCCCAACGCTCCATCTATTTAGCAGTCATTTTGGTCCTCATTGAAAACCACCTCCCCAGTGGAGTTGACATTCAATACAGAATGGATGGGTGGCTTTTTAATCTTTGAAGTCTCCGCTCAAAGTCTAAAGTCCTCAAGGCGTCCATTACTGATCTTCAATATGCTGATGACTGTGCCATCCTCATGCACACTGAGAATGACCTTCAGTCCACACTGGATTTTTTTGCACAAGCTTACCGAACCCCAGGACTCTCACTCAATATTGAGAAGACTAAAGTGCTCCATCAGCCTGCTTCCGGCCTTGCACATGACCCACCACAAATCACCATTGAGGGACAGATTTTGGAGACAGTCAAGCACTTCTGCTACTTTGGTAGCCAAGTTTCTCAAAATGTAAAAATTGACAGTGAGATCCAGCACAGGATCCAGTGTGCAAGTGCTTCCTTTGGGAAACTGCTCCGACGCGTTTTCATGGACCATGACCTACTGCAGATAATTGTTATTCCTGCACTCCTTTATGGATACGAAACCTGGGTGACCTATTGACAGCACCTCAAGAGTCTGGAACGATGCCTCTGGAAGATCCTTTGCATCAAGTGACAAGATCACTGCACTAACGCCAGCACCCTCACTGAAGCCAACGTCACCACATTGAAGCAATGATCCTCCTGCACCAACTCCGCTGGGTTGGACATTGTGTGCAGATGCCAGACTCTTGCCTCCGAAAACAAGCCCTCTACTCTCAGTTCGCCCCTGGTCAGATTATCCTGTAGTGGTCAGAGGAAACACTACAAAGACACACTGAAAGCGTATCTCCAGACAACTGTTGTGAACATCACAAGCTGGGAGGAGCAAGCCGCCAACCAACCTCAATGGCGCCACATCCTCCATTAGGTAGTGGCCCGCTTTGAGGAGAAGCGCCTTGCCCTCAAAGCTGAAAAGAGAGAGAGAAGGAAGGAAAAAGAAAGAACTTTCTCCCAACAGGCAGCTGACCGGCCAGGAAATGTCTGTATCTACTGCAGGCGGATCTGTGGTTCCAGGATCAGTCTCCTGAGGCATCTCAGGACCCATATGTAAATCTGTGGTAGCGATCATAATCAAATTGCGGGATTGCCGATGATGATAGCATGGGGGAGGCTCTTAGCAGCAGGAAAACACTAGCAATGAGTTTTCTTTTGCAAACACAATGCTTTAGCTCAGGGATCTCAAAGTCAAATGACCACGAGGGCCACATGAGGACTAGTACATTGGCCTGAGGGCCGCATCACTTACACTGCCCACCCACCGCTGCTCCCAGCCCCACCCCCACTCTACCCCTTCTATGAGGCCCTGCCCCTGCCCGGCCTCTTCCCACCCCTTTCCCGCCCCCATTCCAACCCCTTCCCCAAAGTCCCCGCCCAAACCCCGCCCCCTTCCTGCCCGTATTCCAACCCCTTCCCCAAATCCCCACCCCTGTCCCGCCTCTTCTCCACCTCCTCCCCTGAGCACGCGGCTCCCTGCTCTTCCCCCCTCCTTCCTGGAAAACGCTAAGCACTGCCAAACAGTTGTTTGGTGGCGGGAAGCACCTGGAGGTAGGCAGAGGAGCAGGGACTCAGTGCACTGGGGGGGAGAGGGGACGGCAGGTGAGGGGAGCTTGGTGGCCGCATAAAATAACTTGGGGACGGGCAGGGGGGCATGGGGAGCTTGGTGGGCCGCAGCAAATAACTCCGCAGGCCACATGCAGTCTGTGGGCTGTGTGTTTGAGACCCCTGGTTTAGATTAAGGCTTCCTATGGGGGTTTTGTGGTCTTTGCATGGAGAGTAACTCCAGACAGATGAGCTCCCCCAGGGGATTATGGGAAGGCGAACTGGCCAAAATGCAGTTGAAATAGCTGCCTGATGCAATTACCGGGGTTAGAAGATGTGAATGTAAGCTTCAAGAGTTACTTAAGGAGACACTTTAACAGTAAATTTAAAGGGGCAGAGTCAACCTCTTTAGGGCAAATCAGAGGGAACATCTGGGCTGGTGTGTAGGAGATGGAGGGTGAAAGGAGCCACTTCCCCCAGTGGCTGGCTACTCTCTGGGAGCACCAGGACTCTGCAAGGCTATTGCTGCTGGGATTAGCCTAGAGCTGGAGCCAGGGCCCCACCCCATCCTCATCAGACAGCAGAGTTGGTTTGCACCCAAAGGGAGCACATGCAGCACCCTCTGTGGCGCGGCAGCATCTCCCAGAGTGCCTGCTGGGAGGCGGGCAAAGTGGCGTGGCACTACTGGGGGGCATGACAATGAACAACAGTTTTGCCCCCAGCTTGTTTTCAAATAAGGTTTTCAAATGAAAAAACAAAGCATTGAAAGCTTAGATACTGCTTTCGCTGGGCTCTCTCAGGGTGCTCCTTGTCCCAACGGGGCAGAGCACCTTTTTCTACTCTCCTCAGTGGCGAAGACCCACCTTAGGGTTAATGGCACTGGGTTTTTTGTGCTGTGTCCTCACCTAGTGGCCAGGTGCAGGAGTTAATAGTGAGCCCCATGGCCTGTAGGCCATTACAATTTATAACAACAGGAACTCAGGACTACCAGAGGATAGTGATACATACCTGTTTTATTCCAAGGAAAGAGAGGGACTGAATATAAGAAGGGAAAAAGGCAGGGACCACAAGGAGCGGCAGGGGAATCAGTCATCCCTCAGCAGGAGTGTTGGAGCTCCGTAAGAAGGGATGGTGCCTTGCTGGGAAGCCAATAGTGCTCTTCGGGGCAGGGGGTCCCTGACCACGTTCTGGAGCCCGATACAGGGAGGCCTGCTGGGCTGAGCTCACAGGCAATCGTCCCACATGTGCAGCAGTGTGTTGAGGCTCAGTCTCTCCTTTGCAGAGCTCCTGACAAAATGGTGCCTCCTTTTCTGCTGCAGGGAGGAAATCAGGGTCTGTTTTCCCTTGGCTGCTGGCACCTGACTCCCTGCAGGCAGCTCGTCCCACAAACGCTGCCTGGCCTGGGCTCAGTGCACACACTGGGGCAGTCCCAGCCATGGGCAGGCTCTCTGCAGCCTGCAGTTGGTGCCCTGCCTGTCCATTGGGCTCCTGGCCTGGCCCTCCAGGCTTCATGTCTCTCCAACACAGGGGAGGCAGGCAGGTACCTACAGTTCCACAGTCCCTGCCTCAGTGCTGCTGTTTGTGTGAACCACTTTTCTGTCAAGTGTCCGAACTTCAACTGGCTGCACATATAAGTGGTCAAAGCCACTCCAGGCTGCTACCCTATCCACAGCATCCCAGGTACCCCTATGGAATACTTCCGCAGACACAGCTCTGAGCTGGGACAGTGATCTTTGCTCTTATCTGATCACGGCAATTAGCAAGCAAATGAAAACTTCCAACTCTCCAGTTTGGCACTGAAGGGTCCCAATGGATGCAGGAGATGTTGAGTGTGGAAAGTGGCACAAAGACATAAATAACAGATCATGTCATTACAGAGCTGTCTTCTGTCTTTCCCTTAGATATATTGGGCAAGAAATAATGGATATGCCTTAGTCTTAAATCTTACCGTCAACATCAAGGCATCTGTCCGCTTCTCAGTTGCTATTACTCATCACTTCATACATTTTAAAGTTAGAAGGGGGATCATGGTTATCTAGTCTGACCTGCATTGTACAGGCCAGAGCATTTAATCCAGTCCTTCCTGCATTAAGCCCAGAACGTCTGGTTGAGCTAGACCATGTTTTCTAGGAAAACATCCATTCTTGAGTTATGCATGCTTTGGTAGCCTATGATTTCTAAACCTTGGTTTGGGTGGGGAAGATGCTGTGCATGTCTAATGATGCCATTAAAAGGTTAAAATTAAGGTGGTTGTTTTTCTGAAGTGTTGTATTGTTAACATAATGAAATGGTAAGCTTTGTTCTTTTCCTTTTTCACACTTGATTTTCCTTAATGTAATGATTAAAAAATATGCATATCCCCAGAGAGAAGTAAAATCTCAATATAGTTTTTACTCAAGATTCCCGGCTGTTAAGGTATTATGATACAAAGCAGGTATAAAGTGCCAGCTGTGTGATCTGGTAGCACTTTGCACTCATATAAGTGACAGACAAGACATTGTAGGGCAATGCAGAATCAGGTTCCAGAGCAATATTTCCCTCAAGGAATTGGGACAGCTTTCTAGTTCTGTGTTGGTACAGCGCCTAGCACAGTAGGAGCATGGACCGTGTGTGGGGCTCCTAGGCACTACTCCAATAATAGATAATCTCCAAAACATGAAAGCCTCCTTCAAGGTTCCCAAAGGCATATCTAGACTTGTAGATACAAGACCTGATTTTCAACAGTGCTGACTGTCCATCAGGTCAAAGTCTATCTTCGACTCTCACATTCTGCTGTCTCATGTGTGTAAGGGAAGCAGAATATCAGACTCAACATGCACTGTGCAGAAGAAGCTTTTCCACCTGCCTTCAGTCAGGGCCGGCTCTAATGTTTTTGCTGCCCCAAGCAGCGTGCCGAATTGCCGCCGCGGTCGGCGGGGGCAGTCTGTGTGCCGTTAGGGCGGCACGTGCATTTCCGCAGCGGCGGCAATTTGGCAGCAGCTTCTGTCTTCAGCTGGAAGACAGAAGCCGCTGAATTGCCGCCGCGGGGAGCTGAACGTAGAATCTGTCGTCGAATTGCCGCCATCGCGGAAACGCGCGTGCCGCCCTAACGGCACACGCACTGTCCCCGTCGTCCGCAGCAGCAATTCGGCGCGCTGCTTGGGGCGGCAAAAACACACAGACTGCCGCCCCTTGCAGATTGCCGCCCCAAGCACCTGCTTGGAATGCTGGTGCCTGGAGCCGGCCCTGCCTTCAGTGCATCCCTCCAGATTTTCACTGGTATGGCTGAGACCAGAATTTGAATCTACGTTGCTGTCTTTTCACAAGAGCTGTTAGCTCTTACTGGCACTGTTATAAATACAGAAGAAGCAGCAGGCAGCAGAATGACAGGCCTATAGTTCTATTAAGGGAGTTCAGGGGATACCATAAACAATGAGAGTGAAGCTCAAGTAACCTGATTCTGTCTGTTGACCCACCCAGGTGGGCTATGCCTGGTCACAGACGTGGCTTTGTCTCACTGTTGACACTACAGAACTCCGGTGGGTAAGTCAGTTCTGACCCACTCAGCAGAGAGGGACCGGGAGCCAATGCAGAGGTGCAGGATCTCTCCAGATCCCTGAGATCCACCCAGATCTTGGGGAATCTGCTGGTTTTGGGGGTGAGTGGGCTTCCACTTAGGGCCTCTTTCCTGTGCCTCCCATGGGACCCTTCTTCCTGCATAAGAATAGCAGCTGTGGTGGCCGATATGGCTTTTCACATCTTAGATCAGCCATCAGGCAGCTCTGTAATTGAAAGCTGATGTATAAATGCCATATGAGCTCAATCCGGTTTTACTAATTATTGTAGAAAAGCATCTATTACCCCCTAAAAATAGAAGGCTCTATAAGCTGTGGAATGCCCACTAGACTTTTAACATTTATGAATAAGAAATGCTGTGCTCTTGCTGGAAGGACTCTGGTCCCAGCTCCCTGTACAGCATCTGCCAGCCCCAGAACTGAATCAGAATGGATCAAATTACCTTTATTTTTCTAAACCAAAACTGACATTTCAAGCCCACAGTCACAAAAGGGCCCAACTCAAAGCCAAGCCAAACAGGGGGGGAGGAAAACAAGGGGGAATTACAATGCATTTGCTGCTTAGAACAGCAATGATGTGGTTGCTTAAATTATCTTTGGTTCTAAATAATGCTGTTGCAATCAGGCAAAGTTACAACCCGAGTTATAATTAATGAGCTGCAGTGACAGTGGCTAACCATTTAAGCCTTTCTACAGGAGTCTTGGTAATTACCTGTGATGTCTGAAAGTGATAACAACACTGAAGCTGCCTGGCTAAGCATTACAGGATTAAGTCACATTGTGGTCCATGGTGATCCAATATACCCTTCTTGGTGGTCTATGAAATTGCTTGAGAGCAAAGCAGTGGAGGATAGGAGGGGGGCTGGCTCAGGAGGGAATCTTTCTGGTATAAAGTTGGAGAAGCACTTAGTTAGAGCTGGTATTTATCTCGGGAAAGCTGGGCGCAGTTCCTGGTTCTCTTGGAACTGAGTATCCTGTTGGTCTAGAAGGTGGAGGATGGGCAGAAGAGGGCTGCAGGTATTATTACTCTGCAACCTACCAAAGCCCTTGTCTTTGATGTTCCCCGAATTCCGCCAGCACCTTTCAGAGAAGGATTCCTTGTGTCACCACAGCAGTGCTGGGACAGCTCACAATCTGCATGGTCCTGCCTTGAGTGCCAGGGACTTGACTAGATGACCTATGGAGCTCCCTTTTAGTCCTACATGTCTATGATTCTATGGTGATGATGTTCTGGGCTGCGGCAGAGTTAATACTAGGCACATGAGAGGTGCAGCTCTGTGACCCCAGTGAGGGAGGGAAGACCCCAAAAGGGCAACCCACACAGCTGATACTGGCTACTCCCTCAGGAGGAGGGAGGGGACAAAAAGGAATTGTGGTCAACTAAGTTCAAGGGACAAACAGCGAGTGCTGGGCTAGGTATGGGACAGCAAAAAGGAGACAAAGGGGGCTCCCCAGCTGAGACCCCCAGACAATGCCTGCTGCTCTGAGAAGAGACTGAGGGGCTGGTGGACGCTGCCCAAATGGACTCTGACTGGGTGTATTAACGAGGAGCAGGGACATGGCCGCACCGTCAGAGAGCCCCAAGCGCTCAAGCTCCGTCCACCTGCACTGATGCACAGCCAGCTTGGCCAGGGCCAGGAGGAGGTTTACAGGGAGGTGTCTGGTCAGGGCAGTTCAGACTAGAAATGAGAGGGTTGTACACTTTGTTGCTTCTATGGCTGAGCTATGTATGCAGCTGGGCCCTCACCACACTATGGCCAGGTCCCCTCGCCCACCACTCTGTCAGAACCCTATTGACTTTGGTGGAAATCAGAAAACTGGAGAAGGCTGATTTCCAGGTGAGAGGCCTGACTGCGGGCGGGGGACTGGCCGGAGTTGGGGAGGGGCAAGGTTCCCAGCTGAGGGAGCTCTGGTCAGAGGGGGTGAGGAGCCCACTGACCCTACCCTGGCCTCAGCCCTGTATCCAGAGTGTCTGCTCCCTCCCCTACCACGAGCCCCTGTGAGGTTGTTGCCTCTCCTGTGTTACCTGTGACCAAATGGTGAACTGAGTGGAAAGCAGGCCTTTCTGGCTTTCCAATTCTCACCCAGACTCAATAGGGTTCTGCCCAACAGTGCCTCGAACGTTCCCTGGCATTTTAGAATTAATTGGCTGCGGCTTTCCAAAGTTATCACACTATAGACAACCAGAGCAAGCAATGCCATGGCGATGAGTGCATGCCCAGCTGGGTAGGGACAGAGAGCAGCTGGATGCGGCAGAAGAGGAGCTGAAGCATGGTGCCTGAAAGTAGGCATGTGCCAGGGTAAGGTGCCAGATTGACAGCCTTGCGGACCAATGCCTTCTCTGTTCAGGACAGGTGCCGCACATACAGTGGCAGCATCCCTCACCTTCCTGCCCACTAGCCCTCTGCCATCCTGTCCTGGGGGTCCCCTACCAGTGAGCAGAGGGCAGGTTGAGTCTCCAGGGCCCATTCTGTGCTTGGTCCCTGTGGAGGCCCCTCTGAGTGCTGGTGGTAGACCCTGTTTTTGTGATATGGATACTGATCCACTGGGAACTGGTCTTCTCCTGAGTCCACCAAAGCTTTTTCTGGCATCTCTTCCTCAGCGTTTCTCTTAGCCGGGCTTTGGAATAGATTCTGGCTGAAGCTGTGTACTAGAGACCGTGGGTGTGAAGGATCTTTCAGGGAATGTCTACACTGCATCAGGAAGCCAGCTTGCCAGCCCGCTGTTACTAGTTGCAGCCTACAGCAGTACAGCAACAAGCTGCAGAGAAGGTTAGGCAATTTGTACATGACACAGCAGTTGAGTTACCCTCCTTATATAGCATGAGCCATTTCGGAGACCCTTCTTTGATGCATAATGAACTGTGGTCCTGTGGTGGCCAGAGGTTATGTCAAAAACTTCCGGCTCAGGGCAGCCTTTGAACTCCAGCAAGGTGAAGATTTAAACCTTAGCGGTGGCACATTCCCACTGGTCTCTGTGCACAGGGATTTAGATGGGATTAAGTCAGATTTGATCAGAGGTTCTGTGTGGATGGCAATTCAGAAGATTGCCTACTGCCTGTACATTTTTATATTTCTCTCGACTGCTGAGTTCAGTGAGTGAGCAGTGAGATGGCTTAGAGGACTGGCCTCTGGGTGCAGACTGTGCCGCTTAGCACAGACCAGGTGGAGCGTTAGTTTAGTGGTACCTGGATTTTCCAGCACTCATGGCTGCACTGGCTATTTACCAAGCGGGCTGCATCTGCTGTAACATGAAAACAATTTGACATTGTGTTGTAAAAATGAGATGCTCACAAGCTCAGATTCACACAGTGGAGGGGAGGAACCAAGGAACCAGTGAGCAAGGATGGTCTTGTTGTCCAGGCACAGGACTAGTAATCACAATTCATGGGGACCTGGTTCTGCTCCCAGCTTCACCACAGTCTTCCTGTAGGACTTTGGGCAAACCACATAAGTTCTTTGGACCAAACCCATTGTAATGTAGGCAGCTGCAACTCCATGGCAGGCTTGGGAGAGAGAGACACGCCAGCTAGAGACTCGGCCGACAAGAGAGGCGGCTGAAGATAAAACAGCATGTTGGGGTGGGGAAAGTGAGACCCAACCCTGTGGCCCCCCCCCCACCCACTGGACCGTAGTGAATATCAGCTACTTGCAGAGAAACAAGTGTGATCAACCCAAGGGATTTTTTAAAATGTTTGTCAAATCATTTTGAATAACAACTCCATTTGAGAAAATCTCAATCTGTCCTTGGAAATCCCAAGAGCAGAAAACAAGCTAGATTGGCTGGATAAATGATTTGTTATGAACTTTTCTCAGCTCTGTATTTTATACAGATCAGAAACCTAATACACTGGGATGGGATTTTCAAAGGAGGCTAAGAGAGTTACACCCCTAAATCCCATTGGATTCAATGGGGTCTGGTTACCTCACTCCTTATTGGCATCTTTGGAAATCCCACCTTTGGTGGACAGAGAGTGGTACGTAGAATTCTCTTTCCTGTCGCGGTTGGATGAAAGAAGCGGGTGCTAAGAAGTGTTACTGAGCAGCAAAAGTGTGTTTAGAGTGGGGGATGGGACGAAAGCAAGCAAGAGAAGAAGATGCAGCATGAGAGCACTAGCGAGGTTATATGTGGTATTTAAAAGCCATGCAGCGAATCATCTCTCGGGTAACGCCCCCTACTTTACCGCCATTCCTGGGGGTGCACCAGGTGAGAGAGTCGATGGCAGCACAGCAGCCTGGAGCAGCATGCAGATGGGGTGAAAGAGGAGGCTGGATCCATGTGTGATGGTCCAGCACAGGCTGCTGGCTGTGAACTGCAAACAGGACAGGGGCAGGGAAAGAGACACTTCAACATTAGGGTGGCCGCAGCGGGTCCAGGATCCAGTAACCCTTTCCCACCTGAGAGGATCCCCAAGCTGACCTCTCCTGCACTGAGGAACAGTCATGAGCTGTGAGGCTGGCTGAGCTTTGGGCGACTTTCCCAAAGCTGCATCTGGCAACAGGCACAGAGCGGAGCTCCACATCCTGGAGTTACAATTCCTGAGAGCTCCAGGCGGGAAAGTCAGGGTTGATCGTAGCGAGGGTGATGGTTCCTTCACAACCACTGGCTTTTAGACCAGGGGCCAGGTGAAGTAGGAGAAAAGACCATGAGGAGGAAGGATGCTGAGTCAGAATCTAGCAATGAGCCTGAGCCAAAAGCTTTGACCGATTGGCTCCCTCTCTAGCTGGAGTTTTGGGGAAGGCCAGAGGAGTATGTGGGACCAAACTCCAGGGCTGGTCTTCACTGAGAGAGGCCCATTTCCAAGCAAAATTGTTACAAGACATGGCATGCAACCTGGGACCACATTAGCTTCTCCACCGTCCTCTATCCTGGAGCCAGTGGTGGCTGAGAGATAATCTGGCCAGGCAGCTCCAACAGAGCCACTCAGTGAAGGAACTGGGAGGAGTCTGAGCAGCGAAGTCACCCAGGGATCCATTCTCCACCCTCTGCTATCACTTGGCTCTGAGCTAGAGGTGTGTAAACTGCTCACTATCACCTGGATCTCCGTCCCATGTGTGTCTCTGTGGGAGGAGGAGATTCAGCTCTTTGGGACTATTTTTCCCAGAGTCAGTGGATATTGTTATTAGTCACATATACGACGGAAGTGCCCAGGGACTAGCTGAGGTTGAGGTCCCATTGGGTTAGGCATTGCACAAACACAGGGTAGTAGATGGTCCCTGCCCCAATGAGCTTACAATTTAATAGACAACTTGCAGCAGGGTCTGTGGTCAGGGTCACTCCAGAAAATGTCTCTGCTTCTGGATGGAAATAATAGAACAAAACAATCCAGGAGTGCTGATGAGTTCAGAATGCATGGGCTGGACATGTGCATGCATAGCCTCCTTTGTAAAGGTGGTTAGAACCCCTCACCTCCAGTCACACAGCAAGATTTTCAAGTTGGCTCCGCCCATCCTGGTGATGGCTCCTCCCCTTCACTGCTGATCAGCCAGGGGTGAAAACTACACCTGTTCCTGTCCACACCTCTGAGCAGCTGATAAGGACGGAGGGAAGAGGCACAGCGGTGCTGAGCCACTAGCAGAGCAGCTGTGACTCAGGGTCCCTGGTCAAAGTCCTGGGTGGGGGGAGTTAGGCCCATAACCAACACCGCCATTTCTCAAGGCCGCTGCTCAGGCCAGGCCTGGGGGACCATCTGGGGACGTCACTCCAGATGACAGCCCAGAATGATGTGCATTGAGAGGGAGGTGCTGATGGTGGAATTGCTCCCCAGTTGTTACTGGTGGTTAATTGGATGGCTGAGTTCCTGTATATCGCTGATGCAGTTTCTGTACCTACCCGTAATATTAGTGCTTATCACATTATCCAGCCCTTTCTAAAAACCCTCCTAAACTCTTTGGTTCCGTTTATCTGGCAACCTGAGCTGCTGTGAAATGCAGCACAGATCATAGGACAGCAGCTTGAGCCACTCTGCCGACACACTCCTCCAGAAATGCAAAGGAACAGCGCCTGCCTATGCATCGATTTGTTCTCTTCAAAGAGTGCTCTGGAGGACCTTCTCAGAGCCAGCCCAGCAACTTAAAAGAAAGCCACCGTGGGATGAAAGAGGTCAGGGTCATAGATCACTCCCCATGAAGAGGCAGCGCAGCATGGGAGACACTCAGCACTTCCTGGAAGTCTAGGAGGTATGGATTTCTCCTGAGCAGAGTAACTGTCTGGCTGCTGGATTTCTGGTGAGGATGCTAACAACCAGAACATGCTGCTTCTGATGTTTCCAGCAGACGCTAGAGCAGCACTGTTATGATGAAGCACACAGAGGATGTGCACAGGGGATGCAAAGCCTGGTCCAGACTAAGTATGTGTAATACTAATTACTGATTATCAGTAGCTATCTAAGACAGCCCCTATCCCCATAGTACCTGAGAACTCCTTAATGCATTTAATCTTAAAACACCCCTCTGAGGCAGTGATGTGCTATTATCCCCATTTAATAGATGGGGAAACTGAGGCATGGAGACACTAAGCCCTTGATCCTCAAAGGTATTAATAGGAAAAGTTGAGGATCTGGGCATAAGTGATTTTTCAGGATCACTCATGATGTCTGTGGTACCCAACCACTGGACCATCCTTCCTCTCAGTAGCGCTTATATATGTGAGGTGCTAGACAGGCAGGCAGAGGTTAGGGGAAGAGGAACCACAAATATGGATTTTATACAGGTCAACTAGATTCTCTGCAGGCAGCAGGGCAGAGGTGGGTCTCCAAGAGGGACTTAATTTGGACAGGGTCTGGGCCTTGTGGATGAGCTCAGGGAGGCTGTCAAAATGATTAGGGGGGCATGTGGGAAAAGCACAGAGATGATGGTTTGAGAGACTAACACATGGGTCAGTGGGGATGGAAGGCTGGTGACGGGGAGGGGCTGGTGTGGGGTGATGCAAAGGGAGAATATATAGAGATTTAAAGATGGTGGCAAGGAATGGACGCGTGATCCCTTAGTGCAGGGATTCTCAAATTTTTTCTTTCTGAGGCCCCCCTCAACATGCTATAAAAACTCCAGGGCCCAGCGGTGGGTGGGGAGAGAAGGGGAACTCGGGCTCCGGGCTGGGGCTGGGCCTTTGGGCACAGGTGTAGTCCAACTTCTACTTTGGGGGGCAGGGGATGGTGGGACTTGGGCCAGCTCCACGTAGCTGCGTCCAGGAAGGCAGTGCCACCTCCACCCCCTGACTCACCTCAGCAGGCCACCCAGCCTGTCTGGGTTGTGTGGGGTAGGGGTTCAGCTAAAAAAACTTGAAAACTGTTTAGGATGCAGGGAGGGGGTAACTAGGGGCTGTGTGTGGGCAGGAGAGCAGCTCAGGATGCAGGGAGGGGGTAGCTAGGGGCTGTGTGTGGGCAGGGGGGCAGCTCAGGATGCAGGGAGGGGGTAGCTAGGGAATGTGTGCAGCAGCTCCCTGCACTGCCTGACTCCAGCTTCCCAGCTCTGACCTGGCCAAGGGGTGGGGCCTCGGGGGTGGAGAGAGGAGGAAGGCAGGGGTGTGAAGCTGCCCCCGCCGGGACTGCCCTGCTCTGGCATTGCAGTGGGGGAGGGGGGGGGAGGCACCGGGCTCAGGGTTTCAGCCCTATGGCATGAAGTGCTGGGGCTCAGGCTCTCTGGGCTTCAGTCATGGGATCCCACGGCCCTGCTGAAAGGGCTCAGGGGGCCCCGGACTGCTGGTTGAGAACTGCTGCCTTAGTGGATGGGAAGCCAGTGGAAGGATTCGGAAGGGGAGGGAGGTGTGATCAAATCCACAGGAAAGGAAGATAACTCCAGTGGCTGTATTTCATATGGACTGAAGGGAGGGGAGGGGTGAGTCTGGGATGCCAGAGAGGAGGAGGTTGCAATAACTGAGATGGGAAAAATGAAGAGCGTCATGAGAGGTTTGCTTGTTCTGCTGTCTGTGGCCCAATCCTGAATCATTACTCAATTGTCCTTATTCAGGCAAAGATTTTATTGACGTAGGAGCTACAGATGTCAGGATTTGGCCCAGGAGTCAGTTCTGGTGCATTTGGTTACAGTAGCAGGTCCTCATCCTTATTCTCTTTCTCTGGACACCCAAAGTCCCTTGGCATGGTCAACGCTGTCTTTCTGAAGGGGGTGCTGGCTGTTTCAGTCCATTGCTTTGCCATGTCTTGCAGTCCTGTGCTCTGCCATGTAGTGGCCCTGTACCACAGACTACCAAGGCTGCTGTGAGGAATCGGAACATTCTGGCTGCTCTCAAGGAAACTGAAGACCTCCCAATTAGCAGCCAAACAACTTTTCCTGGTGGGGCTGGCTCAAACCCACTGCAGTCTTCCCTTTGCCTTCTGGAGGCCATGTCACAAAGGAGTTGAAGGAGGGTGGTCACAACCCCCACTCAGCAAATCAGTCTGCACTTTGCAGGTGCTTGCCCAGACCATGTAACGGGGTTGAACAGCCCAGCTGGCAGCAGTTGGGAATGCTCTAAGTTGCACTGGCTTGAACAGGCCTTTAGGAGCCATTGTGCTGGCAGAGAGCACTGGAGTGCAGTGACTTCTGATTGTGCCCCCTCCTAACCTAACACCCCCCCACTACATGCGAGGGGGGCCAGCAGCGGGTAGCTATACTTTCTTTATGCCATTGGATGATACCCACCCTGGGGCTCTCCCCAGCTGACAATTTAACACAATTTCAGGTTCGTTTTGCACCACCAGCGCAGTTCAGAGAGGTCTCAGTAGGGACAAGGATCTGCCCCCAGGGCCGGCTCCAAGCACCAGCCGAGCAAGCTGGTGCTTAGGGCAGCAGCTTGTCGGAGGCGGCATTCCGCCCAATTCTAGGGCGGCACGGCCGCTTTTGTTGTTGTTGTTGTTATTCCGCTCCGGCCGCCCTGTAGGGGGCAGCGGCGTGGAAGACAGGAGCGCCCTGGAGCAAGCCCGGCAGGGCAGCCCGCGTCCTTTCCTCCCAGCTGACTGGAGTGGTGTGGAGCCCACCCGGCAGGGGGCATGGCGGGAGGGGCCACGTGGCAGTGCCCAGCTGAAGCCCTGGCCACCCCCCTTCTCTCTCTGTCTCCCCGCTCCCTCCCCCGCCCCCGCTAGCCGGGGCACATCTGCAGGGCAAGGAGTCCCCCTGCACCTTGTATCCGGCTGCGCTGCAGGGTTTTTTTTTTGCTTGGGGCGGCCAGAAAGCCAGAGCCGGCCCTGTCTGCCCCTAAGCATTCTTGAGATGAGCTGTGCAAATAATTGATTTTTTAGATTACTGGCAATTCCAAAAATGAAAAAAATCATTTTGAGTCGAACCAAAAACGATGGGGTTTTAAACATTTTCGGCAAATTGAAAAGTAAAAAAAACCCAATGTATTTCAGGTTGAAATGTTCTGATTTTGACCATTTTAAAACATTTTTGTTTTGTTTTTTTTAAACAAAATTAAAGGAAATTTCTAAATGGAAAGTCATTTTGAACCAAAACATTGAAATATTTTTATTTTTTCAGAATTTTTTGTAGTTTTTTTCTGACGGCAGCAATCTGGTGAAACCAACCCAAATTTGCAAAATGTTTCGCTGTCACCGAATCTGAGTTTTTACTGAAAAATCCAAAGCTTCCTCCATGCTTGTTGCTCCAGCATGTTTAACAGAGCGGGGAGTCTTCCTTAACGCACCAATGCCTCCTTTCCAGCTGACACCCACAGAGAAAATGCAGCAAGGCCAGAGAAGGTGTCAGCCCTGGGCAGTGAGGGGCGGCTCTCTGACCAGGTATAATGGCCTGATGACTAAACACCTCTGTGCGCTGTGGGAAGCTCATTTAAAAGCAATGTGAATATCTTGGTTCTCAGCTTACCCATGTGAAAGTACCCGATGTGGAGGCAGAGATAGGGGACATCTCTGTGCAAGCTGTAGATTTGGAAAAGGACAAGGATCTGTTGGAGATCAAAGAGGATCTCACTGAAAATAAATGAGGAAGCAAAAATATTAAGACTTGCGTGTCTTCTGCAGCCTGCTCGGTTTACACCCAGAGGGGGGTGGGGGAATGCTGTGATTAAATAGCTACTGGGGAGTCTGGGATCTCACCCCCACTTCTTCAGTTAATCACCGAATTAAGCTGAACGAGGGAAGCACATTTAAGTGTGTACGTTAAGCGTTTGTGTCAGTTTAACTAGACTGATTTCATCCCCTGGCTGTAGGGTTCCTAACACAGACATGCCCTGAGTTAGTCAAAGGGATTGGATTTACATCAGTTTTCATGTCACTGCTGAATTTGGCCCCTTAGTTCAAGGAGGCTGGAGTCATGTCACTTCCAGGACTCAAGTAAGCATTACCCTCTGCCCTCACAAAGAGTACTGGATGTGGCAATATGGATTCTGCAGTACCCATGTGTAGGGCATATTGTTGCCCCTTGGTAGCCCCTGGCACAAGCAGCAAGTCTGGATGGATGAATGCACTTTCCCTGCTGGGATATTTTGGTTTGTTATTGAATTAGGCTCCTGGCAGTGTCACTCCAGAGTGAATGTTTATGGAAAGTAATGAGAGTGTTTGCTTTTTTCTCTCCTCTCACCTTCCCTTACCACAAGAGGATGCTCTGACGTTTTCTGGAGGCAGTAGTCTTTCATTTGTTTAACCTATTAGTACCCTATTCCCTTGTGGGACACCACTCTGTGCTGTGAGCCAGTTACATCTCACAAGCTGAGTATGGTCAGTCCTAACTAGCTGTTCTGTGGAAGGTTCCCGGTGCTTTGGGAAGTGGTGCTGATGGCCAAGTATAAGATATGTTTCCTATGAGACTGTACTGAACAAGAGGTCAGTCTTGTGACATGATGCAGGCCCTCAACTCCCAGTGGACACAGAGGGCACTAGGGCTCGTTGGACATTTTTGATGAAAAATTGGGATTTTGATTACATGACAAGTTTTGCAGAAAGCATCTTGGAAATTTTTGATTTTCTTTTTATTGGGAAACCAAAACATTTGGGTTGAAAATTGAAAAATGTTCAGTTTGCAGGAGATTTTGGACAATTTTTTTTCCATTTTTTGGTTGCCACAAACCATACAATTTGGGGGGGTTGAGGGAAATATTTAGATTTTTCACTGAATATGTTGTTGAAAAAAATATATATTCATTCTCAGCAACATTTTCCACCCCAAAAATTATCTGTTCTGTTCTGCTGAGCACACCTGCAGGTTACAACTCTCATAGTGGTGTAGAAGTGCCGTACTGTTAGAAATAGCATCCTTGGCTGAGTGGAAATCTGAAGGCCTAGCTTCTTAGGATCATTGAGGACTTCTTTCCAAAAGCCCGGGAATGTGAATTGTGGTGTCCTGGCCAAACTGAACTCATTCAGCCTTCCCAAAATTCTCCATGTGCACATTCATTTGGATACAGGAATTTTCTACGCTTCCCATCCCCAAGTGCTGTGCTGCATGCTCTCAGGATTCAGGCGATGTCAGTGGGTTTGGAAAGGAATCCACTGACCCATCTTGTCAAACAAATCCATGTGCAACCTTTGGAGCGGTAAGATGGCTGACGGAAAACTAATAAACAGAATACACAGTTTAATGTAACAAAATAATAGTTTTCTGAATGATTGTTCTTTCCTTTGGGGCTCAATCTCTTTTCCTTTCTCTTGCTGTCTAGACTGGCAGTGTGGTGGGGTTAGAAGTGAGACTTAGGATCTACTCCTGACTCACTGTATGGCTTTGGGCTATATCTTTCCCAATCTGTAAATTCAGGATAATACTCAGCCAGCCTCTATAAAGTGCTTTGAAATCCTCAGGTTATAGATGCTGTACATGCAAAGCATTATTGTGGTTTGGAAACACTCCTTAGAGAATACATAGCTTCCCTCCACCCTTCCTAACCTCCTGAGTTAACATAGACATATCTTAAGTGAATGGTAAGTCAGTTCAGTCTATGAGCTGTTCAGAAGTTTGCTACGGATGAACAGAGCTGGGAAGCAGTCATCTGAAAAGTAACAGCCAAGATGTTAAAAAATGACTCATGATTTTTGGGCATGCAACTTATTACACCTTAAAGGGCTCTGATTTCCAAAGGGTGGCTGCTTGGTACGTTCTGAAAACCAGGCCCCTCCAAAGTGTCACAAGTTTGCTGCCTAAATACTGAGGTACCTAGAATCAGTCATCACTTCTGAAAGTCTTGGCCCACTTTGACATCATCTGCTATCAAGAGAAAACTACAAAGAAGGGCAAGTTTGGGATAGTTGGTTTAATGGATTGTCACCAGTGCTCGCCATTTTATTGTGAGTCTCGTGAGATCTAGTGTTTTTCTTAATGTCACTGCTGCCAGAATCCGATTACACTGGTCTACAATTTTTGAGAAGTCGTCTGCTTCAGAGATAAAATGTGCTATTTATTATGTATTTTGATGTGCTGAATTCAAATATGACAATTAAAACAACTGATTGGCTACTGTTTCTAAGATATTTAAGTTTTTACATTTTATGTCTATGTATATTGTGTAGATAGTAGAGTTTTAATCATAAATTGTAAACCTACGTCTTTTCATGTGTTTATGGTTGCTTTACATGATTGAAGTCACTAAAACACAGGATTGGGGACTTCAACGGCAGAGTCCAGGGAAGGGTCTTGCGGCCTGCAGCATGCAGGGGGTCAGACCAGATGATCATAATGGTCCCTTCTGACCTTAAAGTCTATGAGTCTATAATATTTCACCTGTCCTATTTATGTAACACTTTAAAAATCTGCAAAAGGGTTATATAAATAAAAATTATGAAACAAAAAGGCAAAAAACTATTCTGTACATAGTTTAGTCCTATTCAGTGTCTATTTGGCGCCTCTTGGCTTGTCTCTTGTATTCATTAAATGGAGCATCTCTTGTCACTGTCCAGCAATAGTCTGCAAGCATTGATGGGCTCCATTTGCCCTGATAGCATTTCTCCATTATTGCAATGTCCTGGTGAAATCGCTCGCCGTGCTCGTCGCTCACTGCTCCGCAGTTCGATGGGAAAAAAAAAATCTAGATGAGAGTGCAAAAAATGTATCTTTAGTGACATGTTGCAACCAAGGCTTTTGTATGCCTTGAGGAGGTTTTCCACCAACCACCTGTAGTTGTCTGCCTTGTTGTTTCCGAGAAAATTTATTGACACTAACTGGAAGGCTTTCCATGCCGTCTTTTCCTTGCCACGCAGTGCATGGTCAAATGCATCACCTCGAAGAAGTTCACGAATCTGAGGACCAACAAAGACACCTTCCTTTATCTTAGCTTCACTTCACCTTGGAAATTTTCCACGGTTAAGTGCTTGAAAGCTGCTTGTGTTTTGTCAATGGCTTGACAAAGTTCTTCATCAGACCCAGCTTGATTATAAGGGTGGTAACAAAATCTTCCTTGATTCAACAAGTGGTGGATGCTGAACACTTTTCCTCCCAGGCTCCAATGACTGTCGGAGTGGCCAATCTTTCTTGATGTACTGGGAATCTCTTGCACGACTATCCCATTCGCAGAGAAAACAGCAGTACTTTGTGTATCCAGTCTGCAGACCAAGCAAGAGAGCAACAACCTTCAAATCGCCACAAAGCTGCCACTGATGTTGGTCATAGTTTATGCACCTCAAAAGTTGTTTCATGTTGTCATAGGTTTCCTTCATATGGACTGCATGACCAACTGGAATTGATGGCAAAACATTGCCATTATGCAGTAAAACAGCTTTAAGACTCGTCTTCGATGAATCAATGAACAGTCTCCACACATCTGGATCGTGAATGATGTTGAGGGCTGCCATCACACCATCGATGTCATTGCAGGCTACAAGATCACCTTCCATGAAGAAGAATGGGACAAGATCCTTTGGATGGTCACAGAACATGGAAACCCTAACATCACCTGCCAGGAGATTCCACTGCTGTAGTCTGGAGCCCAATAGCTCTGCCTTACTCTTGGGTAGTTCCAAATCCCTGACAAGGTCATTCAGTTCACCTTGTGTTATGAGGTGTGGTTCAGAGGAGGAGGATGGGAGAAAATGTGGGTCCTGTGACATTGATGGTTCAGGACCAAAAGTTTCATCCTCTTCCTTGTCTGACTCAAGTGAGAATGATTCTGGTGCATCAGGAACTGGCAGTCCTTCTCCGTGGAGTACTGGGCGTATAGCTGATGGGATGTTTGGATAATGCACAGTCCACTTTTTCTTCTTTGACACACCTTTCCCAACTGGAGGCACCATGCAGAAGTAACAATTGCTGGTATGATCTGTTGGCTCTCTCCAAATCATTGGCACTGCAAAATGCATAGATTTCCTTTTCCTGTTCAACCACTGGCGAAGATTTGTTGCACAAGTGTTGCAGCATATGTGTGGGGCCCACCTTTTGTCCTGATCTCCAATTTTGCAGCCAAAATAAAGGTGATCGGCTCTCTTAACCATAGTGGTTATACTGTGCTTTTGTGATGCAAAAGTCACTTCACCACAAAGATAGCAGAAGTTATCTACAGTGTTCACACAAGTACGAGGCATCTCTGCTCACTTTGGCTAAACAGAAATGTGTCCCTTTGCAAAATCAAACACTGACAAATAAGAGAGCATGACACTGTATGATTTCTAGAGCTGATATAGGGTAATTTGTTCAGCAGAGTGATGCAAGCTTCGTTATGATTGCATCATCCATGACTTCTAGGATGAACATGATGCAATTCATATAATGTATGACGCAATACCAGCTTCAGATTGCATCATTCATTGTTTTGCCTAAAAAGTAAGTACTGTCCAAACCCAGTCATAGATGTATTCATAGATCCAGTCAAAGATGTATTTTAGTCATTTCTGGTTTAAATTGAGATCCCTTCCCTTTATAACTCACTTATCCTCCACCATTCCCAAGTCAAGGGTCGTCTATATTGACCCAATAGCATATCTTGAAAACTAGAGCCAATCAACAATTTTAAGCATCATTTTCGTTCTCAGTGACCCAGAATTAGTAAAGTTTGACTACATTTATTTCAGAAGCATTTTGGCTGTAGAGCAGTGTTACCTGAGAATGTAGCTTTCATTTACAATCCTATGTTGCTGGCAAGCCTTCATGGTTGCACAGAAAAGCTGGAGAACAGAAATCCCAAACACCAACAGGCCAATAAAAAGCCTCCCCAAATTAGTATTTTTATATCTCATGATTTTTAAACCAATCTCATGATTTGGGGGATTAACTTGTGAGTTTGGAATGTGTGAGGTTGGCAACATTGTTAACATAACACAATATTTCAGTACATTTAAATCGCCATACTCTACAGGACTTATGGCAGAAGAACTATCGCTGGGACTTACATAGCCCACGTTACCATTGCATCTGAACACCTCCCAGTGTTTCTTGTATTTATCCTCCTACACCCCTGTGGGTTAGGGAAGCATTTTATGATGGGATACTGAGGTGCAGGGAGCCTAAGGGTATGTCTACTCTGCAGCGGAGCGAGTGCCCGGCGGGTCTGGCATGATGGTACTCAGGTGGCTAGCCCAAGCAGCTGCTGCCACTAGCATGCCACTAGCATGTGTCTGTCTGTGCTGCAAAGCACATTACCAGCTGCAGTGTAGACAAACCCCAAGAGACTTGTCCCAGGTCACACAAGAAGTCAATGGTGCAGCATTGCAAGGAATTTCAGCCCAGATCTCCAATGCCTCAGGCTAACACCCCAACGGCTAGAACATTCCAGTTGCTTGCTAGAAAAACACTCCTATGTTTTGCAAGTCAGTTGCATTCATTTACAATCTTCAGAGGGGCTTCTGCTATTTAGATTGCAAGTTCTTTGGGGGCAAGGGCTGTCTTTCCTTCTGTGCTTGTACAGCACCTACTGCAATGGGCCCCAACCACTATTGGGGTCCCTAAGCGCTCCCAGGATATCAATACTAGTAATATTAAATACATAGTAAATGACAGGCCATACCCAAAAGAGTTTACCATTGGCTTCAGCTGGATTTGGATTCGATACATACACAACACAATATTTGATCATGATTTGTTCTCTTACACATTTTCTAAGCTGGTTTTTTATTGGTAAAATGAGACCATTTAAAAGCTCAGTAAAATATTAGGCGCTACTTCCCACTGACATTTTTAATTGTGGGGAGGAAGAATAGATCATCTCCTACAAATCCCTCTCCTCTAATAGAGTTTTAGTTTAAGAATCCAACAGAGGAAAATAACATAGGTTGTTTTATTTAACATAACCCCAAATGCTTTCTCTCGTGGTAGATTCCGAACCTCATTGAAACAGCCATTTGATTTTTAATAATGTAGCCACGTTTCTATAAAAATATTTTATAAAGTGGTTCAGAGCCTGATGCATAAAGGCTGTCTCTGTATTTCACAGGGCAGCAGGGGATCGGCCATTTCAGGCGAGAGTTTCTTTCATTCTGTGTTAGCAGCTCTCAGATTTCACAATTATAGGAACTCATTCCCCGTATGACAGCCTGTGTTATGAACTGAGTGAGAGGAGGGGGTCCAGAGAATGTCCATGTTGCTGAGTTCAGAAAGGGGTATCTCTGTGGTATTTCTACATGTCTTGAGTAGGGCTGGCTGGAAAACAAGAATTCCATTTCATGAAAGATGTCGAGGTTTTGAAATTTGGTTTTGTTCTGCACTGGAAGGAAACCGAGACCTTTGGAAACTTTTTCACAAAAATACCAGAAACACCCCCACCCCAGATAGCCTGGTGCTGCTCAAAGCACTCGCCTAGGAGGTGAGAGATCCAGGTTCAAGTTCCTGAATCAGAACAGGGACTTGAACTGAAGTCTCCTCCATCTCTGGGGAGTGCCCGGCCATCAGGCTGTTTGCTATTCTGGAGCAGGGCTCTTCCTTGCTCTCGAAGCAGAAATTTCATCCTGGCCCTGAGACACCTTCCTGATTAAAATTTAGTCCAAACTGCTCTGTTCCTACAAAGTTCCAGCATCAGTGCAAAAAAGCAACAGAGGGTCCTGTGGCACCTTTAAGATTAACAGAAGTATTGGGAGTATAAGCTTTCCTGGGGTAAGAACCTCACTTCTTCAGATGCAAGTAATGGAAATCTCCAGAGGCAGGTATAAATCAGTATGGAGATAACTAGTCTTAAAGGTGCCACAGGACCCTCTGTTGCTTTTTACAGATTCAGACTAACATGGCTACCCCTCTGATACTTAGCATCAGTGCAGTGCATTTTCTGATGTGCTAGATCCCTTTTAGTCAGAGGAAGCAATTGGAGCTGTATGGATACATCTACTGTGGCAGAGCTCTGACCTTGCCCCCATTGGTCCTACGCTTCTAGGCGATATATGCTAGCCTCAGTGGCTCACTGTGACCCTCCCCATAGCCCTTCTCTCTCTAGAGCCAGGGTTACAGTCTACTGAGCCCTTTTCATCATAGGCCAGCAAGGAGGTTGGTGAGAGAACTCCCACGGTCTCTGTTGTCCCTAGGCGCTTGTTTTAGAACAGTTTAGCCTCCTGTCCTGACAAGGGCCTGACTTCCCCTCCCAGGAGGTGTTCCTGTAGTGGTGGGTTGGGGGGAACCCGAGCCCCCCCTCTACTCCGGGTTCCGGCCCAGGGACCCTAATGGTAGCAGCTGTTGGCAGCCAACCTTCCACTGCCAGAGTTGCTACATTTCCCTGGGCCACTTCCCCACAGCTCTCCTGCTTCTCCCTTACCTTAGGGCTCCTTTATCAATAACTTGAGGGTGTCTTCATTAACCAGTCCTTCAGCCACACTTCCTCTCCTCTGGATCCCTGACTCTCCTCTGCCTGACCGGAGTGAGCCCTTTTTATAGTATCAGCGGGGCCTTAATTAGAGTCAGGTGGACACATTAGCTTAATGGCCTCACCTGACTCTTTGCAGGTTAATTGGAGTCAGGTGTTCTCATTAGCCTGGAGCAGCCCCTGCTCTGGTCAGTCGGGGAACAGAAAACTGTTAATCCAGAGGCCAGTATATCTGCCTTCTGCTACTCTGCTGTACCCAACTGGCCTGGGTCTATCACACTACCTAGCAACTAGGCACCCGTGGCTGGCCCATGCCAGCTGACTCAGGCTGCTGGGGCTTGGTCTGTTTCACTGCAGTGTAGACATGTAGCCGAGCTATGGAACCCTACCCCTCACAAGGTTCTAGACCCTGAGCTCCAGTCCCAGCCTAGAGGACTACACAGCAATGAACACCCCCACAGCCTGAACTCTGTGAGCCTGTCAGCCAACCTGGGGCAGCTGTGGGTTTTGATTTGCTGCGTAGACAAAGAGACCCATTCAGTGCAGCCACATGCTTTGGTGAGACAGCAGAGGGACCACCACTCTTCAGGCTGCATTCAACAAGGATAGAGTTTGTGCCTCCCTAGTTTTCAGGCAGCTCAGTACCAGATCTGGCCCTCCAACGTTAGACCAGGGTGGGACGGGCTGTCTAGAGTCAGGGCGCTGGACTGGGGCTCAGGAGAGCTGGGGACAATTCTCAGCTCAGCCACAGGCTTCTTGTGTGATGTTGAAGTCACTTCATCTTCCTTGTGCCTCAGTTCCCATCTGCCCAGTGGGGATGATGGCATTGCCGTGTCTTCCCGCTGTGCACGGACAAATCCATTAATAACGTAGGCTCTCAGACACTGCGGTGATCTGGGCCACAGAAGTCGCTCAGTCTCACTGCTACCAGAAACTGCAGGCTGCCAGTGACTCTCAGGCAACTGGGAATCAATGGGGTGTAGGGACTCCATGTGCTGGGATAGGGGAGGGAGGTGAGGAAGGAGCCACTGGGCTGGCTCTATACCACCAAGGGGTTGGTCAACTAGGGCAGCTTTGTACCAATAGATGAGCCCAATACTGCCCTAGCGCACCTGAGGATCGGGCTCAGGCAGTGTCCATGCTACATAATGCCATAAGATCTATATAGATTCAGAGACTCACAAACCAGAAGGGACCATTGTGATCATCTAGGTCAGTGGTTCTCCAACTTATTTGATCACACCCCTCTTCTTTGTATCTATAGTAGTTTACCCCCACCCCCACCACACAAGTACATATATGGATAAAAAAACCACCATGGAACTCTCGCTAAATATTAAAAGCAGTGAGGCATCAATTCAAACACAGCCAGCGATCCATTGTAATAAGAGCAAAAGCAAAACTGCCATTGTGGCCAATGCTTACAATTAAATGTAAGTAAGTACCCCATGTAGGTACTTATAGACTGTGATCAAGTCACCGCTTAACCTTCTCTTGCTAAATAGATTGAGCTCTTTGAGTTGATCACTATAGTATAAGGCAGGTTTTCTAAACCTTTCATCATTTTTGTGACTATTCTGTGAACCCTCTCCAATTTATCAACGTCCTTCCTGAATTGTGGGCACCAGAACTGGCCACAGTATTTCAGCAGCAGTCTCACCAGTGCCAAATACAGAGGTAAAATAACCTCTCTACTCCTGCTCAAGATTCCCCTATTTGTGCATCCCAGGATCGCATTAGCCCTTTTGGCCACAGTGTCACACTGGGAACTCATGTTCAGCTGATTATCCGTCACAACCTGAATTTTTTTTTTTTCAGAATCACTGCTTTCCAGGATAGAGTCCACCCTATTGTAATATAGCCGACATTCTTTGTTCCAAGATGAACACACTTACATTTAGCTGTACTAAAACGCATAGTATTTGTTTGCACCCAGTTTACCAAGCCATCCAGATAGCTCTGTATCAGTGATGTGTCCTCTTCATTATTTACCACTCTCCCAATTTTGAATTATCTGGAAACTTTAACAGTGATAATTTTGTTTTCTTCCAGGTTATTGATAAAAATGTTGAATAACGTAGGGCCAAGAACCAATTCCTGTGGGAGCCCACTGGAAACATAGTCACTCAGTGATGATTCCCCATTTACAATTACATTTTGAGACATATAACTTAGACATTTTGATTAAAAAACTAGAATGATATAAAATTAACATGGCACACATTAATGAAAACATGGCACACATGGATTAAAAGTTGGCTAAGTGTATTACATCAAAACTATCACCTTTATCAACCAAACTTGTAATCTGATCAAAAAAAGATCTCAAGTTGGTTTGACAGGATCTATCTATTTGTGATCACTACCAGCAATGCTGATGTAGTTTAGAATAGTGGTTCTCAACCAGGGGTCCGTGATCAGGTTTAAGGGGGTCCATCAAGCAGGACCAGCATTAGACTTGTTGGGGCCCAGGGCAGAAAGCCGAAACCCCACCGCATGGGGCTGAAGTCTGGGGCCCTGAGCCCTGCCACCTGGGGCTGAAGCCGAAACCTGAGCAACTTAGCTTCATGAGGGCCCCTGTGGCATGGGGCCCAGGCAACTGGCCTGCTTGCTACCACCTAATGCCAGCCCTGGCTGTTATATGCAGTTGTGGCACCGGTGGGCCATGGAGTTTTTATTGCATGTTGGGGAGAAAGAAAAAGGTTGAGAACCCCTGGTTTAATCATTCAGTTTATAAATCACTTCAGTTTCCAAGGTAAATACACCATGTAGATTTAAATGATTAATCATTTGTATCAATACATTATAATATCGCAGGGCTCTCAGTGGCATAAATTGAAGTAATTTCATTGACTTCAGTGGAGTTACGCTGCTATGCAGGAGCGGAGGATTTGGGCCTCTATTTCTTCAGCAGGCACAGAGTGTTAATGTCTCTGAAACGTGTATTGGTGAAAGCCTGTAATCAGGGATGAGCTCTTTAAGGAAGGACTGCATATTGGTTTCCTTTGAAATGCTGAGTTATTTGAATGCTGATGAAGCCCCAGTTCATACTATTTCGTATGTGTGTGTCTGGGTGGTGGGGAAAGCAAAAGAAATGCCTTTTCCTCCTTCAATCTCCATACAATTTAGATAAACATACTAGGGTCCGTTCTCCTCTCACTGGTATAAATCTCTCAAGGGAGTTGTACTGTGGTAACAACACAGGAGAGCCCAGAATCCAAGTGGTCAGTTTAGGCAGCCAGAGCAGATGTTCCATTATGCGGAATCATGCACTGATGGGAGTCGGACTGGACCTGCACTGCACTGCTGTCCCATCTGTAAGCCACAAGCTCATCTCACATATCTGTGCTGGGAAAGTCATTGTACTGGAGCCCTCTTGTAAACATGTATTGCCACGTTTCTTCTAATCACCAGCCACAAACTCCGACTGCAGCTTAATTTGACCTTTTGCAATTATTCCTGCTGCTCTTTGTGCTTTGGCCAGTTGAACAAAACGGATGCATTCATATCTTTCAACACTGCCCTGTGGTTTGGCTGCAAGACCTGGTACAAAACGTTCTCTGAAAATGTCCCTTCCCCACACAGAATGGGGGGTTTGCGTTCAATTTGCTGTTGGCAGACAGAGAGTTGCATGTCTGCAGTGCCTTCCATCTGAGGATCTCAGCAGGCCTTACAAGCTATAAAACCAGATGGGCCATGGCCTGGGGAAACTCACGTAGGTGATAAGGAACCCAGCAAGATTCCCCTCACCAGGTGTCCTCTGGATCTTTACCAGGGGATGGAGGGCAAGTTTGACCCCTGTGGAAAGGGCAGGTATAGGATCTCCAAGTCAGTGGGTACCTGCGGTTGATTGGGGGTATCCACAGAGGGCTTGAGCAGAAGCTATGTTCCAGAGTTCCTGGCTTCACAGCATCATCATCTTTTCAATAAAGCCCCCTCAGAGATGGGACGGGGAAAGTGGTGTGTCTGGGGCACTGAGATCATGTGCATAATAGTTCATAGAATTACATCAGAGTAGAAACTTTGGGGGAAATACCTATCCCCGCCAGAGATCTCGATCCTCCAGAGAGCTTCAATGTGTATGGGAGAATGACGTCTTGGAGGCCGCACTTCTCTTTCCATGGCCCCAGACAGGGATCTATGGAGTGGGGTGGGGTGGGGTGGGGTGGGGGAAAGGGTTTGTCCCACTGTCTGCAGAGTGGAGAGGATAATCTGAGTAGAAGGTATTTATTAATCCTCCCTGATCTTTGTGAGGCAGGACAGTGACAGAAAAGGGAACACAGGCCTCACTCAATTCACTCATCTTAGCCTCTCTTCTCTGGTCAGTATCCTTTAACTGCAGCTGTAAAGTGCATGTGCTGACTCACTAAGGCAATGCACAGGGCCAGCAGGGCATATCGGGCCTGATTCTTGTGGTGTATTTAAAACCATGTTAAAATTATAAACTATCATTTTAAATTTATCGGGAGGAGGAGAGGTTCCTGGTCCTGCTTACAAGTTAGAGAGTGAGCTGGGTCTTCAGCAGTCAGCCTGCAAAAGCCAGCCTAGAGCAATGTGGAGGAGTTGTATCTCTATGCCTTAGGGAGCAGCCTGCTTTGTTTCTCTCTGCTTTTGGTTCTTGTGTGTTAAAGTTCTGAATTTTAAGAAACGATGTCATGTTACATTGCAACTTTTTAGAAAGCCTGTTATGTTTTTATCCAATTTTGGGGTGTGTATGCTGCGAACAGAACAATTCTGATCTCACACACTGGTTTTATACCAGTGTAAATCCATTAGCTTCAATGGCATTCTTCCTGATATAAACCAGTGTCCGTGAGAAATTCAGAATGTCCTTGTGGAATTGTGAACTCACATTTACTTTGGAGTAATAAATATCTGGCTAAACTCTCTTTCCCCTGAATTCTGTCTGAGACCTCTTTCTATTTATGCCAGCTCTCACTTTTATTATCTAACGCTTCCTGATTGTCACATTAAAATCTCATTTCCCACAGGTCTGACCAAATCTCCGCATTCTCCTGATCTCTGTTTCTGATCAGTTATCACTGCTCTTTTTGGCTCTGTTTTATCTGTAAAATTGATCCCTGCTGAATTTCATTCTCCCCATGGTTGTTAATGAACTTGGCTGGATATTACTGGTCCCAGTACTGAGCCCTTGTGGAAACCATTGGATACCTCCCTCTGTCCTGAGGAAGCACCATTCCCTACAAAGAAAGCAGTGCTCATGTACTTGGTTTCATGCTTTCTGTGCATTAAAAAAAAAAAATCACAGGACCAATAACAATATGCGCCCTTGAGATGGTGGGATTCCTGCAGCATTATCCCTCCCGTCCATGGGGTTTGGTCCTCCAGCCTGCAGCTGTCTGGAGATCTGAGGTGCAGCATGTCCACAAAGGGAATTCCTGCATTGAGCCAGATGCCCAGCAATGCTTGTTAGGACTCTATAGTCCTCCAAGGCAGTGCTGCTCTGTCTGAAGCTTTGTTTCCATTGTCTCTTCACCTTTCTCTGTGCCTGTCTCACTCGGGAGAGGTAGATCATCAGCTGCAAGGGCCAGATTATAAATTTTGGTGTCCTGTGCACTATTGCAATTAGAGCCCCCTCCCCTGTCCCTGGGGGCTAGGAGGCCCCAGTGGGGGTGGCGGGAGGTCTGGGGAGGATGAGGGCTGCTCCAACCCCCTGGAAACGGAACAGCCTGAGGAGGGGCCAGATCAGGTCTTGCATGTGGTGGTGGTGGGAAGGATTGGGGAGGGTGGAAGACCCTGGAGGCGTGTTGGAGAGTGAGCTGGCCCCGCACCCGTGCCACAATGGCTCCTGTCCCAAAGGGCTGGCCCAGCACCCTGCTCTGACCCATTGGTTCTCACCACAGTATGCAGTAGGGTGACCATCCACCCCTAATTGGGCAGGACAGTCCCCAAATGTACATTTCAAGTCCCGGTCCTGGTCTGAATGACTCCGGGACAGCATCTGTCCTGGATTCTCTGCAGCTCTGCTCTGCTCCTGCCTAAGGCTCAGGGGTGATGCCAGTCTCTTTCTGGGGGGGAAGGGAGGGCTGAGTTGGGCCTTAACCCCCCATCGCATGAGGCCCTGCCCCCTGCTCCTCCTCTCCCCTTGAGGCCCTGTTCTTGGCCAGGCCAGAAGCCAGAGTAGTATTTGGTGCTCGAGGCGGGGACAGTGTGCGGAGCCCCCATGGCTGTGCCTCTGCCTAGGAGTGGAGGGAAATGCCAGCCGCTTCTGGGGGCCGAATCAAGCATGGGTTGTAGTTGTTTGATGATATCCATATGGGTTCCAGTGTGCGGTGGCTGGTGACAACTATGGGTGTACAGTCAGAGGGGGTTTTCTTTCTGTAGTAAAGCAGCTTCTCTTGGGCTATTTGGGTGGCCTGTTCCATGATGTGATCTACTTCTCTGGTGGAATGTCCTTGTTTGGTGAAGGCAGTTTTGAGTGTGTTAAGGTGTATATCCAAAGTCCCTAGATCAGTTAATTGTGCCCTTAATTACTCAATTAGCACTTAACATAAATACCCCCAATGAATCTAAACAATGCTTACGCCGTTGCATTGAGAAAGTGACCATTTTTTTTCATCAGGTTTCATCTAGTTTTATGCAACCAAATAAACACATCCCAATGTTGAGATTTGCTTGAAAATTCCATCCTTCTCCACCCCATTTTAATTTTTGTTTAAATTGGTTAAGTAGAACTGGTCGAAAATACTAATTATTTTTCATGGGCATTTTTTTGGGGGGGGGGGATTTAATTTCTCATGAAAGAACCCTTGTTGTTGTTGTTGTTAAAAACTGAAAACTAAAACATATTCAATTTTCAAAACTGTTTTCATGACACTTTTTCAGATTTTGGTAAATATTTTCAGTTTCCAAGCTCCACAAAATGTACTAAAAAGCAAAAGATTTTAGTGCAAACTTTTCAGTTTCCAGTTTTTGTGTGAAATAAACAGAAAATTTGGACCTTTTTTTTCATTTTGGTGAAAATCATTTTTCATTTTAAAAAAATGTCAATGAAAAAAATTCAACCAGTTCTTCTGCTCAGGTCTGCAAAATGTATCTTCAAGTGATGAATGAATTAGGTCAAGATGGGCCCTGAATCTGATCTCAGTTAAGAGATCCGTTTCCTTAGGGTAATTTTGCACTGAATGAGAATATTCCGGGACTAACATTAAAAGGCCCGTTTCTGAGATCCCTCACTCAGACTAAACTTCCAGCGCCCACAGGACCATATGCATCCCTCCTGTTTCTTCAGTAATGATATTGTGTGGTGTTATCCCTCACCTCATAGCTTCCTCTAGCCTCTTCTGGCCATTGGAACTGACTATACACTGCAAGGCTGCAATTCATTGAACAGCATCTGCATAGGGGTGTGATCTGCTGAGGGCTCTTTCTGACCCTGAGTGCAATGTGATCCTGAGTTACTGCTGCTCCAGGGAGTTATTACTCCCTCCACTACTTTCAGAAACTATAGAGAGGGCTGTATTTGGGGCTGGGTCAGCCAGTCAGAGCACAGCACCTGTGCTGGCCATGCTGCCACTGTCAAGGTGAGAGGCTCAAAGAGGGAGGAACTGGGGTCCTGGTGCTGAGTGGCCTGAAGATTTTGGTCTCTGCTCATTCCAACAGGCTTCTCCAGCTACCTAATCAATACTGACACATGCCCCTCCACCTTGTGGGCGTGCTGATGTGGCAGTGGAGCGAGGGAGAAATCCATGGACCCTCTGCTTCTAGGTAATCCTGGGGCGGGGCCAGCATTGGTGAGCTTGGGATGATTTAGCTGGGAATTGGTCCTGCTTTGAGCAGGGGGTTGGACTAGATGACCTCTTGAGGTCCCTTCCAACTCTGATATTCGATGATTCTATGATTCTATGAGCTTGCCTTGACTTGATTAAGCTTGTCACTGTGCATTGCTGCACTGTGCCTCTCAATTCTGCCCACACAGAAAAGCTGACAGAAATGCAGAACTGGATTCGATTTTGACTCATCCTCATGTCAACCCAGCTCCTGTCATGCTCTCCCTCCAGATCTTCTAGGGATGGTCGGTGGGCTGAGGGACGAGAGGTGAAGCAGAAAGGCCACATCTGGAGTTTCTGATATGTGGCTGGAGCCGCAAGTCTAGCAGTTGACAAAAATCAAACCATGGCTTGTACAGTAAGTCAATGTGATCTGGGAGGATTAGCATGAATCACCACGCTGCCACTTTAAGAGTCACTTCTGTGACTAGCGCTGCAGCTCAGTGCTAAAGAAAGTCCAAAGCTAAAGGTCATTGGAGTTAAATATTTTAGCAAAGTGTGTAAGATTTGTTGAACCCAGCACCATTCATGAGAAATGCAATTTACCATTGTCAGCTGGTCAAGAGGCTGCATTTCATCAGTGCGCACAATGACCTGACCTCGGTAATTCACAGGTTCATAAAGCTGAAGGCCAGAAGGGATTATTAGCTCTAGAGCCATGCGAATAATGGGTTTTTCAGTTTACGGGCAATTCCAAAAAATCATAAAGAAATTTGGTGTAGCCCATGTCGGTCCCAGGATATTAGAGAGACAAGGTGGGTGAGGTCCTATCTTTTATTGGGCCAACTTCTGCTGGTGAGAGAGACAAGTTCTGTGTAAGCTCGCAAGCTTGTCTCTCTCACCAACAGAAGTTGGTCCAATAAAAGATAGGACCTCACCCATCTTAACTGTATAAAAAAAAAATTGTTTCAGGTCAAACCAAAAATGAATTTTTTTCAAAAATTTCATCTAATTGAAAAGTTATTTTTTAAAAAGGTCTTCTAATGTATGCGCAATAAGTCTCAGCTGGCACATAACTGGGATTCATCACTGAATTTGGTCCACTGGTTGGATCATTAGCTTCCCTGGCCCAGGCCAGGTACTGGTGGGGAGCATGACATGAATGCTGATCCAATGAAACTTTTCCTTTTGAATATTTTGCAACCACATTATTTAGATTTTGATCATGTAAAACTTGTTATTATTATTTTTTTAAAAATGTAAAGGAGCAAGGACAATTCATTTCAAACTGAAAAATCAAAACATTTTGTTTAGAAAATGTCTAAATGAAGCATTTCAATTTTTTCTCTTTTATTTTCCCCAGTGGAAACAATTTGGCGAAAACAACATGAATTTGTGAGATGTCTTGGTTTCACAAATCTGCATTTTTCACCAAAAATGTTTGGTTGAAAAATTTCATCCAGCTGTAGTTAGATCATCTAGTTTGACTTTCTCCCCTTAGCTCCCGACAGAGTACAGCAGCCCAGCACGAAGTTCTGGGAAACAACAACAAAAAAGGATGGACACAACTTTTAGCATTGGGACCATTCCTCTGTTCATTCATACAAAACTCAGATACATTCAACAACCATCACAAACCAGCATAGACTTTGGGAAAGTGTCTGAAATTTTAGCGGTCATCTGCCTGGAATCTCAGAAGTTTTTTCATGTCACTTGTTGCTGACATAGACTCTAGAATGATTTGTGGCATTGTTGATTATATTGCTAATTTCAGAACCTGCGCCTCCAGATATCTAAAGTTACAAGGGAATGTAAACTGTACAGAAAAAGTGAATGCTGCTGCAACTGCAAGGAACTACAACCTTTATGCTAGCCATACAAATTACTTTCCTTGAAGGAAACTCGACAATGCAAATTTACCTGTCAAAACAGAGATAAGCAGAAATGACAAAAGCATATTTGGGTGATAAACAGAAGCAGTGGAGTCTAGTGGTTAGAGGAGAGAACTGTGAATTCAAAGTTCTATTCCTGGGCTTGGCATTGACTCGGTGGATAATCTTGGCCAACTCTGTGTGCTGTTTCCCCAGCTGTGAAATGAGGCTCTTTCCTTATCTCAGTGTGGTGGTGTAGGGCTTAATTAATTCATGTTTGTAAAGCACTTTGAAATCCACAGTGGGTCGTATTCATTGATTACAGAGCTGCAAATGATACAGTGAAAGACATTGCACATTCCTGTTTTTGAAAAGCAGAGCATAGGCTAAATATTTGTACCAGACAAGATCTTAATTGAGTATCCTTTGCAGAAGAAATACTTTGAGCAGCCCAGTGCTCCCTGACACCAAGACAGGGTGTTAGTGAACACACAACGCCTGGCTTTGTTCTACAGTTAGGTCTCGAACTCGTCAACTCCCTGCCCAGAGGCAAAAATAGCTTTCCATCAAATCTCCCAAACCTTGTGATAAATAAATGTAATCACAGGGAAGAAGCCAAAGATTGCAATAGACCAGAAGGCGTGAGGAAATGGTCAGCAGTGTTTTGGGAACTGTTTACTTGACAAATATTTAGCAAACTTGGAGGTATTCTTGAGGGGAAAAAATGGCCCTGGTTCATGTGAATTAATGTTTTGCTGCTGATTACATCTGAGCTTGGGTAAACTGTGCGGTGACAAAGAAACCAGAGACCGTAATGAGGAAACGTTTGGGTAGCATGTGAGAGATCGAAACCACAGATATTGCTATCCCCAGGAGACAGACCTTATTCTGAGGATTGGAAATTAGTTTGGGAATATTGGACTCTGTTCAAGGAATATATCCCATTATGTGCAGTATCTCCCAATCTTTACCCCAGAAATGGCCCTGAGAAGCCAAATCGTGCATTGCAATAATTAAAGGAAAACATATGTGCAACGAGATGCCTATTTCTTGCCTGGGCTTTCATTAGCCTGTCTACTGCAAAATATTACAGTGGCTCCAATCAGTGTAGCCTAGCACTACACCCCTTCCTACACATTGCTAGACTCAGAGTGGCTTTGTGAATTCAGTAGGTACTGAGTTTTCTGTGTAGTGACTTCTGCATACACAAATAGGAGCAAGATCCTTCACCCACATGAGCCATCCCTATTCATACAGGCTGTTCTATTTGCTGTAGTGGGACTACTTGCAGGAATAAGGTCTACTTGTACAAGTAAGAGCTGCAGAATCAGGCTCCGGTCATTGTGTTACTTTTAGACTAAGAGTATGGCTTGGTCTACACTACCCCCCCTAATTCGAACTAAGGTACGCAACTTCAGCTACGTGAATAACGTAGCTGAAGTCGAAGTACCTTAGTTCGAACTTACCTTGGTCCACACGCGGCAGGCAGGCTCCCCCGTCGACTCCGCGGTACTCCTCTCGCCGAGCTGGAGTACCGCAGTCGACGGCAAGCACTTCCGGGTTCGACTTATCGCGTCCAGACTAGACGCGATAAGTCGAACCCAGAACTTCGATTTCCAGCCGTCGAACTAGCTGGTAAGTGTAGCCAAGGCCATTGTCTACACTGCAATGAAACTCTTGCGGATGGCCCGCGTCAGCTGACCCAGACCAGCCCCGGGTGTTTAATTGCAGGGAAGACGTACCCACAGAGGCCACGATTTTACAAAATGGGAGCCTAGAGTTAAATTGTCAAGTCCATGGTTAGACACCTAAATAAGTGGCATTATTTAAAAAATGCCGAGCCCCCAGTAGCACCCATTGACTTTATTGGGAGGTGCTGGGTGCTCGGCACTTTTGAAAATTAGGCCACTAATTTAGGTCCCTAAACATGGCTATCAGAAACTAACTTTAGGTTCCCTCTTTTGAAAATCTTGGCTAATGTAGAAAACACAAATAAACCCATCACAATAAATGTGTGTATTTCTACAGCATAAGGAATTTCAGCTTAAAATGAATGAACTTTCTATTTCAACGGGCTTAAGCCACGTTCTGGATCCACTCTCAGCAATGCTGATGAAAGGTCAGTGGTGGATAGTTATACTCAGTCCACAGCTGTGTGTAATGGCCTAGATTCCATGGAAATACAAATCAGGCTTGTGGGTAAGTGACATTAGCTGGCTTGAGTTTCATACACACATATATAATTTTTTTTTTAAAAGAATAGGTCTTTTGAGGTTTTAAACATTTCCCAACTGGGTCTTGTTAGTTCAGGGGCGAGCTCTGTTGCTCAAAAGAAAAAAAAAAAAAAAAAAGAGTAAAACTAATATTATGAACCATCTTATCTTGCACTGAACTGCAAAGGTTCAACCTATGCCATGTTGCAAACCCATTTCACACCCAATAACTGGCGTGTGGCTTAGCACTGCCCACATGTCAGCAGACATGGCAGGGTCTGGGGAGTTGGCCATAAGGCAAAAAAAGTGCTTCCTCGCATTGTCCTTTCTGCCAGAGATGAAAAGAAATGGAACAAACAACGCTGTTGCTGATGATGCCCCAACATTTCCTGAGATCATTCCAAACCCACCAAAAAAGGGTCAAATAATCCCGGCTAAAACGCACTCGTAGCTAGGGAGGTTCTGGTTTTGGAGTGAACCATTTTGGATCCAGGCTGCCTCTGATTATGTGACCGTATGTCATGATTCATGAAACCTGACATTTCAAGCCTGCAAATGCAGATTACATTATAGGCAAATGGGAGCTGTGCTATAGGAAAGATTCATGTAACGATTTAAGAGCTAGTTTTTCTAAATACGCTAAAATCGGCATGCTTACTTGGAGTGCCTCATGGGGGCTTTGAGTTGGCGTAACCAAATTTGGTCCAAATTTGGGGATTTTTTACAAAAGGGTTCCAGAGTCCCCACTGCATTGCAGTGTAGTATCAAAATTGTATGCTTCTTATCGCTTTTTTTGGAGGCAGAGACTAGTTGCCCTGAGTACGATCCCCTCTGAGACCACAGGTACATACTAGCACCTCCTGCTGGTTGCGTTGCTGTGGTTATGCTCTATTTTTAGCACACTATCTTGATCAGAGCTAGTGTGGGTATGTCTCCTCGAGCTGGAAATATCAGCTCTGCTTGAAGTGTAGATGTGTCCTTGGTGTCTCTGGGTGGATGGAGCTCCATTTGCAAGTTTGAGTGGCATGTTTACTTTAGAGGGAGTTCAGCAGCTTGCAAGTGCACCCCCAGTGCTGTCTAACCTGGGACAGTTTGGTCAGCAGTGCTGAGTCTGGGCTATGAAGCCCATATGGCTATGTGGGGCTCCGATGATATGGGAGGGACTTGTTACCACACTGTAGCTCCAGAGAGGCCTGTGGAAGAGTCCCAGCCAGGGAAAATCAGCTCTCTCCTGGGATACACTTGCTGAACTCCTGCTGGGAAGCACTGGGGATGGTGGACTGGGTCTGTGCCAGGCACTCGGGACAGATATGCCTGCTGCATGGCACAGGCACAAACTGCTGAGTCTGGGCTGGGGAGCTGAGAACAGGCATGTTCAGTGCATGCACCAAGCACACACTGCTGAGAGCAAGGTATGGAGCTAGGGACAGGCATACTAGTGCCTGGCACAGGTCCACAAATGTTCAAGCTTTTGTTAGCTTACATCTTCATTTTCTGGTTGTCAGAGGTTTAAATTTAGCCACTCTCCACATTCTGGATGGGCACCAGGCAATACCAGGCAACTTTAATTTTGTGTTCCTGAAGTCTTAGGGCAGTGAATATTAAATTGACTCAGAGCAAGTGAATCCTACATGATGTCTTTCTGAAACATACCCTCTAGTCCTGGATCAAGTCTACTGCAGGAATCTCTGGTGAAATCACTCTTCTGTGTGATGCAGGTCAGACTCGATGACCGGTCTAGATGGTCCCTTCTGACCTTAACATCTGTGAACCTGTGAAACCTGCCTGCCCTCTGTGGCTATGGAAATGTCAAACTGCAGTGGAATGCCTGGGATTCCATCTCCAGATGCCAAGTGGAGGAGATACCTTCACTAGTCCCTTGCCCCAAACCAGATTCCTTGGGCTTTGCACAGGGGACCTGAGCTTCCCCCACATTCCCTACCGAATAAGATACAAATGTTGGCACAACTATCTTGCCAATTTGAAAGGATTTCTTTTTTCTGAGAGAGCCAAATGCTTTTACTCTGAATTGGCCTGCTGGTCACATCTTGCTGCCCTACTCCAGCTCAGGACCTGATTCAGAGAGGTTCAGTAGTTCTACAGAGCACCTGGCAAGATGCGGCCCAAAGTCCCATCGTATTTTCCAGCAGCAGGGACTCCTTCCAGCAAAGTGAAGAGTGCCTCCTGCAGGACGCTGAGCTCCCATAATTCCCACTGGGAGCTCTGAGCCCTCCGTACCCCAAGGAACTGGCCCTGGGACAGTACTGTGGCTGTAAGAGCCAGCCTGTTCTACTTGTCTCCCCCTCCATTCAGTTAGGAAAGTGGTAGACATTACAGAGCGTAACCTTACAACCTCTGTTAATTAACACTAAGTAAAACTGAGCTGAGTCTAGAACTGCTCAGTGTTCATGGCTTTCTAGTCACTTAAGCTCATTTCCCTTCAGCGCAAACCTCCCGTTCAGTGATTTGGTCAGCATCTACTCAATTCCAAACCCTTATAGAATACACAAGCTTATATACAAGCTTCCCCATTTACTGCATGCATCCATGCCCAACGGGTGCATGAACAGGGGGATATTAGATTAGTTCCAATCTGACCAATACATTCGATTGTTAAAGTCTCCAGAGTCATTACTGGGTGCGAAGCTACTAGGGTTACAAGAGCAACCTGAGGAATCTCAGTTCTGAACTTGTAATCAGTACAAAACAGCTCTTTTGCAATATTTATTTGAACTGTGTACATTTAATGAGAAAACCCCACACATGAAAACATCCCAGCATTGGAAGTAAAGAAGCACATGCTGTACTCTGATAAGGAAATGAAAGATGTAACTGGGATTTCTATTAATTTCAGAAAGAACAAGTATCTGTGAAAGGTTGCTGGGGTAACTTTAAGCTACCACTTTATTTCTGCAGCCATGCCATCCTGGGGTAGGATCCCATTAGATTTATACGCTAAGGAGCATCATCTTGATACATCAGGTCCTAGCTAGAAAACAGCATTCAGGCATTGCGGGAAAAGGTAGAGTTTACTCAGGAAGAAGTGTTTTTTTCTGTGCCCAGATTGGCCTGTGATTCTGCATGCTGGTGCTGAATGCAGCCTACAATACTTTATGATTTATTTCTGGCAGGAAAAAGACAAGAGATGATGTATGTCATCAGGGAAACTGGGCCCTTCAGAATGAGGGAAGTCAAAATTTTGCAGTCTCATGGAAAAAAAGACGACTCGGTTGGGCTGCCTTTAATTTATGTATATGTAGCCCTTCCGAGAGCTGTTTCTGGTTTCTATTTAAACATTCCTCCAGCCATGAAAGTCCTTTTACAGGAATTCAAATAGCAGACAATTGGGGACCTACCTCAGCAGGAAAATACATGGACTTTTATTCACGAGCAACTAATTTGTTTGGGCGACACTCAATGCCAGAAACAGTGATATACTCCTGCCCCCTTCGCAAACAATCACCATGAGGGACACAGATTGCGGGGGTATCAAAATGTTTACATTCTGGACTTGGTTATAGTGAGCTCTTTTCTAATCGGGAGCCAAAACTGAGTAATAAATACTACTAATAATAACAATGGCTCTTATATTTAGATGGAAGCTTTCGTCTCAATGGATGTCAAAGCCCTTTGCAAGTCACTTCTCACTCCCGTGACAGGCAGGCCTCTTGGATGGAACATGGCAACTGTTTAAGTTCAGAGCCACATGGCTCCCTGTTCCATATCCCAGCCCCCTGCAGGAAATTTTAGACTGAGAGACCACAACCTGGAATTTGGCTGTGTCACCAGAACAAACACCTCTTTTCTTGCTAACTGTGCTGTGGGATTGTTAGTCTGGATTTTTGTTTAACATTGATGCAAATGCGAATCGAGCGCCATAACTTCATGGCACTATCATGCTTTTGTGCTTTATTTAAGGCTCTAGATGCCAGTGTCAATGGAGCTACACTGATTTACACCAGCTGAGGAACTGGCCCTTAGTAATTACAAGAGGGCACCAATGAAAACGGCACCAAAGTGCAATAATGGAACAAATGAGTCCAGTCCATTTGTCCGCCAAGACACTATGCGTATGTCTACTCTGCAGCTGGGAACTTGCCTTCTGGCCAGGTTAGAGAGACATGTCCTACTTCTGCTTGAGCTAGCATGCTAAAAATAGCAGTGTGGATGCTATGGCACCCGAGCTCGGACCCAGGGAGTCAAACAGGCTTGGACTTGGGCACCTAGCTGTGCTGCTGCTGTGCCACAACATCTACGCTCCTATTTTTAGTGTGCCAGCTTGAGCTGAGCTAGCACTTGTCTGTCTGCCTTAGCACACTCCCAGCTGTGGTGTCAACATGCACTGTGGCACCTGGGGAATATTTTCCTTTACTATTTTCTGACCAACCTGTCCTTGCTCCTCTGCTCCAGGAGTACAAGTGAAGGTTCTCAGTAGTGGGGTTGTGGCTGGGTTTTTTAGCCTGCTCTTCAGGGTTGTGGTGAGGAAATTGTGAGTTTGGTTTTGAAAGGTTAGAGGTTGGAAACTGCTGGGAGCGGGTGGCTTCAGAACTTTGGTAGTGCAGATTCACTTCTGCGCCGATGGTTGGCACTGTCTGTCTGTGTTCCTGCTGGGTTGCTGTGTCCCTAGTTCTTCCCTCTGTGTAATTGCTGTCCTCAGTAAATTCTTTCAGTAAAAGAGTTCCATGGCCCACTTGTCTCTCCAAGTCCCTCCCTCCTGGCCCAGCTGCTTGCAGGCTCTAATAGCTTGCAGTCTGTTTAAGAGTGCAGCTGTAAAGTCAGCCTAATTCACTACTGTGATAAGAATAATTAGGCAATTAGGATAATTTGGATAGCCTACTAGGAGGCTGTTTCTAACCTCCCTTCTGGAGAGGCTCGTCATCCAGAATTTAGTCACTTACTTTAATCTAATAAAAAAACAAAAACTTCGTACAGCTCTGAGCATGACCGATGGGGAAAATTAATATCTTCATTCATCCAAGCCAGAGCAATAGCTGAGAGTAAGTAACCTTACAGCTTTATTCTGAGAGGGCGGTGCTGTAGCACTGAACACACATATGCGTGAAATACCTATTGCACAATAATTTCCTTGTTTATTACACTGGTTACAGATGCAGAATTAGACCCTCCAATTTCTAAGACACATTTTTACCAATGAGGGCGATTGACCAACGGAACTAATTCCCTAGGCACTGGTAGATTCTCCGTCTCTCGAAATCTTCCGATCCAGACTGGTACCTTTCTGGGAGCTCTGTTTTTGTCAAACACAAGTTAGTGGGCTCAGTAAGGGAGTAACTGGGTGAAATTCTCTGGCCTGTTTACACGGGAGGTCAGACAGGACAATCTAATGGTCCCTTCTGGCCTTAAATGCTATGAATTTTCTCTTGTAACCATAATAGCATGATGCCCAGTGATGATCGTCCCTTGAAGGCCAGTCCAGCTCCTTCCCTTTAGGAATGTGTTCCTTGTTGCAGCAAGGACTCACTGAACCTGTTTGGATGAGATCAGATCCCAAACTCCCTTCATCAGGAACCTTGCTTGGCCCAAAGTTCTGGGAGGACAGAATGCAGAACTCAGGCTGGGAATTTCAGAGGAGCCTCTGGGATTTAGAAATTCAGTGGGATCCGGGGCTAGTTTCACAAGGGACTGAGGCACTGAAGCCCAACATTAAGGTGCCACTAACATTCTCAAACCCCACACTCAGTTGCTGCCTAGCCCCACCTCTGACTTAGCTACCTCTGTTCTGATGCCACCACATAGCTGTGATGCTCTGTACCTCGGGAGGACACCATGTTCATCTTTATAATATGATTGTGTGATATCCAATGCAAAGTTTGTCATGTTGGGTGTCTTCGGAAGGCTCATGATGCACTGAGCATGGTTTCAAGTATCAGAGGGGTAGCCGTGTTAGTCTGGATCTGTAAAAAGCAACAAAGAGTCCTGTGGCACCTTATAAACTAGCAGATGTATTGTAGCATAAGCTTTCGTGGGTGAATACCCACTTCGTGTGTCTGACGAAGTGGGCATTCATCCACGAAAGCTTATGCTCCAATACATCTGTTAGTCTATAAGGTGCCACGGGACTCTTTGTTGCTTTGAGCATGGTTGTTATAGTGATCCTTACGGTAATGTTATAGGTTGTAATTTCATGTATATAGTTATGAGGCTGAAAATGTATCCTCATGGCTTAATTTAATTAATATATCCTATCTCCTAGAACTGGAAGGGACCTTGAAAGGTCATCAAGTCCAGCCCCCTGCCTTCACTAGCAGGACCAAGTACTGATTTTGTCCCAGATCCCTAAGTGGCCCCCTCAAGGATTGAACTCACAACTTTGGTAGTGCAGATTCACTTCTGCACTGATGGTTAGTACTGTCTCACAACCCTGGGTTTAGCAGGCCAATGCTCAAACCACTGAGCTATCCCTCCTCCCCATGCAAAATCTCTCCAAGAACAGGGAGGCAGTTCACATCTTGTCAGGGAATGGATGGGACAAACCCAGCCTAGCCTCACAGGAACAATGGATACTGGCTTAGGCAGCAACAAAAGAATCTGTTAGAACCTCAAGGGATTCACCCCCTTCCTTTGGGCAGTTTGGGACTGTAATGAGGTAATGCTCACCTGACTCTGAAGGGGGGTCAAAGCCAAGAGGAAAGAAAGAACATGATAAAAGGGAGAGACATTTGCTATGCTCTCTCTCTTCCGCCTACATCTACAGACACCACCACCACCAAGCGACTGAACCACTGATCAAAGGGGAGAGCTTGGCTGAAGAGCCAGCCTGTGGTAAGAAGCATCTAAATTTGTAAGGACATTGAAAGTGTTAAGATCAGCTTAGAATGCATTTTGCTTTTATTTCATTTGACCAAATCTGACTTGTTATGCTTTGACTTATAATCACTTAAATCTACCTTTATAGTTCATAAATCTGTTTGTTTATTCTACCTGAAGCAGTGCATTTGGTTTGCAGTGTGTCAGAAACTCCCCTTGGGAGAACAAGCCTCGTACATATCAATGTCTTGGTTAAATTGACAAACTTATATAAGCTTGCAGCATCCATTGGGCATAACTGGACACTGCAAGACGGAGGTTGCTAGGGTTGTTTCTGGGACCGGCGATATTGGCTATTGTAATTCGCTTGCAAGTAGCTGGGAGCAGCTTACATGCCAGAGGTGTGTGGGTTCTCACAGCAGAGCAGGGTAAGGCTGGCTCCCAGAGTCGAGGATTGGAGTGACCTAGCAGATCACTGGTCCAGACAACACCAGAGGGGAACGTCAGAATAGCTAAGAGCTGCTCAGAGCCTCTGCTCACACCTAAGTCCTGGCAAGATTCTCAGACCAGACGTTTCCCTGCCTATCTCACCTGTGGGGCTCCGACCATGTGTAACCCACCCAGGAAATAGCCAGGGTGTCCGCCAGAACATCTTGCAGCCCAGGGGTTAGGGGTCTGGGATGTGGAAGACCTGTTTTCACATCCCTGTGTGGCCTGATTTGGAGCAGGTAACTGAGTCCTGTCTCTCCTAGCCCAGGTGAGTGCCCAGGCTATTGGCTATTCTTGGGTGGTCTCTAATCTCTCATTTTTCAAGAGAAAGCCCTGAGCTGGATTAGGGCCTCCTGGTGACCCATGCCTGCCAACAGTGTGTGTGCGGTGGTGGGCAGAGTGAGGACAGCCGGCTTCAGCAGTGTTACTGAGCATGCCCGGTCCGTGTGAGCATGGTCAGTACAAACCAAGCAGCAAATCGGGGGGGATGTGATGTGACACTTCATGCCCCGCCCCCCCAAGCATCACCCAGGCTGAGAATCCTGAGCAGAGCTGGGCGCCTCCCTCTGGCCTGTCAGGCAGGCACATTGTATACTTGGCTAACTTAGGTGGCTCCCCGTTCAGCCTACTGGCTTGTGACAATCCCCATCCAATGGGTGGGAAGCCTGAGTCAGGCCTGTGAATTCCACTGGCTGTTCATGGAGGGAGACATAAATGTGAAGGCTGGTGCGGACTACTGGAGCTCCCTTGGGTCGGGCAGAGGGAAGACCAAGTAGTTGTGTTGGGTTCCCCCATCTCCCTCCCATCAAGCAGCCCCTGGGAACTTTTCTCTGTGGGTCCCTCATGAAGGAAATGGATGACCAAGGAAATGCACCAATCCCAAGCAACTGTCACACCTGTGGGTGCTACCCTGGACCCCATGGGACCCTGCTTTGCAACCTGCTGCAGCTTCTTGATGGAGAGGACTTAGAATGGTATTACAGACAGGGAACAAGCTGCAGAAACGCAGGCTGATGAGCAGAGCCAGCTGGCCAGTGCTCCTGCCCTAAGTGCAGAACGGCGAGCAATCCATCGATGCCAAACTGAAATGCTGGAAAGTCACATGAGCGGCTGGAATGCTTGGCCTGCCTGTGGGTATGGAGGGCTAAGTACTTCTTAAGAACCTGGTTCACTGAGATTTCACAACTGGAGACAGGCAATGATCCAGTCTGTGTAGAGAAAGCATGCAGGCTTCCTACCAAAAAAGCTAAATAACAAGAAACCAGGGGGCAGAGCGCCTCTAATCTGCAAACTAACAGACTGGAGAGATCAGATCAAGTCAGCGTTGGTGTGTGGGGAGGTGGAATTGTCTCTACAGGAACCCTGCTACATGGGTGCTGTGCTGATACTGTTCAAACATCATTCCTAGACAAAACCAACCCGGCTCCCTTTCTATACCTGACTAATCTGATACATCTGAGGTTTCCTGGCAGAGCAGTTGCTAAGGAAGACTGGATAGCCTTCAAGCCAAGCAAAAATCTTAGAATCAGTCTTAAAGCCAGATAGGATTTAACTCCTTCATCTGATCACCCCAATCCTTTAGACTTTCACTGGAGGCAGCTGTAGTATCTTTTATACAGAGCAGTTTGTCTATAGCTCTATTGAGTACTGTAGTCCAATGGTTAGTGCCATTTCTGCAGACCCTTTTCAATAAGAATCACAGCCTATTTCTGGCACAGTGATTTGCACTGTCCCTGTGCTCTCAGATGAATGTCTCTGATTCATCCTTTCTGTGGAATCATTCTTGGGTCTCACATGTAACTTAGTCCTGTCTCAAGACATGTCCCCAAATTACAATGGACATTTACATTCACTGTTTTATCACTTGATGACAATTATCCTGTTTAAGGGAAATTATCTGGAGGAACATAGGAATTGCCACACAGTATCAGACTGAGGTCCATCTAATCCAGTGTCCTGTCTCTGACGGTGGTCAGTATTAGATGCATCCGAGGAACCTGCAAGAAACCTCCTGATCTCCAATAGTTAAAGATCAACTTAAGCCCTGAAGGATGAGGTTTGATGAGGTAGATCTGGATATTCCTAATACCCATGTAAATGTACAGCTGGTCTTTGAATCTTGTTAACTTCTTGGCCTCAGTGATATCCTGTAGCAGTGAGTTCCACAGTTTAATGACACATTGCGTGAAAAAGTATTTTCTTTTATTGGTTTTGAATTTGCCACCATTACTGTGATTGACTGTCCCCTTCTTATTATGTTAGGAGACTGGGAGCTTCTGTTCTCCCTGTCTCTGTCCCATTCATTATTTTACATACTTTTATCATGTCCCCTCTTATTGGTCTCCTTTCTAAGGTAACAGTCTCAATCTTTCCAATCTCTCTTCTTAGGGGAGTTTTCCAGGCTCTTGATCATTCTCATTGCTCCTCTCTAAAGCCCCCTCTCCTCTCTAGTTCTGCAATATCCTTTTAGCAATGGGATGGCCAGCCATGCTCACAGTATTCCAGCTGAGGCCACATCATTGATTTATTTAATAGCAGAATGTTCTCTGTATTATTCTCCACTTGTCCTAACATCTTGTTTGCCATTGACCAGGGCTGTACATTCCTTCCTTTCCATCTGTCATAGGTATTTATAATGCGTCTATCACCTTGGTAAAGGAATTTATTATATTCCCAACATGCAAAGAACATTATTCCTCCTCTGAAGCATGTGCAAGGGTATTGGGATTTGCTTAATCTCTCATGCTTAGTTATGTGTATTTGTGAGCCAAATTTTGCCCTGAGGTGAATATGTGTAGATCCCACATATGTATATCACAGGGCAAAGTTTGATTCTCTACTGATTTGTGGTATCTAGGGGCAAAGCCTGAAATATTCACTCAGGCAAAAATCCCATCGGAGAGTAAAGAAAACAAGATTTAGATTTAGGTGAATAATAAGATCACTTTGTACATTTCCTGGTTTCCAATTTTTTTCTGCTTAAAGTAACATTTAAAAGAGAAGCAAACAAACAAAATGATTATGCACCTATGATTTGCATATGCTATCTGATAGCCTCATCAGAAGTGAATAATAGATTTTATTGAACTTGACTGCCATCAATCAGGATGCATGTGTTTGTGTATGCAATGTGATTGGTTAATATTGCCCTGAATCTCAATGTTATTGATGTCCAAGGAGGCAAACAATAAAGATTTACTGATTCATCGTATAACTCTTTTGAGCTAATCACAAGCCACGATTTTTGTCTTATCTATGTAAAAACAGGTTTTTTGTGGCTTAATCTAATTATTTGAATAAAGAGAAAGTGAAGGGGTGACTTGATCTTAGTCTACAAATACCTATGCCAGGGACAGAAATTTGATAATGAGTTCTTCAGTCTAGTAGACAAAGGAGGCTGAAAGATCCAGTGGCTACAAGTTGAAGCTAGTCAAATTCAGACTGGAAATTAGGCATATATCACTGATTATAATTAGCCACTGGAACAATTTATCAAGGATAACGGTGGATTTTCCATCACTGGCCATTTTAAAATCAAGAGTGGATGTTTTTCTAAAAGATCTTCTCTAATTCAAACAGGAATTAATTCAGGGAACTCCTATGGCCTGTTGCACACAGGAGATCAGAATAGATGGTCACAGCAGTCCCTTCACACATTAGAATCTCTGAACGTATACATCTATGAGTCACTCCTATGATCTAATCACACAATGCTGCTGTAACACCTGACCTCTTGTTTGCTACATGAGGGTAATGTCATCCAATGTCATGGGAGATGGAGGCAAGGGTAATGATGAGGGAAAGATTCATTAGCAGATTTTATAGTCTTTGGTGGTTGTGTCCACGGACAAAATGGTTGCAACCAAGTGATGGCTCCATCATGTTCACCTGGCATTCTGTCCTGTGCCTGAGCCAGCAGGGAGTTGGCACCAGCTGAACAATAAATAGAACGCTCTTCCAAAGCCATGTGAGTGAGAGACTTGCCAGCTTGGATTTCACACACCTCAGTGTGTCCACCACGTACCTCCGTCTTGGGCAGATTGACCCGACAACAATTAAATACCATTAGCCCACTAGGAAACGACAGCAGCTCTCAGAGCATCTAGTATTTTAGAAGAAGAAATGAAAATGTGAATGAATGCATCATAAATAACATAGGAACAAATCGGGGTCCGATCGTATGAGGGGCTGAGTGCACCTAGCTCCTGCTGACTTGAAGGTGAGCTGAGAGTGCCCAGAGCTTTGCAGGGTCTGGCCCAAATAAGCGATTTTGGGGGATCCGTCAGCCCTACCAGGCTGTCATACCAACAGGACTAATGGGCTCTGCAGACATTATGATTGCTGACAGCTTTTTGGTTGGAGTAGCACAGAGAGATAGTGCCATCCCCTGGGCCGTTAAAAGGCTGCCCTGCACATAATAAAAGATTCTTTAATACCATCAGGGGGAGATTCATCTTGTTTCTAATCTATCAAAACTAATTTGGGCCCCCAGATCTTTGGCCTGTTGCCCGTATTGCCTTGCCCGTCCCTAATAAAAAAAAGGAAAGTTTTGGCAGCCCAGCCATTTCATGAATGAGCTGATTAACGTAAAAAATGCTGTACGTTAATGGGGTCCATATTTACAATCCCACTCTAACCTCATACCCTAGACTCTTGCTGACCTGGGGGTGAGGCGTGTCTGAAGATGACATGAGTTTCTACACCAGTCACCAGATTTGCTCATGATTGTGTTGTCTTTAGGCCTGTCTGCCGAAAATATACATGGGACAGGACAGCTTGCTTTCTGCACTAAGTGCTGTCTGAAGGAAATGTCTGTTGAGTGTTTGGGCTCAGGCCAGGGTCCCATCTGTCTAGCACTAGGCCTTGACAGGGGAGGCTGGGCCCTGTCACAAAGGGAATCTATAAAATGTTTTTTCTTGTGATAGCACATAATTAAAGACAACATTTTAATCAGTCTGCTCCCACTTAATTGCAGTGCTTTGCATTTAACTACTGTGGACTTGCTGTTTTAAGTGGACCCAATATATTTATTAGACAGGGTCGGGCTAGGGAAGTGAAACCTTGTATGAGATTAGAAGTCAATTATTTTATAGGGAAGGAATTTGCTTGTTGTTGTGATGTTTTACAAAATCATTGTGGTCAGACATGGGAGCGACTGGAAGCATGTAGCTTTAAGCTCCAGTAACTTATGGTGGTTTATCTGCTCACATGGAAGCCTGTACTTTCTAAACAAAATCTGGGGTTTGGAGAGGCAATACCAATTGGCTGATTGATTGATTTGTTTATTTCAATTTCAATAATAAAAAAGTCACCTATTCAAACTCTAGGCACCCTGAAGCATAATTAATACTGCCCCAAAACCAAACCCAGCAGCGTGAAAATGATAACTCAAACTAACTCAGCCAGACAGCCATCTGTACAAACTCCTTTGCCCGCTGTCATCATTCTGAGAAGCAAACTCTCAGACATCTCTGTGACGCTGGCAGGCCAGATGCCAGCTCTTACCCAGGCTGCAGGCATTAGCTAAGAACTGACAATCTTGTAGCTGGAGACCAGACCAGGTCATCTCAGTGTTAGTTTTGTTCAAAATAGGTATTAGTCTTATAAGAATGTATTTAGTGTTTAGACTCTATGAAATGCTTGTATGTTGCTGCCTTCATTAATCTCACGTATAATATCTGTGAACCATGCCATAAGGTAATATTTTAAGTGTTTGTTCTAAAACCGTACACCCCCACAGCCGTACCAAGTGTAAAATACTAGATTGACACAAGAGGTGTTATCTCCTGCCCAACACAAGGAGGCTCATAGACACCAGACAAACCTTTGGGGGAACATCAGAGGACAAAAGACTTTGTTGATTGCTCCCCATCCTCCCATGAAGAGGAAACATGCAGGTAAACATCTTAACTCTGGGGGGAAGGAACAAAAATCCCTGACAAGAAGAAACTACAACCTTTTGGCTGTTTGAAGGACCATAGACTCTAAAGTGAAGCCAGAGAGCCCCAGGGGCTGCTTCCTGAGTCTGCCCTGAAAGACACTTTGAATTGACAGATTCTACAACTCTGTCACTCTTAGGCCTTGTCTACACTGGCAAGTTTCTGCACAGCAAAGCAGCTTTCTGCGGTGTAATTCCTGAGGTATACACACTGCCAAGCCACTTAGTGCACAGAAACTGCGCAGTTGCAGTGCTGTAAAAAAACCACTCCAGCGAGAGACGTACAGCTTTCTGCGCCGGGGGTACAGTGCAGCGGTGCCAGTGTAGACATCCTGGTCAATTATAGAGCTGCAATTGGTCTTTGGGAGGTGTCCCACAATGCCTGTTCTCGCCTCTTTGGTCATCAATTTGAACTCTACTGCCCTGCCCTCAGGTTACCAACCGTGAGCCCCACCCCTTCAATTCCTTGGGACTTTTGAAAGTCCCCTTCCTGTTTTCTCAGTGACACGTGCAGTGGTCTAAGCGCATCTTTCCAGGTGACCATGCCAGCTGCATGCACTAGGTGATCCTCCACTTGGAGCAATGCTGAACTGCTGGACCTCATCAGCATTTGGGCAGAGGAGGCTGTCCAGTCCCAGCTGTGCTCCAGCTGTAGGAATTATGATACCTATGGACAGATTTCACGATGCATGACAGAAAGGGGTCATGACTGGGACACACTTCAGTGCAGGGTCAAAGTGAAGGAGCTGCGGAACGCCTACCACAAGGCACGGGAGGCAAACCACCGCTTCAGTGCTGCGCCCACGAGCTGCCAGTTCTACAAAGAGCTGGATGCGATACTCAGTGGTGAACCCACTTCCACTGCGAAGGCCACTGTGGATACTTCAGTGGCTCGCTGCCAGTTCAGAGTGGACCGAGCCAGGAGGAGGAAATCTTGGATGAGGATGTGGAGTGGGAGGGGGATCCAGAGGCAGAGGACGACTCGGAGGTCAGAGATGCTTGCAGCCAGGTGCTCTTTTCTACCCTGGAGGAGGCTAGCAAGTCACAGCTATCAAAGCTTGGTGAAGCGCAAACAGGAGAGGAAGCCCCTGGTAAGTGGCTTTGATTTTGGGAATCACTGAAGTGAGTTGTTTGGGACAGGAGGGTTGCAGAAAGTAGGCTTGTGTCTGTATGATGCATGTACCACTACATGCCTAGTCTGAGCGGTGAAACAGGCTATTGATTGACTCCCTCACTTCACGGGAATCTGCCTCAGAGACAGGGCTGTCCCTAGACATTGTGGTGCCCTATGCAGCCCCCCTCGGCAGGGGGACTGGCCCCAGGCTTCCGTGGAAGGAAGGGGGGCATCCCCAGGCCTCCGTGGGGGCGGTGGGGCTGCAACCAAGGTCTGTGGGGGGCAGAAGCAGGCTTGGGGGGCAGGGGGAAAACCACCCCCAGCACGAGCTGGCTGAGCGGAGAGGGTTGGGGCCGGGTTGCTCCACTTCCCACTGCCTGGTGATTGCAGGGCAGACCAACCCCGCACTGATAGGGTGGCGGGAAGTGGAGTGACCCGGCCCAAGCCCGCTCCACTCTGCTCCCCTGGCTCATCCCGGACTTTGGGGGGCAGAAGGGAACCGCCTCCCAGCACTCACCAGGTGGCATGGCTGGGAGCCAGTGGAGTGGGCTGGGGCCGGGTCACTCCACTTCCCGTCGCCAGTGAGTGCAGGGTGCGCCGGACCCCTGCTTCTGTCCCCTGGAACATAGCTCAGGGGAAAGGGTGGAGTGGGGGCGGGGCTGGGGTGGAGCAGGGGTGGGAAGAGGCGGGGTGGGGGCTATGGGGAAGGGGTGGAGTGGGGAGTGGGGCGGGAGCGGGGGCAGCTTTCCTGGCTGGCACAGGTGGCCGGGGGATCGGGCTGGCCACTGGAGCAGCACGCAGCTGCGTAGGATACCAGGAAATTTGGGGCAATTTGGTGCTCCAAATTTCCTGGTGCCCTACGCAGCTGCATAGTTTGCATATGGGTAAGGACGGCCCTGCTCAGAGATCTCCAGGAAACTCTCATGGAGATACTGGGCAATCTGCTGCCGCAGGTTCTTTGGCAGAGCTGCTTTGTTTCATGTCCCATTAATGATAACTTTCCTGCGCTGCTCTGCCATCACTGGGGAGAGCGGGGGGACCATTGCTGCACACAGTTGAGCTGCATAAGGGCCAGGGCAGAAACCCCAGTCTTGGAGACGACCCTCCCTTGATTCCCTGCTCGCCCTCAGCAGCGAGATATCTTCCATAATGAACACAGCCTGTGGAAAGTTTGGGGACATGAATGATTATCAGGCCCCCCCCTACAGTGCTGGCTCTCCCCAAGAGCCACGAGCCCAGTGTACAGTAGGGTCCGGGAACACTGATTTCCCCTGCCCCTGTGACTACTCACCATTTTGGGGGTCTTGTGGCTCATGTGTGCTTGCCTGGAGTCAGCCAGTTAGTGACAGGTATGTGAATAGTGGCTGTGTTTTAAATCACTGAATCAGTGGCCTGTGCATTGCAAACAATATTGCTTCTGTAAAATGTTGTGTTTTGGCTTTACAGAGATGACCCTTGGGAGCCCTGCCTCCCTCTTTGTTATTGGCAGCTGAATGGCTGCGCAGAATTAGAAAGTGGCCACGAAGAACTAAGGAGGACTTTCTGCATCACATTATGATGCACTCTGCGGCCGAAAAACAGGAATTGCAGGAGTGGAGGGACTGAAGCGAGAAGAGGGACTGAAAGGAGAATGCCGCGCGCCAGAATGAGGCCATGAAGCGACTTTTAAACATTATGGAGCGCCAAGCGGACATGCTCCAGGTGATACTAGCACTGCAAACTGAGCAGCTCCGCACCCGCCCTCCCCTGCAGCCACTGTTGCAAAACTCTTTCCCATGCACCCCCCCCCGACACTGCCAACATACTCTTATCAACCTCCTGGCTCCAGTCTGTACCCGCTGCATTCCACTCCTGCCCCGTCACAGTCCAGCCTTGCGAACTCCCAGTACCCACTGCACTCAACACCCGTCCCTCTGCAGTTTAGCCCTGCTGAAGTACAGCACCCGCTGCACTGTACTCCAAAGGAGAAAGTTGCATATGGTCCCTGGACATACACAAACCTTTAACCATCCCGGGACCCCACCTCCTCTTGGGACCCTCCCTTCCCCCATCCCCCTCAGTGCTGATGGTTTTTTTTGTTTGTCTCTCTCCTCCGTCATGCGTCATGCACCTTTCCATCATACAGACACAAGCCTGCGTTAACATCCATTAAACGCCTATGGTGATCCACAAGCACCTGGAGAACCATAGAGAAATTCCCCTTCCGATTAATGTACTCGGTGGCTAGCTGGTCTGATGCCAGAATTGGAATGTGCGCCATCTATCACCCCTCCGCAGTTAGGGAAACCCATTTGTGCAAAGTCATCCACAATGTCACGTACTTTGCTCAGAGTCACGGTCTTTTGGAGCAGGATGCGATTAATGGCCCTGTTTCAGAGTAACAGCCGTGTTAGTCTGTATCCGCAAAAAGAAGAACAGGAGTACTTGTGGCACCTTAGAGACTAACAAATTTATTAGAACTTCCAGATGAGGAAAGTTCTAGTTTGCAAACTAGACACAATCAACTCCGGTTTGAATAAGGACTGGGAATGGCTGAGCCATTACAAATGTTGACTCTATCTCCCCTTGTAAGTACTCTCACACTTCTTATCAAACTGTCTGTACTGGGCTAGCTTGATTATCACTTCAAAAGTTTTTTTTCTCTTAATTAATTGGCCTCTCAGAGTTGGTAAGACAACTCCCACCTGTTTATGCTCTCTGTATGTGTGTATATATATCTCGTCATTATATGTTCCATTCTATATGCATCCGAAGAAGTGGGCTGTAGTCCACGAAAGCTTATGCTCTAATAAATTTGTTAGTCTCTAAGGTGCCACAAGTACTCCTGTTCTTCTTTTTAATGGCCCTGAACACTTCCATCAACACGAGTCCAGCGGTCGACTTTCCCACTCCGAACTGGTTAGTGACTGATCGGTACAAGTCTGGAGTAGCCAGCTTCCACAGTGCAATCACCACGCACTTCTCCAACGACAGGGCAGCTCTCATTCTCGTGTCCTTGCACCGCAGGGTGGGGGCGAGCTCATCTCACAGTCCCATGAATGTGGCTTTCCTCATCTGGAAGTTCTGCAGCCACTGCTCATCATCCCAGACATGCATGAGGATGTGATCCCACCACTCAGTGCTTGTTTCCCAAGCCCAAAAGTGGCATTCCACTGTGGTCAGTACCTCTGTGAATGCCACAAGCAATCTCATGCCGTAGCTACTACACGTGGTGAGATCAATGTCACACTCCTCTTGCCTTTGTAGTTTAAGGAATAACTCCGCTGCCACTGTGTTAGTCAGAGCGGGCAGCATATTGGTCAACAGAGCAGGATCCATTCCTGCAGACTGAAGAGGCAGAACGCGCCGTACACAAACAGTTGTGTCCAAATGCAGATAGAAGCACAGAGATTGCTGGGATGTGAAGCAATGCATCATGGGGCACTGGAACAGGACCCAGGATGCCCTGTGACCCCTCCGCCTTCCCACAAGTCTTAGCGGCAGAAGAGGAAGAGATGCTTTGTGGGATAGCTCCCCAGAGTGCACCGCTCCGAATACTGCTGCAAGTGCCGCAAGTGTGAACATGCTATTGTGCAGGCAGCTGACAGTGTGAACACACAACAGCGGTTTCCCTTCAGTGCTCTCTGAGCAGTGCTGTAACTGCCGGCACTGTAACTCTGCCAGTGTAGACATACCCTTAGTATTTAGCTGCTAACTCAGTGGTGTGTAAATGTTTGCTTGCTTTAACCCAGGGGTCTCAAACTCAAATGACCATGAGGGCCACATGAGGACTAGTACATTGGCCCGAGGGCCACATTACTGACACCTCCCCCCCCCTGCCCTCGGCCCCACCCCCACTCCACCCCTTCCATGAGGCCCTGCCCCTGCCCCGCCTCTTCCCACCCCTTCCCTGCCCCCATTGCAACCCCTTCCCCGAAATCTCCACCCCAACTCTGCCCCCTCCCTGCCCCCAGGGGGTGCAGGAGGGGTGTGGGATGTGGTGGGGGCTCAGGGCAGGGAGTTGGGGTGTGGGGTGCAGGAGGGTGAGGGATACAGCAAGGGTGCAGGGTGCAGGGTGCAGCAGGGGGCTCAGGGCAGGGGGTTGGGGTGCAAGGGGGTGCAGAGTGCAGCAGGGGGATCAGGGCAGTGGGTTGGGGTGCAAGAGGAGTGTGGGGTGTGGCAGGGGGTTCAGGGCAGGTGGTTGGGATGCAAGAGGAGTGTGGGGTGTGGCAGGGGGTTCAGGGCAGGGGGTCGGGGTGCAGGGTGCGACAGGGGGCTCAGGGCAGGGGTCAGGGTGCAGGAGGGGGTGCAAAGTACGGCAGGGGGTCGGGGTGCAGGAGGGGTGCAGGGTATGGCAGAGGGTCGGGGTGCAGGGTGTGGCAGGGGGCTCAGGTCAGGGGGTCAGGGTGCAGAAGGCATGCGGGGTGTGGCAGGGGGTTCAGGGCAGGGGTCGGGGTGCAAGAAGAGTGTGGGGTGCAGCAGGGGGCTCAGGGCAGTGGGTTGGGGTGCAAGAGGAGTGCGGGGTGTGGCAGGGGGCTCAGGGCAGGGGGGCAGGGTGCAGGAGGGGTGCAGGGTACGGCGGGGGTTGGGGCGCAGGAGGGGTGCGGCATGGGGCTCAGGGCAGTGGGTTGGGATGCAGGAAGGGTGAGGGGTGAGGCAGGGGGTCAGGGTGCAGGAGGGGTGCAGGGTATGGCAGGGGGTCGGGGTGCAGGGTGCGGAAGGGGGTTCGGCTGCAGGAAGGGTTCGGGGGGCAGGATCTGGCCCGGTGCGTACCGGGGGCAGGGCAGGCTCCCTGCCTGCCCTGCCCCCACAAGAGGCTGGAACATGGGGAAGGGGTGGCGAAGGGGCTGTGTGTTTCTGTTGCTTGAGGCACCACCTCCAGCAGCTCCTATTGGCCGCGGATCCCCGTTCCCGGCCAATGGGAGCTGCTGGGGGCACTGCCTAAAGCAACAGAAACACACAGCCCCTCCGCCCCCCCTTCCCCACTTTCCAGCCTCTTCCCGGAGCGGCGTGGGGGCAGGGCAGGCAGGCAGGCAGGCAGGGAACCTGCCTTGCTCCCAGTGCACGTCCGGCCACTGCTCTGGTAAACACTGGGGGAGGGCCGGGGGGGGGGGCTGTGAGGGGCTCACGGGCCACAGAAAATCACCCCGCAGGCTGCGTGTTTGAGACCCCTGCTTTAACCTGTAAATAACTCTCTTATTTCTCTTTCCTAATTAATAAACCTTCAGATAGTTTATCACAGGACTGGCTAGAGGCGTTGTCTTTGGTGTAGGATCTAGAGTACCAATTGATCTGGGAGTAAGTGACTGGTCCAACTGGACTGGAAGCAACCTGAGTGTGATGTGATTTTGGTGTAAGTGACCATTTAGCATCAAGTCCAGTTTGTCTGGGTGGCAAGATAGATTGGAGAATCTCAAAGGACTGTCTGTGACTCCATAGTGAGACTGTTACAGTGATCCAGGAGTTCACATTTGTTACCGGCTTGATGAAATCTAATTATAGAACACACCAGCAGTTTGAAGTGTCTGCCCTGTTTGTGACAGTCTGCCCTGAGGTCAGTGTTCAGGATTGTGAGTCACTCTTGACAGCGTGACACTCTCCAAACCCCCTCTCTTAGTTTCATAGAGGATCGGACCACAAGGGACCATTAGATCATCTAATCTGATCTCCTGCATAGCACAGACCAGAAGCATTTTCCCCAAACACCAAGGGCCGGCACTAGGCACCATCAAAGCAAGCAGTTGCTTGGGGAGGCAAATTTGCAGGGGCGCAAGAATCCAGCATGGAAGCTGAGAACCAACAGGGGGCCCTGGGAGCTGTAGTTCCTTGGTCAGCTCCCTGCCTATAGAGCCAGCCCAAGAGCAGGGAAAGAACTACATTTCCCAGCATTCCGTTGGCCGCAATTAACAGGAAAGGGAGTGGGAAGGAGTGTGGAACTGAAACCTCATGCTGCAGCTTGCTGTGAATGGTAGGGACAGAGCCAGCTCTAGGTTTTTTGCCACCCCCCACCCCAGCCCTGGGCTCCCCCCGCACCCCTGTGTTGCCCCAGCCCTGGACTCTCCCCTGCCCACACCCCCTGCTGCCCCAGCTCTGGCCTCCACCTATACCTCCTGCCCCCTCCCCTCCTCCCGCCGCCCCAGCTCTGGGCTCTCCCCCAAAGAAAGAATTGGGTGGACTAAATGGACAGTGCACCTCTCTATCTGAAGCCTAGCAAGGGAGGTATGTGGATCCCACTAGAATTTAAAATGAAAAGTAAGGGAGGGGAGGCTCTACTAGGACCTGGGCAGCTTTAGATACAGTACCAGGCACTTAGGAGGATTTACACTTCTGAGCCATGGAAGCAGAAATTGACTTTTCTTTTCCGGATTTAGCTAATATTCAGAAAGGGAATCTAGCACCTGCCTTCCAGATTTGAACACCCTCAAAATTCAGGAGTGCTCAAGCTCAGTTTGGGCAGCTGTAACTTCATTTCTCCCAAATCAAATATACTGATCCACTGTAACTTGCTGTAGAAAAAGTAGAATAAATTGAGCAAGAAATGCTTCCCGGTGGTTATTAGGACTGGAATTGCTATTGCTATTTTCAACACCATTGCTTTTTTTTTAGTTTTAGTTTTATTTGTTTAAAAGGAAGACAGTGATATTGCATTGGCAAATTCCCCATAGAAACAAAGAATGGAACAAAAGAATAATAAAGGCACCTCAACTTTCCCTCATTTATGGAGGACAGTCTTATAATATGTATCCAGATATCCATCAATCACACAAGCTGAAAATTGATCCACTTTACTGCAGTTCTGTAACCATATGGGAACCAATCCTGTCTGTGTTCTGTGCACATCCAAAATTCCTGCTGAATGACCCACCCTGGGAGCGAGTTACCAGTGACCCAGGGCTGGGGCGGCAGGAGGGTGCAGTTGGGGGGTGGGGGAGAAGAGAGAGAGCCCAGGTCTGGCGAGGGAAGGGGGGGGCAGCCAAATATTTTTTTGCTTGGGGCAGCAAAAAACCTAGAGCCGGCCCTGCAAACACCCCAATACTGAGCCCAGTGTGTTCAGTCAAACTAAAGCATTTCAGTCCTCAGGAGACTGTTGTGTGCCACAGGCAGAGAACAGGAGCGACCCAGACATCGCCAACGCTGAAGCCCCTGCAGTGGCAGGGAATTGACTAGGTGGATTTTGCAGCATGTCTGTAAGGTCACCAGATTCAAACTATTTCAGATCACATGGGGAGTGAATTCCAGGGTCCTGGAGCCCTCACAGAGAATGCCCTGACAGCTGCCCCCTCCCTTGTAATGAAGGGGATCCAGTTTGAACACCCTTGCTGACCAGAGCTGTGGCAATCCCTCAGGTCCCTGGTCATATACAGCATGGTAGGTTATAACCAACACCTTAATCTCTCCCGGAAACCGATGGGCAGCTAGTGCAGCTCCCGGAATGCTGGGGTCACATGCTTCCAGCGCGATGCCCTGCTCAGTAAGTGAGTTGCTGCATTCCATGCCAGCTGCAGTCTCTGGATGGTTGGAGAGCATAGAGCTGAACTATGCAGGAGCAGGAGAGTATTCCTTTAAAGAGTCAGTTAGCTCTTTAGTGGCGTTCACCGTGGTCTATATTATGAAAGCTGCCAGAAATCGGCTGGAGCAGTGATATATGTATGTACCTAGGCCATGCTACTTTGTGTGTTGTTAGCAGACGTGGTATTAGGAACCCACTTGTGCCTCTGGGATTCCTTCATGTTACTGTTGTTGTGTAAATACCAAAGGACACGACAGTAGCCCACGGCGTTAATTCAATCTCGAGGTAACAAAAGCTCGGATAACAGTGGTAAGGTACGCAAAGGAAAGGAAAAGCTACAGTTTCCTAGCTAGACACAGGGCTGGTCTACACTAGGAACTTACCTCAGTATAGTTAGGTCTCTTGGGGGTGTAAACAATCCACACCCAGAGAGACGTAGCTACACCGACCTAATCCCCGGTGTAGAATTTTTCCATCTACCTAGCTACAGTCTTTCAGGGAGGTGGATTACCTATGCCAGTGGGAGAACCCCTCACATCGGCATATGTAGTGTCTATACTGAAGCCCTGCAGCTGCGCCATTGTAGCATTTTAAGTGTAGACATACCCTTAGATGGTAAAACACTGACTGGGTCCCTTCTCTAATATCATCATCCTGCAACAGCTAGGGGGTGTCTAGACTCACTGGTCAATTGTCACCCCCTAATAATCAACAGCAGATGTAGTCCTTCAATCAGAGGGAATGATATTCCCTGCACCATTTCTTCCAGCTGCTTCCTGAAGCCAGCATCATCACCCATGGATGAGAGTGTGCTGGCTGAAACTCAACCCAATCTCAACTAGATGCTGGCTAGGTGCTAGTGGGATTGAGTTCACAACTGGGAACTAGAGTTTCCTGAGCATGAACTGCAGCTCTGTGCGGCTGTGGGTGAGTCACTGAACTTCCCTGGCCCTGTTTCCCCATCTGTAAGCGATAAAAACATTCACCTGACAAGGGTATGGTGAGGGTGAATTAGTGTTCAGTATTTTGGGGGTGGAGAAGGTCTGGATAAGGCAATGCAAGTGATCACTATTACTAGCTTTATTTTATTATTGAGCTCCCAAAATCCTATTACGCACACTGCTCCAGGGAAACATGGAGATATTTTTGGCCAACGATCATCTTGTCTGTCTCCTCCCTACTCATAGTGTGGTCTATGAAAAGTTCCTGGGAAGGGCCGAACCTGCAGGGGCTCGGTTGGAAGAACCTACATGTTCTATGTCAGAATTAACACAGCAACATAGGACGGAAGGCTGGAAATCAGCAAGTTCAGTCCCCTGCTATTGCAGGCAACCCCATTATATAATCCCATTACAAATAAGCTTATCAAACTCCATCTTAAAATGAGTTAGGTTAGTTGCCCCCACTCAGAGGCTGTTCCAGAACCTCTGCCCTCTGATGGTTAGAAACTTTCTTCTATTTTTCCAGCCTAAATTTATGCATGGACAATTTAAACCCAAAGAGCCCTGTAGTCTGGTATCCTCTCTCCAGCACTGACCTATGTTAATTGCATCAGAGATAGATGAGATCCTCCCACAATGCACCTGGCCATTTGTGCTGTACTCTGTAGAGAAGTGGATGCAGGTGGGAGGTATTGTGTCCTAGAGCTTCCAGGCAGTCAGCTTGTGCTCTGCAGTGTGGGACTGAGATAAGGGCTATCTTTTATCTTAGCTCGGGTAGCTACAGATTCTAGGCCAGATCCTCAGGTGGAAGTTACCCCAGCTAAGGATCTGGCCCTGTATATCAGATCACATAAGTAGTTATTCCTTTGTTGAATCTCACTGAGCTATTTGTCCAACTAACATCCCAGCAAGTGTCACAGAACAATGGCACAGTGCGGGTGGGGAGTTCTACGCTATGTGTGGAATTGGCTGTTAAGTTTGTTATTTTCCCCATCACCTATGTCAAAGGCCTCCAGAGCTTTAAGCCCGGTGTATTTTGGTTAATAACAAACACATTTTCATGAGTGCTTCCTTTTATTCATTTTCAATGTGTTGCCTTTGAATTTCCATGCATATCTCTTTCCTTGTGGGAAAGGTAAAGCAGTAGCACATGAATAGGTTTCTATATGAATCAACCGTATCATCTAAGCTCTGTTCTCCCATCCACCCCCATCAAACCAGCCCTCAACATTCCTTGAAAGAGGAATGGGGAGCACAGGGCCAAGCCACTGAACTAGGTGTCAAGTGTTCATTCCCTCCTGGTTCTGCTGCAGGCTTGTAGTGTGATCCTGGGGAAGCCACCACTCTGTGCCTCAGCTTCCCCCATCTGTGAAACAGGAATAATACCTGCTACGTGGAGGCAGGGAAGGGGATTGTTTGTAAAGTGTTCTGAGACTTGTGAATAGAAAGTGTTTTATAAATGCAATGCATTGTTTTCTTTCTCCTTCCTTGAAGGTAGGTTGGTTTGCTTGCAGTCCCACGTGTTGACATTGTTTATTTTGCTGTAATTATTTAGTTTGTCTCCCATTAGAAAGCACTTTCTGAACTCTTTCTCCTAACCACAAAAACCCTGGGAGAGAGATAAATAATGGGATGGGTCAGAGACAGGAATGCAAGCAGTGGAAATTCCCTTTTTGCAACAGCGCTGTCTGTGAATGTACATTGAAAGATAAATGTACAAAGGGGACATTATCCTTGCCAACACTAGACCCGACTGTACATGTGGATCCAACCAGACTTCAAGGACATCTGTAAACAGCTCCAGTTCTAAAGTTTGTCAGACACTTGAGTGCAATGAAGTTTACATTTCAATAATGAGGGGAGGGCTAGCAACGGGGTCTTTGCTCTCTCATCCCAGGAGAGCAGAAGCTGGGGAGGTGCCATATCTCACAGCCCTGCCACCTCTTCCTCTCTCTTGTGGCTCTGTCCTGCAAGGGGCTGGTGGCCCTCCAATCCCACCTCGCTGCATAGGGCCCTGGACTTCAGGGGAAGAAGAACCCTGACGTGGCCTAACACTCAAATGGCCCGGTTCTCCCCATCACATGTGTCACTGACAGCAGTACACTGAGGTCAGGGGCGGCTCCAGGCACCAGCTCTCCAAGCGTGTGCCTGGGGCAGCAAGCCGCGGGGGGCGCCTTGCCAGTCCCTGCGAGGACAGCAGTCAGGCAGCCTTCGGCGGCATGCCTGCGGGAGGTCCGCCAGTCCCGCGGATTCTGCGGCAATTCAGCAGCGGGTACACTGAAGCCGCGGGACTGGCGGACCTCCCGCAGGCATGCCGCCAAATCCGTGGGACCGGGGACCTCCCGCAGGCAAGCCGCCGAAAGCCACCTGCCTGCCGTGTTTGGGGCGGCAAAAAAGCTAGAGCAGTCCCTGATTGAGGTCACTACTTTCCCTGCTTGAAGTGGGGTTGGAACTAGGCCCTTAAACGGAAAAGATGGTAAATGCCAGAGACAAGCCTGAGCCATGAATTTTGGATTTGGATCCATTGTTGGCCCCAGGTTGGGGAGGGGCTTGGCCCAGACCAGTCTTTACTAGCTGTCCAAGGTGGATGGAATGATCTGGAGGAAACGTGAAGACGACTGAATTGGAGGCACGTCCAAAGGCCCAAGGCCCTGACACAAATACAGAGCTTTGTGGTGACTCAGAGATACGCTGGTCACTGGATTCCTTTATTATTGCTGACTATTGATTTGTTATGACATGTGGCACGTTCCTCCAGACTGTTTGGATTCAGCGGAGATGGGCTAGTCCTGAAGTATATCCGGTTTGGCTGAAATGAGGGAGGAAGGGGCTGAGGATCTGACAGCAATGTGGTGCAGTGGCTAGGCTATGTGGGCTGGTGTCAGGACACCTAGGTTCTAGGCCTGGTTCTGTCATTGACCTGCTGTGTGACCTCGAGCAAATCACTTTACCTCTCTGAGTATTTGCCCCTCTACATCTGTTTAGAATGTAAGCTCTTTGGGACAGGGCCTGTCTCTCACTATGGGCACATCTACATGACAATACAAATCCACGGTACCAAGTCTCAGAGCCTGGGTCAATTGTCTAGGCTCACAGGGCACGGGCTGTGGAGCTCAAAATTGCAGTGCAGGGTGGAGGGGGCTCTGAGGCCCTCTCTCCCTTCTTGCAAGGTTTCAGAGCCGGGCTCCAGCTTGAGCCCAAACGTCTATACTGCTGTGCTGTGGGTCTTTTATGGCAATGTAGACGTACCCTGTCTGTCTGTTCAGTGCCCAGCACAATGGGCCCTGATCTCAGCCCTGGGAAAAAATACTGTAACAATAATAATAAAACTCAGGAGAGAGGTGGGTCTTGATTTGTAGCCATATAACCTAATCAAAGAGGTGTGGATAAGCTTTGAATAGCAGGAAGCATTTTATATGCTCCCATAGAGTGAGTTGTTTGAGAGTCCCGTAATATATATATAAGGAGAAGCTAATATGCTGTATGTGTATTTTATTACTCTGTTGATGATGGCAGATGTGTTGACAGTCATAGGTAACATATTAGGTGCAAATCATAGCAGCATGGAGACATTACCGCTAGCTTTGCCAAAAGAAGCTGCAGGGAAGCTCAAGCGGTGGTTCAGACAGAATTCTTGTGTTTAATAAATTCTTCTTGAACATGCAAAGTTTTTGCAGGGCAGCGCTAGGGGCCATGCTGTGGGAGACTGAACATCTCCTAGGAGGTGCTGTGTGCACTCAGTTCCCGGGGATATGCCTCCTCGTAGTGTATACTGTCAAATGGGCGCATAGTAGAACTGTGTGCCGGTGAGATCTTGGATGCAATGAACTCAAAACTGTACTCTGTAGCTTTTGAGTAGAGCAGGGTAAATAATGGATTTTTCAATTCATTGGCGGTGTCGAAATGTCAGAAAAAAATTGTTTCAGGTCTGACCAAAACCATTCATAATTGTTGGCGATTCAAAAAAAAAAAAAAAAAAAATCATTTTGAGTTGAAGCTAATGTTTAATTTGACCTGGAATGAAATGTTTCATTTTGATTTCAACCATTTCTTTAAATGTTTTTGAAATTATTAAAATAAAAAGAAATTCTGAACAGAATGTCACTTCAGAAATTGAAATGTTTCATTCTGAAAATGTCAAAACATAATGTTTTGGAGTTTTTGGAGCATGTGGATTGGAATTTTTTAAGGATTTAAAAAAATAATAATTTTGGTGTCATCATATCTGCATTTTTCACTGAAATTAGTTTTTGGTTGAAAAATGTCATCCACCTCTTCTTCTGAGTTGCAGTCAGTGAAATTTTAGCCTAAAAGAGAATCTCAAGCTAACCCTAGGAAAAAATGTTGTGCCTGGGTGGAATGGTTTGGGCATGTTCCTGAACTGTATGAAAGTTATATAACAGGTGTACATTGTAATGAACTGAATAGTTTTGTATGTGAACTATTTCCCTCTAGTGGATGCTATCAGAAGTGCTCAGCTGTGTGTCATAGGCCCTATACTGCAAACAGCTAGCGGCAATTCTCCTTTTGTTCAGTTGGTAGAGGCCTGTGCTTTTGATATAGGAGGATCAGAGTTCTATTCCTACTTCTGCCATCAAGTTCTCAATGGCCATGATCTGAGCAAAGTATCAATCACAAACTCCCTAAATAACCACAGATTGGTTTGAAAATCAACCCAAAACAACATTTTATTTTTCTTTAGCAGCTAGATCTTCAAGCCAGCAGATGTTTTCCTGGCTCTTTGACTAACTCTCAGGTTAATCAACATATAACCAACTCCTAGTATTTGTTTTTCTAATGATGAGTCAGAATATGTTTTCAGTTTAATCAAATAAAGTCTTGTTTATACAAGTGTTTGCAGTGATATTTTATGGCTTCTTCTCAGTTTGACCAGGTCATTAAACTGAAATCTACAGAAGTTCATGCCATGAATGGTGTGGCAGTTGCTGATGGGCACACATACTGTGCATTTGGCAGATTGCTCTTTTCCTAGTAGTATTCTCTCCCTCTCTCTTCCTCCGTATTAATGAGGGAAACAATTGGGAAGGAGTCAGGGCATTTCCTAGGGTACATTTCCAAAGCAGAACCTGAGAGGTAGCCATGTAGCTTTTATTAACATCGATGCTAGCCAGTTCCCGGCGCGCTATTTTGAGAACGCACCCTTCATCTCCACAAATAGTGAGCGCACACAGACCGACACCCCTCCTTCCTCAAAGCAGAACAGCAGATGGCAAAGCAATAAAGAGAAAACATGGAGCGCCTTGAATTCCATTTCCTCTCGGTATTTTTGGTTCTTCCCTTTGGAGAATTCACAGTGAACGTACCGGTAAGTCATTAGCCCATACATATATGTTCTATACCTAAGTGTTGGGAAGTTATGTTAACTGACTGTATTATACTCTCCCCACAATTCTGTTCACCCATGCCAAGTATCCCATAACACCTTGTAGTAGCTGGAATAAAACATATGAGTGTTTTACCATAGCAACAGGTAGGGAGTTATTCTCACTGGCCAGTACTGGAATGTCCCAAAGGAAGACGACAAGACATGTGACTGTCCTACCCAAATACAGACCTAGGAGGTGCCTTCACGCCCTTCAGTACCTGGAATGCCTGTGTTCAAAACAAAGAGATAAGAGGGACACCATGGCACTGGAAAAACAAGGTAGACTGCTGATGGGTTAAATCTAATTTCAGGTGATGTACACAGTACCTTTTACTTGAAATAGATAGGGTATAAAAAGACAGCTTTAGGGGTGTCACTTTGGGAACACACCTTCTGTGTAAGGTGAATGTAACAATGCTTCCCGGACACTGGTGTCATATTGAACCTTAGTCTGTACTATATTGTTATTGGCTTAGAGCAATAAACCTGCCTGATATGGGTTATTTGGTCCCTTGAATATATTTCATAGAGAACCAAAGTGTGGCCAAGCAACTGACTACATAATTTATCAACACCGCGCAGATTTATTACCATACTCATTGCTGGGTACCAGCCTGATTTGAGATGGGCTGTTTGGTTTGACAATGTTTCTGCCCCTTCTTATTTGTTATTCACTTACAAAGGCAGCAGGGGGCTAGGTCTAGAGGGGCTCAGCCCCCCTCCCATCTATCTCTGCCCACCCAGCATATCAGATGAAGCCCCATATCTGGTGGCACCAGGGGCGTGGCGTGGCATCAAGTGGGGAAGCCCCACCTGTGTGCAGATGCATGCTGTGATGGGTTGGACCCCGCTTCTGGGATATCACCTGATGTACTGAGGTTTCGCTGAGCCCCTCCCACTCCACCAGCCTGGAATTCCTCTCCCTGTCTTGCTGAATTAGGCTCTCCGGCCTCTTGCAACACACACACACACAGGTAGGGCCACACCCAGCTACAGACACAGACTGAAGTCAGCTCTGTGTGAGAGGATTCACCCAGCACTCATGTGCACACCCTTTCTGAGGAATAAATCCAAAATAATACTGTCTTGTGCTGTATAGAAAGATCTGCACAGCGCAAGCTCATAAGAATTCACCCTCTCCCTCAATGTGAAGAGTGACATGCACAACTTCTTGCCCCCACCCAGTTAAAAATTGCACAAACTGGGTTTAATAATAAATAAAACAAATGTATTAACTATAAACGACAGATTTGAAGTGATTATAAGGGATAGCAAACAGAACAAAGCAGATTACTGAGCAAATAAAACAAAACACACATACTAAGCTTAAGATCTTAAAGAGACTGATTTCAAGAAATAATTTCTCACCCTAAATGTTATTTTAGGCAAGTTGCAGAGGTTCTGTAGATTAGAGTTCCGGTTATTTCTTCTTACAGACTGGACCTGTCTCAGTCTGGACTCATCTCTGCCTTTCACCTCAGGTTATTTCCTTTGTCCCTTTAGGTACTTTCAGCAGTCTTTCTACTTGGATAGGCAATGGAGAAGAGTCCAGATTAACCCCCTCCCCAGCCTTAAAAAGGTTTACCTAAGGTGGGAAACCTTTGTTTGATCCCTGTCCCCCTACAGAGGAAAAGTACCAGCAGTGTCGAAGGTGGTATTTAGAATCAGGTGACAGGACCACCTGACCTGGTAGTGTCACAGCCAGGTCCCAGGATGCCTCTCAGGCAGGAGAGAGATTAGTATATTCACAATCATATTGTTTCTTCCTAAATGGCCCATCAAGGCTGTGATGGCCAGTTGTCTGGTGGGTGTCTCCCAAATACACACACAGTTGTAATTGTTACATAGTAAATATCCCTAACTTCAGATACAGAAATGATACATGCACACAAATTGGATAATCCCATTCAGTAAATTATAACCTTTCCAATGATACCTTAAAAGACCTATCTTGCATAAAGTATATCTTAGTCAGGGCATATTCATATCATAAACATATTTCTATTAAGAATATGGGGTGTAACATCACACATGCATCATGTGACCGGCGCCCCTGAATGCTGAAAGCTCTGAGAGCCAATTGGCTGGAGCAGGGAGCCAGGCCCAGCTACATGGGAAAGGTACCACTGCTGCAGAGTGAGTGTGGGGTGGGCTCACACTCCAGCCCCATCCCCCTAGGGTCTCCCCTCTGCACAATAGTCAATTAAATTTTGCTCAGCCTCCCTTAGCCCCCCAAAATAATATTTTTACCAGCTGCCTATCTTCACATGGCCAGGTTTTTGTTTTTGTTGATACAAAGGCTGTTCTTGTTGAAAATATTCACATGTGAACAAAAATCTCTGTGCATGAAGGAGAGTGTTCACTCTTCTCTTCATTACTCACCATTCATTATTTACATTACTTAATTTCCACTGATTTCTGTTGAAGTCTAAATAGCTTTCTGGATCTAATTGCTGGATGTTCAACTGGAAATGTTTTGGGCCTAACTTGACTTCGACTGGTCTTCTGGGTGCTGAGCATTTCAGAAAATCAGTTGGATCCCTAAAACTAAAGCACCCCAAATTTGGAGGATTTGGGACTTAATGAACTGTTTGCAAAGAACCCAGAGGCTGAAATTTGTTTCTTTGAACCATCTGATGAACACTTGAGAATAACAAATATATTTAGAGACATCAGGCTCTGTTAGAAAATGATTACCAAAAGCGGGGCTAGTAATTTACCACCGCAAACAATTTGAACGTCTCTCCTCATTCGTTGAATGGTGACACAGAGCTCTAGAAGCAGAGAGTTGAGCTGTATGTTTGGAAATTCATCAAACACTCCTCCAAAGAGATGATGTCTTTAAATCCTTTTAATTTGTCTCCCTTGAATATACGACCAGTAGGGTGATCCTTGTTATGGGGATGGAAGAAGAGTTATTTTGACCACCTGTAGAATTTCTTTCATTAGTGGCTCCTCTGAGAGCATCCCATATTTAAAAGTTTTTCAAAATGTTTTCTTTTCTTTTCTTTTCTTTCCTTTCCTTTTCTTTTTTTTTTTTTTCTGTCTGTGTAATCTCTCAAACGCATGCCAAGAAACCAGTAAACTGGAGCCAACAATGGTAAGTATACCTGTTCTCAATTCAAACCCATTTATGTGTCTAAATAAATACAAGAGTCAGCAGTGCGGATCTGGAATCCAACCTTCTCCAAAATGTAACTGTCCCTAAAATATATCATGTTCTATAAATGACAACCAACAGAATTTTCAAACTGCAGTAAAAATGCAAAAACAAAGCAAGACTCCCTCTCCCAGTCTGCATCCCACCTAGATTTATGCTCAAAAATCCGTCTCAGGAAGGGAAGGTCAAAAAATGGTCTGATGGCACCTTAAAGACTAACAGATTTATTTGGGCATAAGCTTCTGTGGGTAAAAACCCCACTTCTTCAGATGCAGGGAGAATCATGCATGCATCTGAAAAAGTAGGTTTTTTACCCACGAAAGCTTATGCCCAAATAAATCTGTTAGTCTTTAAGGTGCCACCAGACGCCTCATTTTTTGTGTGGATACAGACTAACACGGCTACCCCTCTGAAAATGGTCTGAGCTAATATCAGAGCCTGTGGAAAAAATGCATTGTTGTTTAGTTAACCAGTGTCACACAATTAGGCAATGCTCAGAAATCAATTAGTCACACATTATGGCTGAAATGGCATGTTTTTCTAACTGCTCCATATATATTTTATTGCCACTTGATGCTCATATAGGCGCTTTAACAAAAAAATAGTATTTGCCTTTAAAATAATGCAATTAAAAAAGAAAAAGAAAAAAGTCTGGTCAAATCTGGAAATGATAGAGTTCCTAAAACATCCAGAACAGCATTGGAACAATTACTTTTGCCTGTTCTGTTCTGTTGTAAAAGTTATAGGTCAGTTTGCCTTTCTTCTTCTTCTTTATATATTTTTTTTAATTTAGCTAAGATGCAGCTGTGAAAACTGGATTCTTCTTTTGAACTTCTGTATTTACATTTGCTTCTGGCAACCCTGAGGAAATGTGATTTTTTTTTTTTTACAGCTAGCAGCAGAGTCTGAAGGAGTTTACTATGAGAAGTACAGTGTATCTTATTATAGATTCTGAGGGATATGGACTGCCTCTTGATGTAATCTCCATGCAGAGCGGGTGAAGTCATGGTGTGAAAGTGGTGTAAGCGAGCTCATTATTTCTAATGAATCAAACTCCCAAGACAAAGATGAAATGCTGCAGAGTTCTGATCTGGATCAGAACTTCCTCAGAGCCTGGGGCAGTTTGGATCCAGGGTCTTGGTTCAGGTCCGTCTCAAGAAAGGACGCATGAAGGATTGGCATAGGGACTAAAATATATAAAGACCAGAACTGTTTTGGCCAGCAGTATTTCAGGATGTGCTGACCAGGTGAGCTGGCTCATTATGAGGGTGGAGGGACTCACAGTACCTGTGTCAGATTTGGCCATCCTCCACAGGTGGAGGCAAGGATTCAGGTGACTAGGAGCTGGAGGGTAAAAGGGCTGTCTGGGAGAGGAGAGGGGGCTGAGGAATGTCTGAGTGCTGTGGCTGAAATCCGGCTGTAGCAGAGAGAAGAGATAACACCAGCAAGGATGTACTGCTGCAGCAGGAAGACCTGGTGGAAGCTGGGATTGCTTCTGGAGAGAGAGAGCCAAGCAGAGAGGGACTCCCAGGAGAGGAGCCCAAGGAGGCCGTGCTTTTCAGAGACCAGGAGGCCAGCCAGGTAAACTGGTAGCATAGGAAGAGGCCTTGGGAAAGAGATTGAGTTGTTCTTTTGGTTTGGCTATAGAGGCCCCATCTCTTCTGGGGTTCCAGGGCTGGGAACCCATGGATGAGAGGGGGTTCCCCATATGCTGCAACATAACAAGGTGAAGCAGTCACCCCTGGAATTAAAGAGAGGAAGAAAGGACTATTGCAGGCCCAGCATGGTCTGGGATGGAAGAATGGTGTCTTCCATTTGATGCTGATTCCACTGGAAGGAGTGGACTTTTGGGGCTTAGCTGGAGGATCAAGTCACCTCAACAACCAAAGGATGCGGGAAGCCAGACACCATAGGTCCCTGTCCATGTTGAAGACTGAGAGAATGCAGTTCATATGTGACTCCCAGGAGGAGGCCAGAAGAGAGCACAGCCTGCAGGGAGCAGCCTGAGAGCACTGCAGGAGGGAGCCCAGAGCTGAGAGCCTGAGATGAACTCGGGCAATCATTGGCCAAACCTTTCTTGTCCAGTGAGACCCACTGGTTCACAGTTGTACTGTCCTAGGGCCCTTGATGATGTGCATTCATGGTGGATGGTCATGCTCCAAGATTCAAAGGCATGGAAATCTAATCCCAGAACATGACTGGGTTAGTACGGCCATTGAGACCAGCACTTCTAGGGGGCAGACTAAGTCTGAGGCCAGATCCTCAGCCGGCATAAATCAGCATAGATCCGTTTGGAATCAATAGAGCTTCACCAAATTACACCATCTGAAGATCTTGATTAGTTACAAATTCTGGCCCCAGTCCAGTAAAGCACTTAAGCGCACTCTTAACTTTAACCACATGAGCAGTCCCATTGTCTCCATTTGGACTACTCGCATGTTTAATGTTAGGCTTATATTAGGTGCTTTGCTGGATCAGGGCCTTGGCTAAGAGATCTATGGCAAACCACATGTATCATTTGATAGTAGCTGATTGGCACAATGGATGAACATTTATCATGCTCTGCTTATTCAGGGCTTGATCCTGCTCCAGTTGAAGTCAATGGTCAAATTCCATTGATTTAATTGTTGCAGGTTAGGACCCAATCCTGTAGCTTCTCTGCATGCAGAATTCCCACAGTCGCTGGGAGTTCCACTCATGAAAGGAGAGCTCTTAATGACTCCTGCCATTACATTAATAACACAGCCACTGAGAGGAAGCAGATGTGCAGGATGATGAGATGAATGAGTGGTGGCTTGGAATCTCCTGGTGAAAATGTGTTGGGGATTATTGTCTTCTCTTTGTCAGTTAATTGCGTAATGGATTCATGCTGCCCGTTCTCAGTGCATGTGTTTGAGGAGCCCTCTCAGACACTGCTTTATCTGTAGCATATTACAGGTTGCAGCAGCCTGTGTGCTAATCTATGTTGGCCGTGTCTGGATTCTTCCTGTTAGAATTTGCCACGGAGAGAGATTTGGAGGTGGATTGTGTGGAGTCACCGTGTCTTAATGGCACAGCCAGTAGCTCATAAAATGAAATTCAAATGCTGTGCACAGTAGCAAGTATGAAATGCTTTGGCTCTTGTGGTGGTTCTGTACTGATCATCACCAGGAGAAAATACACAGTAAAGATTTCAAGCGACACTGCAAGTCTAACACAATGTACTCTGTGATCAATTAGCCAAGCTAGGCACAATGGATATCAGATGGGATATGTTAGCAAATTCAGAAGCTTCAGCTCAATGTCAAAGTCTGGAGGGACAAGTTCTGGCCTGGAACGGCATGCATGGCTCCTGTTGCATCCATACTGTAGTGTCTGACCCTGATCTCCCTTATACCGTTATGAATCAGGAGTGACTCCGATGAGGTCAGCTGGTTTTCCTTTCCCTTACACTGCTATAACTCCATTCACTTTGGTGTCATTACTCCTGATTTACTCTGCCATGGGAGGGGAATTGGGCCCATTGGTGTAAGAGGATCATTGCCTCCGGGAGTTGCACCTGGGGTAAAGAGGAGAGTGACTGCAGGTTGCTTCTGCCATGGTGCAATGTAGACTTTCCTCTGCATTCAGGTGTCAGGTACTGGCAAAGATGTTGCCCCATGACAGCACCCATTTTGAGCATCCTCTGTACAGTATGTGCCTGGATCAGAAGACTGCACAGTCACCACTCCAGGCATGTGGCACAGGGAACGTGTGTGGGCCCGGGATAGCTGCCCTCAGCAATATTTGTTGATCACTGTGCTGCTTATAATGGCAAGAGATCACAGTGCTGCCTTTGGGGATATGTCTAGGAGCGTCTGGGAGATGCCTGCCTGAGCTGTACTTTTGGGTCAGAGTTCCAGCTGTATGCTCCAGGGTTGGAATGTACATCCAGGGCAGAGACCCATGCTGAGTTGCTGCCAATGCCAGTTAGTGGGCAGATCATCAGTGAGGAAAGCAGGCACTGGCTCAAGAACTTCAGTACAATTACTCTAAGGAGAAGCACATGAGAAGAGGCCAAACCCTTGGATATCTGAGAGAGAGGCTGGGGTGTTGGTCCATGGATCCAGGGAAAGAAACTGAGTCAGCCCCACCAAGGGGCTATGTGTGGGCTGAACACAACATTGGGATTTCAACTTAGCACATGATGGGTCTCTGTTTTTGGCCACTCCCTCCTGGAGAAAGTCTTGACGTTGCCACATTATCTTATGGCATCTCCAGGTCATGACATTGCTCGTTGTTTGATCACATTGTGACCGAGGCGATCTAGAAGATGGAATGGGCTATGGAGGAAGGAGACAGCTACCATGGCCTGTCTCCTCTCCACCATGAGGGACACTGCAAATCTGGCTCCAGTTTCTGCTTTCTCTTCGCTAATGCTACACTGATGTCCTCCTGGGCTACAGGTGCTCTCAATGGGATGAAGCCATGATACTGATAGTTATCGATAGAGATAGGCCCCAGGTGCCAGGCTAGGATTGGGGATCCCTCTGGAGCTGGGGCTTTGGTTTAGGTCCATGTCCAATGAGGACTTGCTCTCTGCAATACTCTGAGTTTGGGGCCCCTGTGGAAGGCTGCTGTGCATAATTAACACTTCCTGGGGAAAGGTGACAGATTGGTTTCTGTGCATGCACAGAGCAGGGACAGACAGAGGCAGCACTTGCCTCCCTGCAGTGCCCCACCCATGTGGCTGTTCTGGAGCAACCATATCTAGGCAGGAGATGGGCATTCAGACTGTAAGCCCCTGCAAGTGCCTGAACTCTGCTGAGCTTGCCAGCAAGAGGGACAACTAGTGCCATTTATGCTGGTGGGCTTGGGGACATGGACAGATTTTCTCTGAGACTGTGTCCAACTCAGATCATGCAGGCCTCTGACCCAAACTGACCAGAGCTTGGCCTGAACCAAAACCATGGACCCCAACGGCTGTGAACTCAGAAAGATAGGGGGCAGAAGGGTCAATTCAGAGTCCAAATGTGGATCCTGGCTGGAATTCTGCAGCTCTCCCCTACCTTAGTAATGGGCTGAACCAACCCCCCCAGCTCTGGAGGCCCCAGACACTGAGGGATATGAAATCCAGATCAGCTCCAGTTTTACTAATGAGACTTTGAGCTAATAATGAGGACCTTGCATACCGCTTATCCATGTTTGACCAGATGACTGCAGGAGAGGTGGGGCTTGGTCTAGTGGACAGGGCAGGCCCTGGACAGGAATCAGGAGACCTGCGTCTGCTACAGAGTGACCTTGGGCAAGTACCTTCTCTTCTCTATGCCTGATTCCCTTTCCTCTGTCTGGCTAGATGGCTCTTTGGGGCATGGAATGTCTCCTGCTCCATGTGCTGTGCAGTGCCTGGCATGAAGGGGCCTTGATCTCAGTGTGGGACAGTAGGCTATACCATGATACAGACAGTAACACTGGTAAAAGGCTCCATACTTATTCTCTCTAACAGATGCCCTATGACTGGGTATGGGGAAAGGTCTGGGACATGGAGATCAGGTTGTGGAGCTGAAGAATCAAAGATAAACCGGCTCTGAGTCAATGTCCCCAAAGGAGAGGAATCTTGGCGCAAACAGTGGCTCTGAAGAGCTTGTGGCTATTCCACTCCTGCTCCAAGCTCTGAATAAACATTTTGCCGTCTGGGAGATGTGCACGCTGTATGCTGTTTGATCTCTTGTTTGTACAGTCTTTCCACTCATCCCTTTCCAGGAGAACTTGCTGTCCTGTGCAGTATCGCACACCCCCCTGGGACACAGTGCGACTCCGTGGTGGGTGTTCCCCAGCATGCATGTTGTTCCTGGATAACAAGCTCCCTCAGCCATGGTGCAGCGTACAGCTACGGCACTTGCTTTTCTCTCTCCACAGGCTGCCATGATTCTGCCTCAAGAGCCTTGTTGTCTTCTAACAGCTGCACCGTGTTGTTTTTCTGTTACTTGCAGTGGGGGGAAACCCTGCCGGAATGCAGCAGACACCAGCTTCTTCCTAGAATGTGCAGAACAGTCACTGTAAAATAGACCTGGGCCAGGGCTGCTCAGTTCAGACCCAGCTTCCGACTATCCCAGAGTCTGGGGCTGTCTGATCCTGGGGCTCTGGGTCAGGCCCATTTGTAGGATACCAAGCTTTGAGCACTCAGACACAAACCAATTGTGCATCCAGGCTATGGCCAAGTTTTGCTGCTTCTGCCTTTGAATCATTTCTGGATTCTTCTCAATTTTTTGACACCTCCCTGCTCCTGCTCAATATGCCCCTGTTCAGACATCCAAGAATCACAGTAGCCCTCAGCCACAGCACTGCACAGGGAGATCCTGTCCGGCTGGGTCCCCACAAGGCTCCTAAGTTCTTTGCAGAGTCTCTGCTTTCCAGGGTAGAGCCCCCACATCCCGTCACCGTGAGTGACATTCTGCATTCCTAGTTGTGACCTGGCATTTGGCTGTATTAAGGTGCATGTTGTTCAGATGGGCCCAGCATCTCAGGCAATCCAGCTCACTTTGTGGAACTGCCCTCATATACCACCCCACCACCAGTCACTGTGTCATCTACACCCTTCCCCAGCAACAACTGTATATTGTCCTGGCATAAGGTGAGGCCTGAACTATTATAATCACCTTCTCTATGGCCTTCCTGACGGCCACATCACCCCCTCCAAACCCACTCTGTACACTGCTGCGAGGATCATCTTCTTGGATCCTCGCTGTGACCACACCTCCCCCCACTCTTCACATCCCTGTCCTGCAGCCAACACAAGCTCTTGTCTTGTCTTAAAAGGCCCATCAGCCTTTACTCATGCCTGCTCTTTCTGATCTACCAGCCTATCAGCACGCCAGCCCCGCTTTGCTCTGCCAAAGATGCAAACAAGGACCTCAGTTTCCTCCTCACTTTTTCCCTGCTGGATTGGGGAAAGCTACTTGCTAAAATCCATATAGCAACAACCTTTCCATCTCTTAAATCCCTCTCAGCTCATCTCTATCTTGCTGCCCTAGACCAGTCCTGTCTGGCAGTGAATAGGCAGGTACACAACGGAGACATCTGGTTTCCAGCTGTAAGTCCTGTGGCCTGGAACTCTAGAAGGTAGAGAGCTCACTACTGCCACCTGTTGGTAAACAGGGGAAATGAGCACTACAGAGAGGTCATTTGCATAAGTTTTCTACCCAGAAACCCTCCAAGGGATGTGGGGGAATCACCAGAACAGTACAAGAACTCCAAACAGATGGGGTAGTGAAACTGAACAAAACAGAGAAAGTGGGGAAAATAGCTTTTGTGGTAGCATCTGTGCTCATGAGTACTATTATGTCATTCATTCTCCTCCACTGAAGATTTTTTTGAAGACAGGATATAGAAATGGTTTGTCGTACAAGGCGGTACCCAGATAGCCATTTGCTGGAAGGACAGCAGCAGAGTTGTGTGAGTTCTGCTGAGGGCCCCTTAGTCAGCTCCGATAAAGCTGAAATCAGAGTAGCTGGGTTAGGTGGCAAAGCCTCGGGACAGGACCAAGCAACACTTCCACTGGGGCTGAAGACAGGCCTGGCTGAGTGCCCACTGACCCCAAACCATGAGTGGGGTGTGGCAGATGAGGACAGGGGAAGTGATGTGATAAAGGGATACTTGCTCATCCGATGTTCACAGTGGTGGCTGGAGAATTGAGTTGAAGGACCCTGCCAAAGTTATCCTGTGGGGAGGTGATTTACTTACTATTCACATAAATATACTGTAGCAGTGTTTTCCCTTTTTCCCTCAACACAGTTTCTCTTGGTTCTTACAGACTCCGTGCTTGGGAATAGGGAAGCACGCCATAGGGGGAGGTTTGTTTTTGTTGCTGGACTGGGGTTTGAGCCAGCAATGTGTGTTAATGTTAAGGGGGACCCCTAGACTTTGATCCCAGCTCTTGCTGCTGTCTGTGTCCGGCAGAAGGGTGACACAACTAAACTCTTGGTTTTATTGCAGTCTCAGCCTCCCAACCCATCCTGTTTGTCCTCTCATCTTATCCTGTCTGAAACCTATGTGAGTTCTCTGGGGCTGGGATGGTCTTCCTTGTGACTCATCTGTACAGCCCCTAACAGAACAGGGCCCTCATTTGAGGTTCCTGGGTGCTATGGTTATAACATGGTGCTCTTACCTGGGACGTGGCCTCAGTATGTCACAGAAGTTCACAGCGACTCAACCTCGTCACCCTCGGTAGCCAGTGTTGGGACCCTGCCCTGTGATTAGCGTGGTGCTCTCTCCAACTCCACTGGAAGGGATATTGCCTCTCCTCTCTTCCTCTGGCATCTCAACTTCTGGATCCTCCCATGGAGCTGGGAAAGTCAGAGGCTCCTGTTTGGGCAGCACACCAGTTCAGTGCTGCCAGACATATCGAGCATGGCAGTGATCACCCCTGGCACCAGCACTCCACCAGGCTCTCCCGGGGTGACCAAAACAGAGCCAGGGAAGGGCTGGTCACAGTAACCTGAAGGGGCATGTGGGCTGAGAATCGCTGCCTTTCAGTGGGGTGGTTTCAGTGGTCTCCTGTTTATGCAACCCATTACCAGGGGTCACCATGTCCTCCTTGCGCTCACACAACTCACAGGGACAGCTGAATTGTGCTAGAATCATAGAAATTGGGGATGAAAATGGCCCTTGTAAGTCTCCCCCACTGTGTCCCCCTCCAATGACCAGCACACCACTGGCCTCGCCAACATCGTCCCTGTGCTTCGCCTGATGTTTGTTGCTAAATTACTTATGATCTGGAGCTTTCACCGATTCCCGTGGGAGATTATTGCACAGTCCCATAGCTCTTAGTGTTCAGTCCTTCTTGAGAATGAGCCTGAACTTTCCTCTGCACAATTCCAGCCAATTACTCTTACTTAGCCCTCCTTTGAGAGCACCAAACAATTCCTTTCCCTCCTTGTGGTGAGCCCCCTCTCAGATACTTGTGGATGTCTTTTCTACAGCCCCCCCCACGCCACCATCCTCTTCACAGCTGTACTTTGGCCAAGCTACACATATTTAGTTCTTTTAATAGCCCCTCCATAAATCAGACCCTCTAGCCACTGAATCATGTTTACTGTGCTTCTCTGAATTCCTTCCAATTTGTTGTCTTTTTTTTTTGTACTGAGTGGCCCAGGACTGAATGCAATATTAATAATAATCTGCATATAAATATAGTGACTCTCATGCACAGATATCAGCAAGCTTTGCAAAGATTAATTATATAAGCCTAACAAAGCCCTGAGAAGTCACTGACTATTATTTTCCAAGCTTGGAAAATTCCACTTGTCCGGGTCAAATCATAGTTTTGATGGCTGAATGAAATAGCTTTTTTTTCTCTTTAATTTCCCATCTAAACCATTTTTCAGTGTAAAATTGAGTTTTTCTTTGGAAAAAATGAATGCCCCAAAGCCAAAATATTTTGGCCAAAGATAAAAATACTTTGATTTGGATATGCCTCATGGGAGATGTAGTTCAAATGACTCAAGTCCCCATTCTCCTCTCTGGGCTAGGCTGGAATACATTGCCCATGATGCACCTCCCATCCTCTCCAAGAGGGGGACTGTGCTGCAGCATGGGAGATGTAGTCTGACCAGGGTGCCCAGCCCATAGAAGAGAATGAGATGATGGGGCAACTGTGGCAGCATTGCTAAAAGGAAGATTTTTGGTTTTCAGACAACTTTTTACAGTATTTAAATTTTCACTGAAATATCAAAATGTTCCTTGGAAAATCTTAATGAAAATGACTTTTTCATTTTCACTGCAATTTTCCATGAACTCTTCTCCGTTCTGCCCAGATCTAGTCCTGGCACTCATTTACGTACTCTAAGCATCGGACATGGGTCTCTCCCATTGGCTAGTTTAAGCAAGGCACCATCTAGTGCGGTGGCTTTTGTGGATCCCCTTCTTAGGCATCCATCTTTCCCCATGCATTGTTTAGGACCCCTGGGCACTAGACTCAGGCTTTGTGAATCCCAGTGATTTTCTAGGCACCTAAAAGTTCATTGCTGTGCCGCTCAGCATCACCACGCCTAAGTGGCTATATGACAGTAGCACTGTGTTTTAGTTTAAAACGGGGGTAATAATCCTTCCACATTTCACAGGTGTTGGAGGGGTAAATTCATTCATGGCTCAGACCCTGTGACAATGGGCCAGTGGAAAAAACAACTGCCAGGCGGGTATAAGAAAAAGCATCTCATCCACCTGCTGGATACTTTTTCTGCTACCTCCCCTTTCACGCCCTCCTTGCCCACAGTAAATTACACTCCGGATGCAAACCTGCCAGACCGGTGCCTGGTACTCTGCTTTACCCCTAATGGCCATTTTCTAACACTTGAGATATAAATTGTAACATCGTTTATATCACTATAGACCAAGCTCAGAGCTTTCCATAGGAGCTGAACCTCCTTAATTCTGGTGTAATTTTGCTGTTATTTTGGATGCAAAGAGGAACCAAAACCTCACTAATCAAACAGGAGCTCTTTCCCACCTTGCTTAGACTGTGAGCCCAGGCATATTTGAAAGTGAGCAAAATAACAGACCAAAACCCCCAGCAATTCCATATTAGTTTTCCCATTGATAAAGCAGATAACCTACCTCCAATATGAACCATACAGAACAGACACCTTTTCAGTCTATACACTATGGCGATGCAGCTAGCCTGGACACTGTAATTAATATACCAGAATGAGAGAGCACAGTGATGGATGTCTGCATAAACCAACTGCAGGATAATTAATTAACATGGTAGGAAGCAATCATTCTGATAAACATGATGATAACTGAAAGACACCTGGATCGTGATTCTAATCCCAGTTAACTCAGTTGAATTAGGTGGAGTAGCATTTGTACAAAGCTAGCAAAAGTGAGATCAGAAGCAGGCCTTTCCTGTCTTGAAGGAAGTAACAAGTGATAAAAGTGAGATATGGGACAGCCCCCAAATATTGCTTTAGATTTATCTGTAAATGTTATCATAGAATATCAGGGTTGGAAGGGCCCTCAGGAGGTTATCTGGTCCAACCCCCTGCTCAAAGCAGAACCAATCCCCAACTAAATCATCTCAGCCAGGGCTTTGTCAAGCCTGACTTTAAAAATCTCTAAGGAAGGAGATTCCACCACCTCCCTAGGTAACCCATTCCAGTGCTTCACCACCCTCCTAGTGAAAAAGTTTTCCTAATATCCAACTTAAACCTCCCCCACTGCAACTTGAGACCATTACTCCTTGTTCTGTCATCTGGTACCACTGAGAACAGTCTAGATCCATCCTCTTTGGAACCCCCTTTCAGGTAGTTGAAAGCAGCTATCAAATCCCCCCTCATTCTTCTCTTCTTCAGACTAAACAATCCAGTTCCCTCAGTCTCTCCTCATAAGTCATGTGCTCCAGCCCCCTAATCATTTTTGTTGCCCTCCGCTGGACTCATTCCAATTTTTCTACATCCTTCTTTTGGTGTGGGGCCCAAAACTGGACACAGTACTCCAGATGAGGCCTCACCAGTGTTGAATAGAGGGGAATGATCATGTTCCTCGATCTGCTGGCAATGCCCCTAATTTTACAGTCCAAAATGCCGTTAGCCTTCTTGGCAACAAGGGCACACTGTTGACTCGTATCCAGCTTCTCATCCACTGTAACCCCTAGGTCCTTTTCTGCAGAACTGCTGCCTAGCCATTCGGTCCCTAATGTGTAGCAGTGCATGGGATTCTTCTGTCCTAAGTGCAGGACTCTGCACTTGTCCTTGTTGAACCTCATCAGATTTCTTTCGGCCCAATCCTCTAATTTGTCTAGGTCCCTCTGTATTCGATCCCAACCCTCCAGCGTATCTACTACTCCTCCCAGTTTAGTGTCATCTGCAAACTTGCTGAGGGTGCAGTCCACGCCATCCTCCAGATCATTAATGAAGATATTGAACAAAACCAGCCCCTGGACCAACCCTTGGGGCACTCCGCTTGATACCAGCTGCCAACTAGACATGGAGCCATTGATCACTATCCATTGAGCCCGATGAGCTAGCCAGCTTTCTATCCACCTTATAGTCCATTCATCCAGCCCATACTTCATTAACTTGCTGGCAAGAATACTGTGGGAGACCGTATCAAAAGCTTTGCTACAGTCAAGGAATAACAGGCGAACTGCTTTCCCCTCATCCACAGAGCCAGTTATCTCGTCATAGAAGGCAATTAGGTTAGTCAGGCATGACTTGCTCTTGGTGTATCCATCCTGACTGTTCCTGATCACTTTCCTCTCCTCTAAGTACTTCAGAACTGATTCCTTGAGAACCTGCTCTTGGGCCACAGGTTCAGGAAACATGTTGAGGTGAGGCAAATGTCTCTGCTCTTCATATGCAGACTAGGGAACATAGCAGAATTGCTGTAGAAAATTGGTCCCTTCAGGATATTTCTACAATGCAATATAAGACCAGGATTAGTAGAACTTGAGTTAGTAGACCTTGGATTTAACCTAGGGCTTGAGCATCTACACTCATTTGTACCCCCAGGTTAGGAATTGTTGAGCCCTAGGTTCCAACCTGGGGCTTCAGTGTCCACAATGCATTAGGCCACCCACCTTCCATACTTCCGAGCACCCTCCAAAAATGTTGCCACTATGGCCCTTTGTTTGTGGTGCAATGTGGGATAACTTGACTGTCCACCAGACTTGACTGTCCAGAAGACAAAGTAAGTCAGTCCACAGGATTGTGGAATACTTTTGGCGGACTACTATAGTACATGTTCAGTGGGGCTGCGTCTACACTACAAAGCATTAGGACTTGAACCATGGGTCCTGGCTTGCCTCAGGCTTGGACTCTCCACCCCGAGGGGTCCTGTATCCAAGCCCTGGGTTAGTGCAATTTGTGTGTAGATGGAAGAGGGGAAGAGGTTAGGCTTAAGCCTGAGTTCAAACCCGGGGTTTAGACGGCAGTGTAGACATACTCATAGAGTCTCTTTCAATACTCATTAAAGTCAAGAAAAGAGTCTGACTTCATTGTTCATTGGATCAGCCCCTTAGTCCAGAATCCATCTCCTGAAAGCACTTGACTCTTCTTGTATTAGAGAAAGGCGCAAACCCTTGAGAATGCTCCTAAACATGCAATTCTATACATGGAGGAAGAAATTCCTGGTAATTTCTGATCCGTGTCCATCCCTTATCAATATCAATTTTATATCAAGTTTCTGATTTAGCTATTTTGTTAGAACATCTCTTGGTAAATTGTTCCATGAAGAAAAAATGTGCTTTGGCTTCATATTCCTTATTTATTTATTTATTCTCAGAGATGAACAGTCCCACCCATATATACTTAAGCTTCACAGATGGGTCACAATGTGCAGGAACAAAGGTAAACGTTGCTGACTGGACATCATTTCCACTTGGTGCCAAATCCTACCATCCAAAGGATGCAGCAATGCTAACAAACTGGACCTTCATTGCATCTTGCGGACGTCACAAGGGCCAGCTTGCGCCAGTTCAGAACCGCATGATCATGAATAGTACACAACAAAAGATTTGAGGTTCTATTTTTCAAGCATACACTTCTACCCACAGAAATATTGCTGAATGCATAAACAGGCAATTGCATGTGCCGTAAGGGTTCACACCTCAACTGCTAGAAGAGGGCCTCATCCTCCCTGATTGAACTAACCTCGTTATCTCCAGACTGATTCTTGCCTGCATATTTATACCTGCCTCTGGAAATTTCCACTACATTCATCTGACGAAGTGGGTATTCACCCACGAAAGCTTATGCTCCAATACGTCTATTAGTCTATAAGGTGCCACAGGACTCTTTGTCGCTTTTTACAGATCCAGACTAACACGGCTATCCCTCTGATACTTGATTAATTTCATGCATCTCATGGGGGCAAAGACCAAACTTAATAACCTGAGAGGTGAACGTTTTGAGAAGTCTAACAATGAGCTGGGTCTCATACTTGAGCTGCTGGCGCTTACTCAGCTGAGAGTTGTTTGCTCTGTGGAAACTTCTGAGAAGGCCAAAAATAACAAAGCTCTTGAAGTCAATGGAAAGACTTCAGTGAAGTTGGATTAGGCCTGCAGAGCTGAGGAAGAGGTGTGCCGATGGATAGCAGGTAACTCCACTAATGATGAATCCTCTGCTCCCTTTGGTGCCAGTTCCTTGCTTAGTTCCAACTCCTGCCTAATGATTTTTGAATCTCCCCTCCTCATGACAAGATCTGTGGCATTGAGCTTCTCTGTGATCCTCTACCTTTTATGTACTTCCACCAGATTGCTGAGTCCCCATTTCCCCAGTGAATATCAAATATAAAATCGAAAGTGGAGCCAGTTGGAAAAATGCAGAGGTGTGTGTGTTTTGTTTCTTCTGCTGAAAATTTTAATAAAATGATTTTTTTTCTTATTTCCTGTCAAAATTGTCATTGGAAAATTTCAACTTTGCACTGAAAAAAAAAGGAGGGTTTTTTCAACCAAAGACTGAAAAAATTTGGGGGTTGGGGTGAAAATTGTGGGGGTTTCAGGTTCAGTTTTCCAATGAAAAATCAAAAATGTTCAAGGGCAACGGACACAACTCTTGGAAATGTTCATTGAGTGAAAACCCCAATTTTCCATTGGAAAACAAAGTTTGGAGACATTTTGCGGTATATGGCTGATTTTGACACTACAACCTTTTGGAGAAAGGCTCCTTTCTCCTTGCAATTTCCCATGAGAGGAGATTTTTTTCCCCACAGAAGAGGGATGGGGGATGGGGGAGGAGAGAGAGAGAGGTGATAGGTAGGAACGGTCTTTTAAAGATATGGATCTGTTTGTAAAGCTTTCTAATTCTCTGTGGAAAGCGCATGTCAAAAAAATTTCAATCTACCAATGTCACCTTTAATTTGCATCATATAGTTGCCACCCATGATTATTAGGGGCCAGGACTATTTTTATTAAGACTTGTCCTGTGGTGTGGGCAGGAGCGAGGAACAAAAGGACACCCATGTAGTCTCAAGATATGTAAATGTTTTATTTGTTACAACTTGGATGAGATATAAAAGAGTCAGTACTACTGCTAGGGTAGACAGATTCTGAGTACGTGTACACTGTGAAAAAAACCCACGCTGCAGTAAGTTTCAGAGCTGGGACAACTTACTTAGACTCACGCTATGAGGCTAAAAATAGCAATGTAGATATTCCTGCTCGGACTGGAACCTTGGCTCCGAAACCCAGTGAGGGAGTAGGTCTCTGAGGTTTCTGAGAGTTGCTGCCACAGGATATATATATATATATATTAGGGCTGTGGATTAATCGCAGTTAACTCACGTGATTAACTCAAAAAAATAAATCACAAATAAAAAAATTAATAGCGATTAATCGCAATTTTAATCACACTGTTAAACAACAGAATACCAATTAAAATGTATTAAATATTTTGGATGTTTTTCTACATTTTCAGATATATTGTATTCTGTGTTGTAATTGAAATCAAAGTGTATATTATTTTTATTACAAATATTTGCACTGTAAAAATGATCAAAGAAATAGTATTTTTCAGTTCACCTCATACAAGTACTGTAGTGCAATCTCTTTGTCGTGAAAGTGCAACTTACAAATGTAGATTCTTTTTGTTACATAACTACACTCAAAAACAAAACAATGTAAAACTTCAGAGCCTACAAGTCCACTCAGTTGTACTTCTTATTCATCCAATTGCTAAGACAAACAAGTTTGTTTACATTTACAGGAGATAATGCTGCCCTCTTCTTATTTATGTCACCAAAAAGTGAGAACAGGCATTTGCATGGCACTTTTGTCGCCAGCATTGCAAGGTATTTACATGCCAGATATGCTAAACATTCGTATGCCCATTCACGCATGCCCAACATTCATGCTTCAGCCACCATTCCAAAGGACATGCTTCCATTTTGATAAAAGAAGAACAGGAGTACTTGTGGCACCTTAGAGACTAACAAATTTATTAGAGCATAAGCTTTCGTGGACTACAGCCCACTTCTTCGGATGCATATAGAATATAGATGCATATATGCATCCGAAGAAGTGGGCTGTAGTCCACGAAAGCTTATGCTCTAATAAATTTGTTAGTCTCTAAGGTGCCACAAGTACTCCTGTTCTTCTTTTTGCAGATACAGACTAACATGGCTGCTACTCTGAAACCTTCCATTTTGATGACGCTCATTAAAAAAATAATATGTTAATTAAATTTGTGACTGAACTCCTTGGGAGAGAATTGTCTGTCCCCTGCTCTGTTTTACCTGCATTCTGCGATATATTTCATATTATAGCAGACTCGGATGATGACCCA